>NC_141339.1:16026176-16083676 GCF_037954235.1 Aulostomus chinensis | reverse complement strand
TTTTTTTTGATGAAATTTAAACTTTAAAAATCTCTGCTAACAACCAGTAAATCTTGGCAGATGTTGAGGAGAGCTGACAAGAGGCAGGAAGACGACTGATGATTTCATCTGCTCAGGTGCCAGGCCAAACCAAACAGCTGAGGCTTTGCTGCATTTACTGACTGATCTCCTCTCAGCCTAGCCCGACTTCTGAAGGGTCTGTCCGCCAAAAGTTCACCGGCCAAAAAAACAAAACAAAACAGTGCTCTCGTCACTCAGGGGCTCGGAGGCCTCTGATGTCTCCACCGTCCTTATCGTCCACCCTGACTCACATACAAAACTGCACCTGTGGACGTGAGGCCATCCTGTTTGGATAAGTGAGCACTTCCTTTGCCTTCGCCTTTTTTCTTCCTCTGTGCTCTGAAAATGAGTTTTATCTGCCTGGGTCTGAGCCAGAGATGGCTGCTGACTCAACAATATAGACTTGTACCCCCTCCCCCACAGGTCGATTCTTCTCCACCTTCAGACACACCACATGCGCGCGCGCGCACGCACACACACACACACACACACACACACACACACTCACTCCTAGTTGATCTCTTGGAGCTGAACTGAAGCAAAGCAACGTTTTGAAGTTTTATTTTCAAAATGTCACACAAGGCTACTTTAAGGCCTGGGACTCTTCTTAATGAGGTCACTAACTGGGACACCACCACTCTGTTTCCATTTCTACCACCTTGTTGCTTCTGGCTGCTAGTGGATGAGATAACAAGTTATGAATCCCCGAGGGGACATTCAGGATGCTGCATCGAGTAAAACTCAGCGGTAAATTCATCAACACTTTCACAAACTGTTGGGCTACAAAGGAGAGATCCAGAGAACCGGTGCTTCTTCTCTGTGCTCCTGTAGCAGTCACCTCATCAAAAGCAGCTGATATAACATCTGAACATAAATCAAGCTGAGGATATCAAGGTGTGGAAGTTGTGGAGTGGGAACTAGGGATGCACCAATATACACATTCTTTCAGCTCAGTTTTTTTCAGGTTCTATCCAGTGCCAACACCGATACAGAGCCCAGAGCCATAATATCCCAGCTTTCTTACCAACAGCTGAAGAATCCTTTTAGCTAGCAAGTTTACTGTACGTACCTTAGCTTGCAGTCGTGCAGACATACTGTTGACGGAAAACTGACTGATACGTGATTGTTGTGATATTGTTTTACAGGAAGAAAAAAAATGGAATTTGATACGTAAAGAAAAAGAAGGGGTTTGGTCATGTTTTACATCCATTTTTCAGGTGAACGATGTGACACGGGATGAAACTTAAAAGGTTTAAAACCGTATTCTTCCATTTCAGTTTGAAGGTCTGAATCTGTGTTTTCCCTTGTACTTGCGATTTCAATAATGTCTTTGTTGCATGCTGCACTGTGCATCCGACTAAATCCCAGCTGACCTCCAGTTTGTTAGCGGATGTGGGGAAAAGGTTTATAAAGCTGCATGAATTAGTCTGGGCAGGATATCCTACACACTCATACCTGTGGCCTTGACCAAGAAAAAAAAAATATGTGAGGGCACGTTCAAACCTCGACTGGTGTTGATCTAAACGAGAACAGGCGTCTGTGTTTTCCTGCATGAGGAGGGTGAAATAATATACAGGGAAAGGAGGAACAGCTGACAATCCTTTTATCACGAGGACAAGACATAATGTAATGTGACACCGTCACACAGCACTGCAGTGTATGTTATGGCTACGTGCATGCTTTGATGAGACAGGTGTGTTATCTAAAAGTAAATACTGCGCCATTAAAATACGGCTCACGTGTCTCCGAGACATAAATCGACCAAAAAAAAAGCAACCTTGAGGCCCGATGGAGTCAAGAGTCCCAGATATTATGGTTCGAGCTTCTTTCGGTGTATTTCAGTACTTGATCATTTCTAACACTACTATCCCCGTTAGAGGACGTGTCTAATGGACGAGGCTGGATCCAACTTAGTCCCTCTTACAGTTATTTCTATTTACATCTTGTGCAGCACCCGTTTAAGTGAGTTACTCCTTCATGATGGAAAATATGTGAAAGACATTAAGTTGTTTTGTGCCAAGTGACTCTGATTAATATATGACAGACTGGGACATGAATGTAATAGATTGTAGCTTTGGTAGTATGGGAGTGGTATATTTCCTGGTGCAGTGGCACAATTGCAATGTTGATGTAACTATTCGTATATATCAAAAAGTCACATTCCGATGGGGATACTGTTTATTATTTTTTGGGCTCCTGTGGTTGATGGACAGTCCCAGCTTTTGAGTTTTAAACCGAACAAAACCTGATGATCATGATCAATGAGAATGTTGTTGATAAATCCAACTAAAGTATATTCCTTATTTGCAACCAAAATACTTCTTTCTGACCTATTGTGAAACTGCGAGGGTTAGTTACGTCTTACTGATGCCAGGTGAGGGAGGCCAAATGCGACAGTATCCTTTACGACTTCATCTCAACAGTTAAAAACTCAGCGATGTACAGAATCGTGCTTGTTTTATTACCAAAGGAATTCCTCTGAGCAGAAACATGAAGCAAGATGCGACAGAAGTTATTCTTTTGCGTGATGTGTTGAACTGTTTGGGTTTTGTCTAAAGAAAAGCTGTTTTTCACGGTTGTCTTCCTGTTATAAACTGTAAGGTTTTTATTGGTTTCAGACTACAGTTGAATATTAGTCAGCGGGCACATTTGTAGAAACCTGCTGTTAGTTGTCCTTGTAAATAAATAAATGAAATCATACTGTAGTCATTGTTTATTGCTTGGCCGGCATTTGGAAGTTTGCTCAACCAGTAAAATAAAAAAGAATGACTGCAGGTTACACCCTGTGTGCCCTCATAATGTTTCTTAACATCTGAGCTCACTTTTTGATCAGAACTTAAATTCTCTAAAATTAATCTAAACAATTTTTTTTTTACAAAAAACCCAATCCCCAATCCTACTTAAATTACTCTTTTTGTTGTCATTTGTATAGTTGTGAAATATAAAATATAAAAAAAAAATAACCCTCATTCCACGGATGGGCAGACACATACTCATGCTGGGGCACGTTGTCAGATCAGGGACCGAGTGACGAAAGCTTTTTGTGGTGTGTGTTTTAGAAAACACCCAGCTTCAGGCATCAACAAATCAATGAGGGAGGAGAATACACACACAGCTGGGATATCTGTGGATGATATTCAGCATCCGGCTGGCAGCAGCTGACAGACGGTCTTTTACCTTCTTTTTGCTGCAGTAGATTTGCCATTTCTTCTCTGCAGGCAGGGCGAACATGGCTTCCCTGTGTTTCTCTGTGAGGTCGAGCTCATCCTGCAGAAAATAATGAGATCATTAAGAAGTGCAAAGAAGGAGGGGCAAACTCTAGCCACCTAGGGCAGCGAGAGAGTATTCACTCATTCTTGAAAAAGAAAACTTTCGGAGCACAAACGATCAAACTATAATACTGCATATTTGGTAATGTCTAAATTAATCACATTTTCCTCTCAAACAAAAAACATGTGGCAGTGGGCCTGTTTTCACTTCAGGACGGTTTTGTGCTGCGTGATCAGTGGGATATGACCGGGTGCGTTCATCATAAATTCAATGACTGAATCAAATCAGATGTCTTTCAGGCTTTTCAGACGCGTGAGTAATGGGGGAAGAGATAAGGCGTGGTCTGTCTGCTCAACATGTGGTAACAAACATCTGGAAACAACATGTATCAATGAATGACAGATATTTCACGGAGGCACACAAAGGGTGCTGTTGGGAAGTGTTGGAATCCAGAGAACCGGGAGTGAGTGAATGCAGTTTTGGAGGAAATATTGGAGTGTTGTTTTTTTTTTTTTTTTAATTTTGGTTCAAGATCATAATAATGCAATTTATGTGCAGGCATTTACTTTTCTTTACTAATAAAAAACCCCCTACAAATCACAGGGATCTTTAAAGAAAATGCATTGGTATGGCCCAAACCTGACTTTTAATATCTGTTTTCAGTCACAAGAATCCAACCATAAAGAGACACTTCACCCAAAAAATATATTTTGCTTTTCAAGCGCTAACAAATAGGTCTCCTGGGCTCACAAACACACCCCCCCCCCGCATCACATATTGAGCTTGAAGCTTACTGCACCACAATTTACAAACTCTCAAATGCATCACCCACCATAAGCCCTGCTTCTTTACCCACCCGAATGCTTAATAAAGCACAAGTGATTTGAATTGATCCAAAAACAAACTATAACTCTTCCAGTTCTGCAAGACTGTGATCAAGTGTGGGCGAGTTAGTTCAACTGAATATGCTAGTTGGAAGTGTTATAGTTTGGTTTTAGTTCAAATCAGTGTCAAGTGTTTGTGAATGATTAAGAATGACTGAGTAGACCGGATGGTGCATTTGAGTTTGTAAACGGACGTTTTTTTTGGGGCAGTGTTGCTGTTGCTAACTGCGTTCTGGAGTCAAAAATAGGTCATGCAGGAGCGAGAAGCATCTTTGTGAGCTCGCTATCCCTTTTTGTGAGTACTTCATTTTATTTTTTGGGTGAAGAACATCAAAACAACTACACCTAAATGAGCCTAACGTGAGCACTAGTGTCTGTGATGAGTCAACGACGGTGATTGCTGCAAAGCAATTACCTCATGGAGACAATACCGTGGGAAGTGTGAGTCTAAACAGGTTTGTTCTGTGTCAGATGCCACTTCCACAGAAGAGGAAACATAGTTTATTTAGGTTTAGTCTACAGATTCACTGATGCTTCTGTTCAGCCTTGGGATCCCTCTTTGAGGACGTTCTTTCCAAAAGCCGTCAAGCTCTGTGAATCAATAATGTGCCATAATCAGATGTTCTAAACTGGTTGGTTCAACTAGTGATTGGAGTGATTTGGTCAATGAAAACAGTAATTGAATGAAGGGAAAGCAACCGGTCCAACTGCATGCTTTACTGATCATACAGAGCGTCAGCGATTCTTTGACTGTGAGTAAGAGCAACTGCATCTCTGAGGACCAAATGAGACTGAAGAGTCACTTTGACTTGCAAGATTAGAGGAAGCTGTTCATGTCAATCTCATGTTCAATGGCCATAACCTATTCCACAACCTTGGCCTTTTTTTTCTTCTTTTTTAAAAAATTGAATCGTCTCCAATTATAGCCGCACATTAGGTTCACAATGGGTGCAAAGAAAAGCACGTGGCCGTTTCCTTTTGGTAAACAAAGCGACTGAAAACCTCCTTGTCGTCACACTCAACGTACTCAATTATGTCTTCATAAAGGAGAAGTAGAGAAAAACAAGCAATTAGCAGATGGAGGAGGCCAGGACATTACGAGCTGCTGAATGAGGCCCATTGATGTGCAAAAATGACATGCTTAGATTACTGTGGCAACCATGGGAGAGGAAAAATGGGACAGTGGAGAGAAGAGAGCACGGCAAATTAGAGGTGACAATGAAGAGAGAGGAAAGAATAGCAGCCTGGCGGACCCGTTCCTCACAGGATCAATTAAACTGGAAGGGGGTGACATTCCTGATGAATGTCTTAAAATGTAGGAGACATCGTGGACAAAGTAGCGAGATTAGAGGACGTTTTAGAAATATCTCATCAGATTAATAAAAAAGAATAAAAAAGGGGGTTTCTAAGGGCCCTAGCTTCCACCTGGTAATAATGTGTTAACAGGTTCTGACTGACAACCTGCCCAACGCCACACTGTTTAAGTAGCTCACGCCCATCCGAGTGCCCGCGGGTGTGTTGACCTTAAAAGAGGTGTGGTCAGGTGCAGCGCATTCCTTTCTTGATGCAGCACACAGCCCAACCCCAACCACTAAGCAACAGTGTAAAGCTGTAATGTAAACTACAGTGGCTGAATCAAAGAACTACTTGACTGAACAGCCGAATTCTAATCTGAATTTCACAGACAAAAAGTCAGCGTAGTCTCTTACCACCAACTCGGAGAACATGCTGTCCAGCTCATCATATCCAGGCATGGGCAGTGATGGCTCCATGGTCTGCAGGGCAAAGTCCTCCCGCAGCCTGTAGGTGATCTCTGGGTGATCGCTGTTGTTAAAACAACAGAAGATGAAGGAGAGGCCACCGCGGCCACTGCCACCACGCTTCCGAGGAGCCATGGCTGTCCGATGGGTCAGGCTGGTAGGTAGGGAGGGTGGGAGGCTCCGTCAGGGCCTCTTTACAACCTCCTCCACCTCAGAGTTTGGCCTCCGTCAGAGTGTGCTGCACAAGGAAAGGGATCTTTGGTCAGAAGCCTTCAGAGAAACACGAAGCATAGATTTCTGTATAGACTGAGGGTTTATCAACACTGAGAGAGACCACTGACGTTTCTTTGATGAGGCCCAAAGCCAAAGGTCAACGCACAAGCAGCAATGAGTATATCAAAGGAGGAGGATTTCCTGAGACCCCCAGGTGGCGCTATAACTAATCTGCCTCAAAATGTCATGGGGTCTTCCTTGGCCAGTGCAACATACCTCTGCCAAGCTTTTAGAAATAATGGCTTCACAGTTCTTGTGCAATCTTGCAAGCAACCGTGTGAACAGACAACCAAATGCCAGTGAAAACACGGGGGCACCATTCAAGTCGATGATCAATTATCACCACAGTCATTAGTTAACAATGTTAAATTCCCACCTCTGAGCATGCAACATAAAATACATCAAGACTATGGGTTTCCCCCACTCGAACCTAACCTTTGTGATGATTTATGATGCAGGGGTCATCATTATTAAGGGAAAGGACAATACACCGTATCACTGAGGGCACATGGTGAAAGATTTAATTACATCGTTTATACAACTGGGCCCTGTGAGAGTGGCGTCTGAAATGGAGACCATAATTTGCCTGGATTAGTGTTTTCAGACCTTTTCATCTCCCATTTCCTCCTATTCAGCATTGACTCGGCTCTAGTAAGCAGTGATTAGAGAGGTGTGTTTCCAATGGCCGGGGTGGGAAGTGTGTGAGGCGAGCTGCTGTTGTTTTGGAGTCTGTTTTGGTTACAGCGGATAAAAGCACAAACAGGACTTCCTGTAATCCCTTACACTAGTCATCGGAAAGGTGTGTGAGAGTGAGCACGTTGTCTGAATCATCCCGGCCACCTTCATCTTCTCGCACCCTTTTGACAAGCTTCTGTTACTTAACCACGTATCGGTTTCATGGATACAAATACACAGAGCTACACTGTCATAAAGGCACATAACAAAGTATTCCATGGCCAGGTGAGGATCCAGTGAGATCAAAAGTGTTGCCTCTCAGGCAGATTACCAGATGCTTGAAGGGATCTCTTCACACGCCCGTGTGTAGTTTAAGATTTGGATTCACAATCCAAACAGATTACGATAAGACTGGAGGTATACGGTAAACGACTAGCTTCAGTAGATTTCTTTATGGTGATTCAAGATCTGGCGATCACACACTACACAATGTTCCATTTCAACTCCTAAATCAAGCGAACGCACCCAACTCTCATGAAAACACTCGCAGGAATGAGATTTTGCACCAAACAAACAAAACAAAAACAAAAAAAAACAAGGAGGCGAGGGAGGAAGCAACATGTGCACCACAATCTGTGCCTACACGACAAAGACTAAAAGAGTGCATTTGGGTGAATTTGTGGAGGGGTAGGTCTACACAGGACTCGAACCAACATGATAACTCACATCAGGACAAGATTCCTGCACCGATTTGCCCCATTGACTGTCCCAGAGTGGTGAACTTCATATACAGTAAAATCCTTTAGAGTCCCTCTCTGGTTACAGCAGGGCCAAATATTGACACTTTTTTTTTCTTTGGCAAAAGGATGCAATATAGTTAAGAAACTTGAATTGAAAGTTACAGTGTAGGAACAGAGTTTGAATCTTAAACTGGTTTAATAAGCAACAAGCTGCAAGCAAACTCGCGTTGTTGGAGCGAGAACAGCTGGAGAGTGTACTCTCAGACGTGCTGGCTCTCTTCCAAAGAGGAATAATAGAATAAAGAGCACAAGACCTCTCTGCTGTCTGGCAAATACAGACATGGTGTTCAGATACCCACCAGGACACTGCCGTCAGCGTGTCACAAACACAACTCTACAGTTAGCTGCCCTGCCGGAGTGATGCCAAGTATCATAACCACAGGAGCTGCACTGACCTGCAGGTTGCTAGAAGGAACATAACCGCATGACCTTTGCAGCTGATTTCAGAAGAACTGAAAAGCCTGAATGCATCATATTTAAATGTAATCTGGTAAGGTCACATCCTTAGCTGTATTCAAAGATTGTGGGTCACTGTGCTTAGTGGCTTGAGGCAGCTTCAGTTGCTTCTTCCAAAGGGGAGAGAAATGATGCATTTTTCCTATTAAAATGTTGACGACGTTGAGTGAAATTATAAAAAGACAGTTTTGCGGCCTACCTAAAAAAAAAACAAAAAAAACCCTGATGTCATCACCGTCTCATTTTAGCCACTTCTTTGGTTCAGCTGCACTCTTCAAGTCTGGAACCATCTGTGGCGTTTCTTCCTTTGAATCAGTCTTTTTTTTTTTTTTTTTTCCAGTTTCCTCACCAGAAAGGGTTTTCAAATCTTTGTTTGAAAAATGCCTTCTTAAATATGGGGATGCTGACAAAATCAAAAGGATCATAAAAACACTTTAAAGCACAAAGCTACCAACGCACGTTCTGCCCAAGAAGTAAACTGTGCTGACAATAAATCCACACACAACAGTTTCTGTTGTAAGGGTTGTGCATTTGTTGGCTATGATTGGTGCTAATAGCTGGCCAAGTGTCAAACAAAACCAGCAAATTTATTCCATGACTAGAATAACCACTGTGTTCTAAATAAAAGACACCAAAAGAACACATATACAAACTCAGGTGTACTACACCCACAGGAGGCTTGAGGCCAAAAGGCCACACGTGAAATAAAGTACACAGCAGTTCACTCTTCCTAACACACTGAACAGTGTATTTATTTTGACACATCCTTGACTTTTCCAAATAGACGACCAGAGGCCTCGGCAGCAGCTGCTTGGCTTCACGCTCACCATCTATTCTAGCATGACGGGGAGAAGCATTTCAAAGCCCTCTTTGACCATATTAGTCCACAAAGCTGCCCATCTTTTCCATTAGCTAAAGCGAGCTGTAAACTTTGTATAAACTCTTAAAACCAGAGTGGGACTGGGCTGGTCCCCATCCAGCTGCGGGGACTGGTGGATGTGCCACAGCTCCACCATGTGAAGGGAGTGCAAAGAAAACCGGCAGGAGGGGAGCCGGTGAGGGAGGGAGGAAACGCCGAAGGTTTCGTGTTTGTACTGTAATTGTTAACCTGTGAGTGCACTGACATTAGCCCCCGGAGGTTGTCTGTCAGACGGTCAAGGTTCCCAACATTACAGAGGCCTGTTCGAACAAGAGGACATTCCTCTCATAGCGAGGTGAGCCTGTGACCCTGAACAACACCCATGCAACCACACACTCCACTGTCACCTGCTCTGAACGCAGGTTGTCCTCAATCATAGCCGGCAAACGCACAACACAAACAACAGAAACTGACCCTTAAGTCATTCAAGGAGGGAAAGTTGGCAGAATTCAAGGCCATTTCACAGACAAATCCTTTTACTAGGCATGTTTGAAATGCTAACAGTCTGTAAAATTATGTTAATGCCATGTAACAGCTGCACTTTCCATCTAATCAAGAAGAATGCTGTTAAAATCATTTTTGGCCTGCTCCAGAAAAACATCATGGCTCCTTACTGCTTACAGTAAGAGGCAGATTGTTTTTTTACTTCTTCATTCATACACATCCAGTAATTAAACCCACCCACTCATATTCAAACAAACACTCCTCTCTTTGTGTGGAGGAGATTTCTATCCTTGGATAGTTTTGTTGTTGTCTTGACCATGTGGTTTGGCGGATGACCTGGCGTGAGGCCAGACACTCAAAAGAATCCCTGTGTTTGTAAAGCGAGCCTGAGCCTGGACACGGTGCCTGCTGAAGATCTCTCTGTCCAACCTGCGCAACTGTCAGGTCCGCTGGAGAGAAGGCAGAGGAGCATCTTAGGTTAAACACTCACGTTATGAAACATGTGCGTGGCAATGGACCGATGAAGACCAGAGAGCGAGGATTCTAAGATGCTCCGACACTTCATCCAGCTGTTTTCTCGCAAGCTTTGCCAAGGCCTCTTTTCCTTTGACTTTGATGTGTCCAATTTCTGTCTCAGATCTTCAGCGTCTTCTCAACACTCACTTGCGGAACAATCAGTTGATCGATTGTTGCTCACTTTTCAAGCTTAAGTCCAATAACTTGATTGTTTAATGTTCTCAGATATAAAAACAGGTTTATATGATATTTACATTTTGCACAGGATGAAAAACAAATGGGAACATTGGGAATTTGAAACAGTAATGTTTTTACTCTATTTTGAAAGCATTTGGAAAAGCCCTATATATTTACTGTCTTATTCCTCATTATCTGTTATAAATAGCAGCCACTTGACCAAAACCAATTACCATCAAACAAGACATACAGTATATCTGCTGCATCTGATTCCACGCCAATGTTATCATGCACCCCTGCAATTTATTTTATGTGGGTTTCTGGAATGCTGGTCACACAAAACCAGACAAAACAAGTGATTGAATGACGCTACCTTGTGTCCGAGCATGCGATGGTTATTTTTGATGATTTAAAGGCAAATAAGATGCAGCTGCAGCAAACTGTGTGGTAGAAATAATGTGGTTGAGATTGCTCAAGTGCCACTTGGGACATCTGAATCAAACCCAGTCTAACAGTTCCCTTTTATTGCCACACTGCTCCTATTAAAAGTCCAGTCTTATTTCCTGAAATCTGAGGTGTTTGTGTCCAAAGACGCAGAAAGTCCGAGAGTCGAGGATATTCTGTGGGCTGAAAGGATTGAAGAAGTTTGAAAAGATAGTGAGATATCCAAGTTGAACCATTTATTGAAGCTTGTTATGAAGGAGAAAAGTTATGAATTGCGGTGGTCCAATTAATTAGTGTAATTTGTGGGCCAAAAGGTCACCTTTGATGTTCTCGGCAAACATGTGCTGGTAAAGACGGGAATTCAGATTTGGAAGAAGAACACAGTGGACAGCGGTGTATCGAAAACATGTGTGTGAAATACCTTCTTCTGCACCAGCTGGAGATCCTCAACAGTTTCTGGCAATGAGAGCTACATGCAGTTTTAGATATCTGCTGCTACTGCTGCCTAATTCGTCAGCCGCTTTAATGATGGTTGGGAGTAAACTTGGCTCGACGGCTTCTCTTTGTCTCTTATAGTGCAAAATAGTTCTCCAGCCAAGACAAACAGCTTAAGCATGAAGATGATCCGTCTGGCAGCAACAATGGTTAAATTAGGAAACCCCTGTTCTGCCGAAGGGCCTTACTGAATGAAATTTGGAATCAAGAGCCTATATCTAGCTGTCATCTACCTTTTTGTAATGTCCTTGAGCAAAACATTAGCTACCTGTCCCTCCAGGGCCATTGTTCCGTCTCACCCTGACCTCTGTGGGATGGATGACATTTCTCAAAGAAATTATTACATGAAACAGTCTAACAGGACAGAGAAGCTGAATCATTTCATGTGTTGTTGTGGATTAACCTGTGATGAAGAAAAACACAACACAAGTCTGGTGTTAAGTCAGCGAGGTATGTGGACTATGTGTGCGGCTATGTGTTAGAGGCTGGTTAGAGAAACATTTGGTGCACACAAGTTTAATCTTCTTTTCTGATCTAGGATTTGGGATGGATCAGACTTTTGATTTCATGATCAGCTCACTGCAGTTATTTCCAATGCAAAGATACTCGGCACATTATTGCTGAAGTCATCTCGCACTGTTTTGCTACACAGAATTCAGGAGAAATAATTTATTGTCATTTTATTACCAAAAAACAAACAAACAAAAAAACAAAGAGGATGATCCTCTGCATTAACCCATCCTCTATGATGCAGTGGGGGAGCAAACCCAGTCCTTTCTGCCACTGCATTGGTCAGGAGCACTGACAGGAGTATTAACCAAGCATGCATGTCTTTGGTGGGGGGAGAAAACCCACCCAGGCACTGGGACAACAAGCCTATCTAACTGTGAGGCAGCAGTGCTGACCACTGAGCAGCCATGCCATCACAGTGTCTCTAAGGGTGCGTGTCCACTGACCCCAACATGGTACTAACCATTACCATTTTGGTCCCTGCTCCGCTGGGGTTCCAAGCAAGCTGAGAGGGGACTAAAATGTGACGTAAACACATAGCGGGCGCTGATTGGATAACTTACCCACTTAAGTCGTCTACTTCGTGCATCTTAGCCTCGGCGGAATACTGGTCGATCGCTTGGTAAAGTCTTTTATACTTTTCTTGGGTGTTCTTTTTCGCTGCTTGAAGCCTTGCATGTCTGTTGTCCCTTACTTTCAGTTTAAGCAAAAACCACATACGGCACAACAGGCACCATGCTGCCTTCATGTCATCTATTGTTGTTGTTGTGTTGCACACAAATTACGCCGGGGAACTCTTGGCCGGTGAGTCCACCCACACTGTCTTGGTACCCAGTGCTAGTGGAAACACACATGTACTGAGCTGTACCGACCCGACCTGAGCTGAAGTGAGCCAGTGGAAACACGCCCTCAGACAAAAAAATCCCTGACAACCATAGAGCGTAAACATGTGCTTACGTAACTAGGTAAAACTAGGGACAAAGGTCATGAGCTGGTCATTGTAGCATCTGCAGTGCACTACTGTGGTCATAGGCTTACAAACCAAGGACCCCCAGGACTGTTGTGCAGCACACTTCATGATTCATTTTGGATCGAATTGGACATTTGAGAACAAAAGGCCAGTTATAGCCCTTTCAGCTGAAAGCTGCCCAGCTTAAAATCAATCAGCAAAGCAATATTTGTACCCAGCTTAACATGTGGAACTCAAAACTGTTTGGATTTGGCAGGGGCAGCACGAGGGCTCGACCACAAAATCTGCAGCAATAACAACAATTCAAAGTAATACCACCGTGTCAATTTCTCAATGCACCTATTGCTCAAGTACAGGATTGCTTAACTTTGACCACAAAACCTTTGTGGTTCTTGTCGAAGCAAACAGCAGCGCTAACCAAGCATGAAGTGATGTGTTATTTCTAAACACTAGCAGTAATTTGACAATTATTTTCATGTGAAATCTGATGTTCCACTTTTTTTTTTGGTTTCCCTTGTGGAAACTGCACAGGTGGCTGACTGTCCTGCACTGCTGGACATCATGCAGCGCTTGTTCGGCCAATTACTTAATGGCGCCCTAAGCACACAATGAGTAAATACACACACAGACTTGGACACACATCAGGAAATAACAGGGCCATGACAGAAATGCTGACTGGCAGGTTAAGAGGAGATTAAAATCAATCACTTCTTAGCGGCTGTCACTCGGTCAACCGAGAGCCGTCAAAAGTGTTGTTAGCTTGAGAGCGCCAGAGCAGGAGTAGGTCGGCTCTGCTCTGATGCATGCGTGCTCATAGTGTGCATTTACATTTGAGGATTGTGTGTCAGGATATGACAAAGGCATCGCCTCTGGAGCATTAATGTCACAGGGCTGAGCGAGTGGAGCTGAAGTAGCTCTCAGATTACAGGATTAATATACAGAGACAGGAGGAAGGGATACCAGCACCCAAAACCCTTTCTATCACCGGCTGATATATTTTATGCTCATCTGGAGGCTCAAAGTAGTGACAGTCGCCTGCAATCAAGAACTCAGAGCTAAACCAAAGAATGAGGATTAATTTTCCATGTGGTCAGTTAATAAACAGTGTGTTTAAGTGGATGCTGCAGGGATGACGTATTTCACTAGGCCAACCCAGAGGCCAGCATAGACATGGGTTCCCTCTCACAAAAGCCCAAATTTTGTATGACTTGCATGTGTTGTTCTGTGCGATAATCTTTACAATTGGAAAACCACTTTTAGGGATTTTTGAAGCAAAAATGCAATTTCTACGCAAAGCACGCCCTGCACCTATGTAGCCACAACTAGCTTTGCACTTCTTCATATCTTCTTCGTATGATGACAACTGCAGACACTTGAGACAATGCTAACACACTACCTGCTTTTAGGACTCATTCCTATGTCACTGTTTTTTTGGAACAGTGGCACGTTGCAGTCAACACACAGAAAGTGTGCAATTCAAATAAATGAGAGCAAATAAAACAGCTTAAAAATGAACCTCTTAAATCTTATTAAGTGTTTTAATGTTGAAACAGATGTTTAATCATTTAGACATAAAGTCATTTCGAATGAATATTCTGCTCGAGCTAAAAGATTCATCTGAGTAGCTTAAGATATTGTAAATTTTGACAAAAAAACAAACAAAACAAAAACAAAAACACTCTTAAGTCATCTCTTTAGGTCCCCAGACCAGAGGATCTGCATTTTCTACTCGTATAGTATTACTGTTGTGTACTGTGGTTACGGAGACGCTGAGTAACTTAGAACAGGGAATTCTATTACCCATGTTGCCTGAAAGCTAATCTAATTGTTTACTGCTTCCTTTCTCATTATACAGACTCATGGTCCTCACATGTTTCATGAAAGCACAGTTGTCCTGTGATGACTCAGTGTCATCCTCTAAAACAAGCCTCTCTATCTCGACACACACCTGATTTCAAAAATGATGTAAACAGAAGACAGTTGATCCGGTTACTGCGTGTCGTCCTCGTACTGTCATCCACTGATTCTGTGGTCGGGTGACATGGTTCGTCCAGGAGGCTACAAAGTTATGTAGGGGACAAAGGATTGTGCAAAGCCAGTGCTGATAAGACTGTTGCTTTGGAAAGATTCAATCACTGCTGCTTATTTGTTGCATCCTCAACAGGTTTTTCCTGAGAAGTGCCACCATGATCCCTGCTGATGACCCTTCCAACTGTATATTGACTGCTTTCATTTGGGCAGAAGCACAATTTGTACAGACCTATTAACTATGAAGATGTTTGCAAACATCAGTTTCTTTGGAGACTGTAGGATCATAATTTGCTAAAGTTGGACAGCAGAGTAACTCATTTCCCCACACGAGATAAGACTAAATGTTATCTCCAAAGCACCAGTGATGCATGTCTTGAAAGTAATTCACTGGAATTCCCTCCTCTTAATTGTTACACCAATGAAAAATGGCACAAAGTAAAAATGAACCTCCATGTTTGGGGAGTGTGCAGCTGAGGGGTAGGGAGGACAGAGATTAAAAAGCAGGTTAAAGGGCTGCTGCTCTTTCCACAGGCAATGTTGTCAAACTAGTTCTGCAGACAGACTCTCCAACCCCCCACCCAAAAGATGTTAGCATTCTTCTTCAGGTCAACCCTTTAACCGGAGGTTACACTCAGGGCAGCCAAGGAGACAAACATATGACAATATGCTCGCAAGGGTTTTAGTCATCTGGCTTCGGTTTACTGGCTAAGTTCCAACACACATGCACGCACAAAAACCATTTAGTCTAAAAATAGCACAATCGCGCTGCTTCCTGATTTTGAAAATCTGAAAAAGGGTTTAATATATAACATGTGTATTCGCCACGCAGGTTCAAGTTTGAATAGTAAATCATGGAAGTTGCTTTTATTTGACTATATTTAAATGTCTCAGGGTTTTGCATGTGCAGTTCCTATGGGTGTGTTTGACTGTCTTGAATCAGAGGAACCAAAGCAGATTCAGTGAGCAGATGAATTTAACAGGATTTATACTCTTAAGAGGCGGGGCAGCATGGGTTGGAGGTTAAGTGGCTGTCTAGCAATTGCAGGGTCGATGGTTTGATCCCCACTCCTTCCCGTGACCATGTCCAGGTATTTTTGAGCAAGACACTGAGCCCCTAATCGCACCTGATGGACCTGTGACGGTCTGGCGACCCGTCCAGGGTGAACCCTGCCTCTCACCCAATATCAACTGAGATAGGCTCCAGCTCCCCCCCCCCAACCCCTAACTGATAAGCAGTACAGAATATGGATGGATTGATGGTACTCTTAAGAGCGCATTATCTGCCAGGCACTTGTCATGGGTCACTTGCAAATAATGTGAAAGATAGAAATTGTGATTTATGGTAACCCGGTGATCTACTACACAATCTTCCTGGGCTCAGTGGATGTTTCTGGCATGTCATTACTCTTTCTCTCCCCATGTTTCCCGTCTCTGAACTGACTGTCACAAATGAATAACGATTTAATTACATAAAGTGTATAAATCTAAATTGTAGTTTGCACGAAAGTTGAAATTCCGTGCAGAAAGATAAAGTAATGAATGTCTCGAAGTGGTCAGTTGCTTCATCCTTGCACCCATATTGAACCACCTCTCCCCACTCGTCAGTGAAACGGTTAAACTTCATAGCACAGAAAATCCGTCAAGGTTCGAAAGAGATATTAAAGATTATGTAAAGACCAATAACCCAATATGGCTGCAACAGGAAGCAACAATTACAGAATGCATACGGATTCACCTTAGACCATATTGAAAATGTGTCAACTTTCACTGGATTCAGCGAACCAGTTCTTGTGTTACAGTATAGACACGATGAGCTGCAGCGGTGGTTATGGCAGCAAAAACATAGTTTCTCTGAAACCACATTCCTGCTGCTGCAAGGCTGCTTTCACACATGCACCGCAACCTTTCACTTATCTGGACAAATTACCCAGTGGAGCTATGATTGAGAACACAAATGTCTGAATCAGTGCAACCAGACTGTAAAGGAGTTAACCATTTCAGCTCCAAAGTACAAAGTCAAAGACGTGAAGCGAAAAAGCATGTTCATGATATTCCTAACATGCAAGTGGAACGAAACCGAAGGAAAAGAGGGGCCATTTATGTGAAGATGTCAGCAAATTGCCAATTGGATAGAAAACAAGATTTAGGAAGTGCAAAATAAGAAAAAAGAGAGAGAGGCTGTTATGACCTAATTACAAACTGGCTGCGTGACTGCAGCACACTTATACACCTGCTGTAAAATCGGTTAAATCAGCTCTCAAAATTTTAACAGGGCAATGGTGCACCGTACCGCTGAATCCGTCTCATCGGGATCAATTCTTTTTCTGTCATTAAATATTCAACTATCAGCCATCTGCGTCAGCGGTGAGTGACAGACAACTGGGGGGGGGGGGGGGGGGGGGAAAGAGAATTCAGCTGTAGATATCATAGAGCACCAAAAGCAGCCGTCTTGATTTGTCTCTCAGTATCGCAAGGGACAGTCCTCCTTGTGTGTGCTACAGCTGCTTGTAAGTCAATATTAAGACATAGATTTATTTCTGAGTGATTAAAAAAAACTGCCATCATCATTTATAAGACGTGGAGTGTTGAAATCTCTCCTAGGATAGCCTGAGCTGCAGCCTGTCCTTTAAAAATCCCTTCCTCCTCTGTTGCTATGGTAACCAGAGTGGTGTGTTACCGGTGCAAACTGGGTGGGTGGGTGATTTAATATAAGCCCCATCCACCGCACTTTACCCTCCTTTTTAATCTGCTCTAGATGTTTATAGGGGGGGAAAATAGGATCGTCCCTCTAATTCGGACAAAAACAAAACCATTAAGGATTACAGGGTAAAATCTAGCGTGCCGTCAATCAGCTGCGCCGTGAAATCCTGTTGAGCGACAAAGACGAGCTTTTAGTCTTTTGTAGTGCTGCAGTCATCAGAGAGGCAGCGGGAGTGGAACCTGAGAATGATGGCCAGCGGCAGACCTCTTTGCTCAAGGTGACTTTCCTTTTCAATGACCTGATTATCTGCACTCCACCCCCAATATGGAAACAAGTATGCCATCTTCTCTTTCTCTCACTCACTTGACACTGATAACGGGCTGCGTTTGCCAAACCACAGCTGGTGGGAGGTAGCAGCCTGTAGCTTGTGTGTGTACAAACGCATATTTCTCCCACCACCTCACCGTATCTCCACACCAGCCTTGTCATTACGGGGCATTCCCCACATAGAGAGGACAATTCTCTCACCATGAAATCAGCCCCCGGGCCCGGTCGGAGAGCCCCGTCATCCTCCCCTCCCCCTTGGTTACTACAGCAACATCGTTTTTCCGCTCCAACAGCCCCTAATTAGAGTGACATGACACAATCACCCATGTCTTGGTGAGTGGAATCCAGCCAGTATCGTGGAGTGCGATAAAACAGACCCAGCCGCCTGAACTCCCCCACCAAGAGATAGCCTCGGACCATCAACCAGTCATATGCAGTCCACACACATTCCAATCAGCAGATAGCCACTGCCGGCTTCATCTCTCTTCCTTGCACTCATTCGGTTACAGGTTAGAACAGTGAGGATTCATTCTTACCCTGTCCAAGAGTGGGCTCGCCTCTGCTCTGCTCCGAGCATTCCCTTTATATCCTTAACTCACTGCAGTATCCAGCTTTCTGCACTGTCGACAGAAAAAGCGATGCTTGTACACGGCACACCGTGGAGCATTTCCTGTGTGAGGTATGTAATCCACGCAGGTTTAAGGTTGTCTGTTAAGGGTCGGAGTGGGTATGTTGAATCCCAGAGGCCGTCAAAATCAGCCAGGAGGAGAATCTGGGAGGTGGAGAAGCTGGGAGTTAGATGGAGGTACTCTGATGGCAGGGGGGCAAACCAAGGATAAACTCACCACAGAACGTGAGCTGCTGCATGAGATCAGCCGGCTGGCTGAAAACTTGTGCTGAGCATATCTACTCTCTCCCTACCCTCCTTCTCTGTGTCTTTCTCTGTAGAATGCCGTGGGGGAAGAAGGGACACGCACAGATGTTACTGGCTAAAGGCCACACCCCTTTTCAACACTCCCTGTCCTAATAGGATGCAGCCGAGCAAGGCGGTGCCCCAGCTTACTCCCGTCCCCCCCTCCTGTGCCTTCAGACAACTTGTTTAGGGTTTGTTTGGAGAGCTGTAGGAGGACAACAAAGCTAAGGTGTGAAACGTGTGGTGTGAATGCTGGAAGGAGACATTCAGTGAAAGTGCAACAAGATGAACGAGGCTCACGTGGAGCGTTTATTGTGAACGAGTTACATCTTCAGATCCACTTTAAACCCTCCTGAAGTGCATAAAACACATTTGGCACAACTGATATTGCACTGAATTCCTCCGATATAACCAGAAGATTTGAATCTAAACAAGCCCGAACTCTGACAAATGATTTGTGGCACAACAAATTTGGAGGAGACAATACTCCATCACAGAGAAATCCAGCGCAGGATCAGCTGACTACATCACCCTTGGTACAGCTGCTGTTTTTTTAGGACTGTGCGATAAAATTGACACTGCAATGTATCATGATGTTTCCTTTAACAACACTGTCACGATATTCAAGCCCCTCCTCTTCCGTAGATGTTGCTACATGGCCAGTTGCCTGCTGCCACCTCCAGCCTCCCCAGCAGTATTTCAGAATCAGAAATCCTTTCTTAATCCCTTGCAGGAAATTGTTGAAGTTAGACGTTCAGTTAGACGATGTACTGTCATGGCAGTGAAAACTGCAGTGGCGTCTGCAGCTTTTAAAATCTACACACACACGGTAAACACTATGGATGGATGCTCATGTAATTAGCATCTCCCTTAAAGCAAACTCACACAATGCCAAAGTCATTAGGCCTGCACAGTAATATTTCACATGAGAAATGGAGGAATGCCTTCACGTAGGAATTGAAATGAGGTTCTCCATTTCATGTGAAAAGGTATCAGGACAAATGACCTCTTAAGCACATACAGTTAAAGAAGTTGCGTATAGTTATTGCGTCGACAGAAAACTGTTGTGCAACAAATACTGACTCTTTTTTACCTCAAATAAGTTCCATTCTATCTTTTCACATTCTTTCAAAACATTGGGAGTCACTGGCAGATTTTTATTCCATCGTCTCAATACATTGTGGTGATTTCAGTTATTTCAAACATGAATATTATAGCGCTGAAAACCAATGCGTGTGAAATACTGATCAATACTTTGGAGTATAATATTTCTGAGGATTCTTTAACTCTTCCAGATGAAAAATCTGTTAAAATGAAAATATTCATGCGTGAACGCAAATACAATGTTTTTCATCAGGGATGTGACTACAATCATCGTCACATCGAGAGCAGAAGCAGCATGAAGCTAGCTGTGGTGATGTTGAGGTCATACTGCCACAGAGTAGTTTGTTCCTCGCGTGACGACACCTTTTTACTTTTAATAATTACATTACAAAAATTTTAAAAGCTATGAAATTGTTGTGCAAAATTGTTTTTGTCACAGTAACAATCTGGTTCGCGTTTGATCGAGGGAACTCATGGCTAACCTCCAGGTTGGCCTACAAAGAAACCTCATTACTGAGAGCTCTATGGCTTCTTGACTTGTAATCTTATAATAATGTTACAAGTACGATCTCTGTCTCCACTCATGTAGGACAGAGAGCAGCAGCGAGGCTTCTACCTGATCGCTTCTGGTTTTCGTGTTTGCAAAACAAGTGTCATCTAGCACTCATTTATTACCTTCTGCAGTTCTCCTGAGGAAAGTCAAGCATCATGTCATGGTGCTCGAGTTGCAACTGTTACGCAACACTGTAATTGCAGCAACACCAGAGAGAATCATAAGATTTCTAACCGGGACAGTAGCCTTAGAAAACACTCAACTGTGACCAACAGTAACACAAATAACGCCTGTGAGGAAACACTACCAACTCCGTATTAAGCTTTAAAAATCTCATCTCCCACATCTGACATCAAACACACCAAACCAACCACTCTCCTTAACAAGAGGATGTCATTTACATGGTTTTTGGGGTTGTTAAGAGTCTTCCAACAGCTGTCTTTTGCAGCCATTTAAACATGCCAACGTGTAAAGCTGCCTGCAGCTTTAAGATTCCTGGACCAACTCCAAGTCACATGTTACAGCTAGATGAGATAACAATTCCAAACGTCGACTGTCTTCTCACATTCTATAATTCAATATCGGAGGTTGCTCTGTTGATTGAAGGAAGAGCGGGCTTATGTGAAACAGTTTATCTCTACAGACCACAGACCTGGTGTTACAGACATCAGTGAAGAGCCGCACCGGTGCAGTCATGAATGAATAACACTGGAAGCTCTGAAAAGAATGTCATGCAGCTGGAATAACAGACAGGTCTGGTTCCCATGGAGGGCTTCTGTTCTGGTGGGACAAGACCATCCCTGTCAATACAAACCTGGACTGATGTTTTGGTGACTCCAGGGGAACCAGGTACATGCAGAATACTGTGGATGGATACAATTTGAGTGTCCCCTCTGAGCAGGAGTACTTAAATTAGATATTTTGTCTGTTTTGTTTGGTTTTTTTCATGGGGGGAGATTAATGTGCAAAGTTGATATGAACTGAGGACATGCAAAGTCTCACTTGGAAATTAAGAAGACAGGCGTCAACTGTAATTGCTAGAGAATTTCATGACATTGGAGACTCAGTGTTGCATCCTGTTAGAAAAACTCGATCTACTATGTTACTCAAAATTGGGACTTTTAAAATAGATTTATAATTGCAATTTCAACTAAAATTGTTCTTTCCAAAGTTGGACTAACACACCTAGATAATGAGGTTGGGAATCCATTCATCCATTTTCGACTGCTTAGCCTGTTAAGGGTTGCCAGAGGGGGGGTGGGGGGGTGGAGCCTATCCCAGCAGCCCTCAGGTGAGAGGCGGGGTTCACCCTGGACAGGTCACCAGTCCATCACAGGACCAACACATAGAGACAGACAACCATTCAGACTCACAGTCACACCTACGGTCAATTTAGAGTATCAATCAGCCTCGTCCTCTCTTGATGTCTTTGGACTGTGGGAGGAAGCTGGAGTACCAGAGAGAACCCACACAGGAACAGGGAGAACATGGAGACTCACACAGAAAGACCCCGTGATGGAGCCGGGGCTCAAACCTGGAACCTTCTTGTTGTGAGGCGACAGTGTGAACCACTGCACCACCGTGCTGCCCTCTGAGATTGGGAATCAATTTAGCCAAACCAGTTTAGGTGCTCCACAGGCACCTACAGCAGGTGTTTGACTTAAACTGTCTCAGTTTAAGGTGCCAGTTTTTCCTTTGATAATCCTTGATCACCCAGCTAACTATACAAATGTAACCACATAAGGTTTAGCCTACTAAGCTCACTTCAACTGCGCTTATCTTTAAAGTGGTCACATTTGTCTCAATGCAGAGCCAAGTATTGCTTTCCTTTAAGTAAAAACACAAATCAATGAACTGAATTAAGATTTCATTCAACGGCTGAAAGCTGTTGAAACTTGGAACGAGTTTGGTGTACATGACCAGATAAAACAAGGAAGCCTGCAAATCTGATTGGCCACAGATTGTAGATGACCCGGAAACTTCAGCTGTGATTACAAGCTTGTTGACCGAATTTCTTTGCTCATAATGTGAAAACCTGTGATGGCTTTGTGAGCATGAACAAAGAGGAAGTTCTGCTGCTTCTCCAAAAACAAGGATATCTTCAGCTGAATAATGACGGACAGCCTGAAAATGGAAAAATAAAAAAGAGGCTTCAACTGCTGTAAAGGAATGTGTGAAGGGGGCAACGTTATATTATGGCTTGAGTCATGTGGTGTAGCGCTACAGGGCTCCACTGTACATATGTTTCATTCAGGGTGGGGCAAGATCCATAAATTCCACCAATGCAGCCCTTCCCTTGTAACCCTATCACAAATTAAATGCCAGCATTCAAAAAAGGGTCCTACTAGTTTCTACCCACCCTCTGGCAAGCTTGTAATTACCCCCAGGAAGAGTCCACCCAATGAAAGGAGGCACATGACTTTCTACATCACGTGATCTCTGTGGAACACAACTGAGCATCATGAAAAGAAGGTCAAAGATGGACTAAACCACTGAGTTTGGACCTCCAAAACAGAGGTGGGGAGATTAGCCAGAGAGACAATGCTAACCTCTGATCAAGCAGTGAGAAAAGTCAGCAACTCGAGATCAAGGATAGTGTGATATAACAATACGTATCAACTGATGACTGAGAAACGTCTGACATTTAATGCTGTGTTCTTCTGTCGATATCTTCAAAGTGCAAATCGGCACTTGACAGCAGTTGTTTACGTCACTGGAGGATGCTTTACCTTCTTCATTACGTTACTGGACAGGTACAACATACTTTTGGCAACGTCTGATGATCTTTAGGTGTCTGAGCTTGATTTGAAAAAGCTAACTGAGAAAAAAAGGACTGTTCAACTCACAACCAAACATTCATTATCCATGATAAATGCAATTTTTTTGTTTCCACAGAGAAACAAAAGGGATTTCAGATTGTGTATCTGCTGCACACACGCACGCACGCACGGTTAAATAGTCGCTCTGTTATAGAAGAGCTGTCCACTAGTTCCCAGTGAATATCGAATAGCATTTCTGCTCGAAATACCAAGACACGTCTTTGAGAATAACTGTAAAATCCTGTAAATATTGCATCATTGGACCCTATAAAACAAACTTTCCTATTTATTTTTCTTTAATTGTGAGCCTTAATTCTAGTTTGACTGCCAAATTGTAATTTGACATCTGCATACAAAGGAAAACCTTCAGATTTAGAGGTATAAAAGAGCTTTGTTATGGAGTTGCGATCCCGTTTCACTGGGGAAGTGATGGGCTGCATCTGTAGTGAACGTGCTTGTAACGGATTGACAGAATTTGAGGCTTGAAAGACTGTGGCTTAACTTGTTGATCCCTCCAGATGTAGGCCAAGCCCACCGCGCGGAGAAATCTGTGGTTACGGTCTTCCAGTGAAGAGGAAGAGACGGCATAATGTACTCAATATTGCAGCGAAGGTGGAACACACACACAAACAAAACATTGGTTAATCCAACATAATCCAATCAGCAGCCAGTCTACCCTGAAGGTGAGGACAGTTTCAAAGCACAATGTGCCTATTAGTGAGCGTCACACTGACAATGAGTTCATCAGACTGGATCTCAGCTAAAGGGTTTGAGGTCCCGGCCTCATCTTCTGTTGCCAGTGTGGGACTGGCTCCCAGCCAGAATGACTAGCTGACACAGAGGCAAAGTCTAAGGTGAGACTGAGCTGGCACAAAGAACACAGCCATCTTGTGTGGCTGGATGGCTGAGTTACAAGCTGCTTATCTTCCAGCGTGTCTTAATCTCAGCGGAGACAGCAACCTGGAACCATACGAGCGGAAACTAAACATAAAAGCTGTCATACTCAGCTGAGAAACCCAAAGCAACAGCTCAGCGGTGCGATGAAAAAGAACACAACACAGAAACGTCAGAAAAAGGATGTTGTTGAGGTATGTTAACAAGGACACCTGCTGTTTAAACAGGATCGACCTGACAGCCTCTGCCCTGTGGCATCCCGCCTATCAACAGTTGGGACACAAACACCTCAACACAGGAGCGGTTCTGTGCTGGGGTTGTACTTTGTGAACCAATTTCGTTCAATTTCTCTTTTGTTAAAGATCGTCTGATCAGACGTAAAATGTTAGGAGAACTGAAACGTGTTGTTCTGACGGATCACCTGGTGAAAGTGTAACACGCTACATAACCGTGAGACAAAGATGGGGCCGGACAATGGTCGCCACATTGAGATGTAACGCAATCACGCCTGCAGAACATTTAGCTGTTGACGCAGCTGGTTTCATCTGCCTGCATGCCTGCTGTTATGACGGCTTCTCCAGTAATGTTATCACACAGACATGTTAGACTGTGGGAACCGGCCTGTTGCTATGGCAGCCCGAAACCGGGACAGAACTTCCTCTGTTCCTGGATGACGACACTGACAAAGATGAACAGGAAGTACTTTCAATATGTCCGTATGAGAAAATAAGGACTTCAACCAGTCCTGGCGAACTTTTATGAATCTGTAAGAAGGTACTATGTTGTTCACGATTAAAACCACAAAGAAAAGGGGGTGCATTTTTTTTTTTTTTTTTTTGGTTTGAGAATTATACAAATTCAATAAAAAGGGAGCATGACTGACATTACCAGCTCTAATGACTCCAACTCAGTTAACGGAAATGACATTACTGTGGTTAAAATACCAAAGACATCCCAGTTTACGAGGTATACCGATGACAAAGACAGACCAATAAACATTCATTTCCCACGAAGCCGAGGAGCCGCAAGAGAGAGGTTTTATTTTTTCTTCGAGGCTGGGATATAATGAATTTCAATTTAAGATGAGACCACAAGATAGAAATTGTACCCTCAATTTAGTTATTTTATATTTTTGAGCAAATTATATTATATTAATTGAGAGAACAAGTCATTTCTTTTGGCCTTGGAATAACTCATATGCTCTCTTTCTTTGCCGACGTAACAGATGAAATTCGGAGAGCTCAAAAGCAGACAGAGTCACTGTCTAACTTTCTAGGTTTTTATTTGAAGTTCCAACAATTCGTGAAAGAAAAGAGATTAAAAGATACAGTCTAAGCATATTTCTCCGTCCTTGCTCTTTCGCCCCTCTGACAACTTGTCAGAACTTGAGAGTGCTTTCTGGCGGGTGGGGCGGTATTTTAAGAGCAGGATAAAGCATGCCGGTCTCTGGCACAGTCTACTGATGAATCTGATATGTGTCTGATGTTTCAAGGCCTGTTTCACATGCTCCAGTTTGTCTGAGGGAGACACATGTTGGCATCTGGCCTCTTCCTTGGAAGAAATTAATCAAAGAGGCTGCGCGGCATATCCACCAAATCAATATGTAACGGCCCAATGAGTGTTTTTAAAGCACGATTTTCCACACTAAGTACTTGAAATTAGAAAACTGTGACTGTATGAAATAGTTTGACAACCTGATGAGATTCATATTTTATAGACTAAACTTTAAAACACAAAGTTTCTGGCATAAAATGACTGAAGTTCCCTTTTCCATCTTTGTCCGTACTTTGAAGTTCTACCATTAATAGCTGAAATGCTTTTACGCAGCCAAAAGAAAATTTTTTAAAAAGCTGTATTAAAGAGACTGTTCCCTTTGATATGTTAAACACACATCAGCTTTCAATAACTGAGCTGCCATAAAGCAGCCTGAACTGATGAGCACACTACATTTCCTGACGTGTCACCAGCTGGAACCCCTCCTACAACAATATCAAATAAAAATCAAGGTTGGGGGCTTCCAGACCCACCTCGACAACACACAATATCCAGCATCTCTGCTTTGGGAATTATGTGACAAAGGGGATTGAAACATGAATCCCACTTGTTCCGTAAACCCCCCCCCCCACACACACACACACACACACAGGACCCACATGCTCTCTTTGTTCAAACCGCAGTATGGCTACACTCTTTGCATATCTTAATGGCCGAAGCAGAAAAGTAATTAATGTTGATGCTTATTGTCATGATAATCTGAGGTCTGCTGCAATCCATTCTAGCAAGAGAACAACTTGACTGAAAACCTTTATTAGGCAGGGGGGAAAAAAACAAGGTTTGTAATTCCCATTACAAGCTGAATCAAGAAGAAAAACCTGGGTCAGAAACAAACCAAAGCAAGAATCACTTCTGTCACGTGCCATACTGGAACAGCTTGAGAGAACTCTTCCGACAGAGCTTTGTCATAACTGCTAGAGGAACTAGGAGCCTTAACTCGTCCTTTTGAGAATTCCTTTATCTACTACTTCAGGGTACAGAGTGTTTGAGGACCAGACAAATCGTGAGTGATGACAGATGACTGGTAGTCGAACACATGAGCCAATGCAGCAGCAGCAGCAGCAGCAGCAGCAGCAGCAGCAGCAGCAGCAGCAGCAGCAGCAGCCATGTTTAGAAGTGTAGAACTGGAGTATTGTGCATAACTGCTTTTAACACCAGAATCTAAATATAGGAACAAAACAGACAAAAAAAACAGTTCCAGTCACAGGTGACATTGGCAAACTATGAACCAGCTCACACCACGTCTGTGTTTTTCTGCATAACAACTCACCTCCAGCAGGGCCTGGAAACGTGGGTGAGTCGTGTGTGACGACAAACTGCGACATATAAACAAGTATCGCGGCGCACACCATGACTAGGTTACCTATGTGTGCAGAGCAAAACCTCTGCAGGTATCACAAGAAGTACATCTTGTACCATGTAGTCAAGGCTACATGTGCAACAAGTTCAGATTGGCCCAAAAATAATTTCATAGGTCACCCAGTTCTAGATATAGCAGCGTAAGACTGCAGATCAAGGCTTGATTCTCTGCAGGGAGTAGGCTCAGCGGAGAGGCATCTCTGCTGCAGCATCCGTGACAGGGCTGGATTTTTAATGATTGCACTGGTTTGAGCAGACGGTTTGTAAGCACATTAGGATTTGAAGGGTTTACACTAAAGTCAAGGCTATTTCTATTTCATATTTGGACAGCGGCAGTCTCTGCACAGTCCAGCCGTATTAATTTGAATGTTAAATGGCAAAGCCAAAAAATATCTGCCGTGACCAGTTCACATCATGTAGCAGCTTTGACGCATTTTTCTTGCTTGTAAATTTTGAGAAAAGGTGAGCGACCATCCATGAGGGATCCATCCCTCACCAGAAAGTCTGAGAACTGCCAGCTTAAAGCCTATTAATTAAATATCTGCCACCACTGAGTGGCTGAGCTGGAAACAGGGTGACCTGACCTTTCACCTCCAAACAATCAGGGGGGGTCAAGAGTTAGTGGTCTTGGGATGGGACGAGTGGCGTGCAATAACGGGCTGGGGATGGTCTGGCTTCAAAGATGGTGGTAGGAAAAACAAAATGAAAGGAATAATTAAAAAGATGACCTGGCTCAAAATTCGTCTTGTTCTAACATTCTTTCCACTACATCCCTCCATACCTTACAGGTTTTTTTTCTGCAAAATATTAAGAGATGGTGTTTGTTACAGGCAAAGTCTCTCATCTCTGCTACAAAGAACTGCAGGAAACTTTTGGAGCACAAAGGCTCTTAGTTTCCCCCTCCAGTAAATGATGCACTGCAGGCCTAAACAAGCTCAAGGTTAGAGGATTGGTGAGCCATCGCTGTATTTACAAAGACTTTAAGCATCAAAATTGCACTACATTTCCAACAATCCTTAGAATGTGAGGTCGGGCCTGGGGTGCGGCCAACAAAAGCCGTCTAACCCCAGCTGTCCCAACAGCGGGGACAAGTGCAAAGCCGGACCAGACTGGGGGCAGGGCGTGGCATGGCAGGGGTGCAATGGTGACGGACCAGGCCTCGGCAGAGAGAAGGGATGCTAAATGAAGCCATTGTCTGGCCCAAGTGAAGCACACCGCACAAAGAATGGCACATTCTAACAGTCATACAGGCCTTTTGTTGTGGCAGGCCAGCAGAGTGCTGCTGATCCTGGCTTTATCCTGCTGGATCCACCATGTTTCAGACAGGAGGAGCTGCTCCTGAGAGCAGGAAGACACAGTGCTGCACCATTAATAGCAATGTCAGCCTGTGCAATTACATAATCCCAAAGAAAAGATACCATCATTTCCAACAGTAACCCTCCAAAAAGGTTTGGTTTTGTATTTTTATGCTGGTTTAAGTTTGAGTTGGAAAATAAAAAAAGTTCAAAATCACCAGTAATTTATGCACATTTTTTCTCAATAACCAAGCAAAGCAATCACAATATAGACAGTAAATTACTGTTGTTTTTTTTTTTTAATCAAATCTTAGACACAACACTGACAAGGACGTACGGCTGAACAATTCATCCAAAATTGGGCTGAATCATTCAGGGCCTAGTTGTGGCGTTTCTAAATCTCAAGGATATTTGAAACTGTCCCAATGTGGAATTTCGGTAAAGCACAAAGACCTATAAATATGATGGATTACTCTTGCACTTCGAGAGAGAATGGTTATAACATATACCTGACAAAACCATCATTAATGAATCAATGTAATAAAAAATTAATGTACTGCCAGAGAGCAGGTTTATTGACTTGAGACGTGCCCTTAATGCTGACATGAAGAACTGTGTAATCTTTAAAAAAACAAAAACAAACTTCTTCTCATTTTATACTAGGGAGGAAGAAAATATGTGAAGTTACAAAAGGAAGATGATGATTAGTTTAAATATCACTGTCAACAGTAACGTTTTTAGCAACATCTCTCACATACTAAGTAAAAACCAGACTGCTTGGAACGAAAATTACTCTGCTGGGACCGTTCAGATGGAGCGGAACATTCATTTTGGGAGAGAGACCCATTACCTCCACCAGTGTGCTGTGGTGGAGCACCTGCCTCTGCGCATTAACGGCAGGAGAACGTGCAGAGAGCCTGCTGACATATGGCAATCACAGGGCCTCAGCTGTGTCACAGCCACCGCTAAATGACATCCGCCACTGGAAGAGTAATTAGACTGTGTACCTCCCCCCCCGTTGTTAGTGCTTTCATTTACTCTCAGCCTAGGGAGGGTGCCCACCGCACCCCACTGCAGTCACTCCTGTTAAATTTAACACTCCGTTCATTAACCCATTTAGCCTGGAGAGCCTCAGAAGTGTTTGTGTGCTGACAGACAAAAGAGCAGACGATACACTGCCGCTGTTTATGGACTGCTGCTGCCTTCCGAGATCCGAAGGAAGAACTTTTTCGGGGGGGTCATTTGCTGGACAATGACCTAATTTTGCACCTGGTGTGCTGATGCTCTCAGTGGCGGTGCTTAGCTGTCTTGTGCCTTGCAGAAGTACTGCTTAAGCACAACATTTTATACTCCGTTTGCATCATTACATCTCAGTCTGCACGGTTTGAGAAAGGCTGTGGAGCCCTGAGAAGGGGCTGAGACATGCCATGCTCCAACACTACAGCTGGAGACTGAGCGATATATCAGGTGAGGCCAATAATAGCGGCCTATCACTGATATATAAGTATAAATTGATACACTACCAGATAAATGATATTAGCCGAGCATTTTCAGCTCTGTAATATCAGCCTTTTTTTAATAACTCGGTACCAATGTCCCATATAACTATCATCCATCAGAAATAATGTGGTACAGATTTGATTCATGGATTTTTTTTGGAATGTTTTGGAAACATCATAAACAAAGTGTCCCCACAGAGGTAAAAGTGACATCTTGTAAGTATGGACTATAGCAGGTGAACAATTGCAAATATCAACAAATAATCCGACATCGTGCATCTGTGCCAATGAAGGAAACAATACCTAAAATATAACCATAGAAATGGACGAAGCAGCTCTGGTGCATCTGACGCTGGTGTGCTACTTCTCTCTCTAGCAGAGCAAACAGAAACGGAGTGGCCACACTCAGGCTATATTTCACCAGGGGCTGTTTTTGTTCGATTCTGTTTCCAACCGCAGCCCAAATACTGACTGCTGCTGGTGTGTCAAAACAGGAGGACGACTTGAAACATCAACAAATGCCCAGTGCCAACATAACGGAGGTGGTCGATGCTGAAGCCGAAGGATGAAATATACCACAATGTGTCTAAAGGTGAGTGGTCGCATACCTGATGCTTGCGTGCAAGAGGCAGAACCCAAACGCGGAGCAAAACGCCATTGTTCCTTTGTGCTTCCCTCAGGCAAGAATACAGCCAGGTAAACACACACACACACACACACACACACACACACACACACACACACACACACACACACACACACACACACACACACACACACACCACAAGCCAAAGTGGAGAAAGTGCAGTGACAACATGTGCAGCATAAAAACAAAGACTCTCATAACTCTTAACTCTGTTTAAACAGTGTGGACAAAAACTACAGCATGGCGTATCATCATGTTAGGCCTCTACCATGTTTATAGTGGAAACACGCCTGCAGATCACAACACGGTAAGCGCTCTCACAAGGCAGCAGCCCATTACAAGCACGTACAGGCCCCCTCTTGATGCTTTAGAGCGTTTTGATTCCTGGGAATGTAAGACTTTTCTGTTGACTGGGAATAAGCCTGCCTCTAGAATGATTATTGTGGGGATAATCTCCATGTTGTGCTCTCTGACTAACCTGTAACTTCATAGCTTGCAGAAATGAGTCTTTCAACTACTGTGAAAATGAACAGGTGAGTGTCCTCATACACCTGAGAGCGGGAGACTTTCTATAATCAAAGACAGTGGAATGATAGGGCAGTCTTCATAATGAGGGTGATAATTTTTCTCTAAAATGTGTTAATCCACAAAAATCTCTTTATTAATACTAATAAAACACATTGTGTTATATTCAAAATGATTTCTGTTAGCGTTGTAACACATTTCTTCTACTGCCATATCAGCAGGATGCATATTATAGGGATACTGGTATCTGCTCTTGTTTTGAAAATATTGGTCCAGTTTGGCTAGCTGTCAGTATATGCCTGTGTGTGTGTGTGTGTGTGTGTGTTTGGGAAGTGTGAAAACGGACAAGCTTGCTTGCCCTGTGAGAATATCATCACATGTTTTCAACTTTTTGGTTTAGCATCTTTCATGATGTGACTTCAAATCTGATTAATCAAAGAAATGTTCAGCTATTTGGACTTATGATCCAAAATTTGGATTGATGTGAGTTTAACTTGACTTCCCTCGAGTTATACAATAACCACAAGCAGTAAAAGTAGCCAAACATTAACAACAACTGGGTTTTTTAATTAAATGGCGTGATGACATCAGAAGACGGCGGTATAAACCCCAAGCATAACTCTGACAGAGTCGTAGAAGAAGAGCAACGACACCTTGATACCTGTGGCTTTTACAGTTTCCTTGCAGCTTGTTAGGAAACAGAGCTGCAGATATGATTTACGGGGTTTTAACATTTTTTAAATTATTAAAAATGTGCAGTGTAGTACAAAGTACAAAATATGAAGAAACTTGATTTAAACTGATCATATCGTTGTCGGTTAATATTGGTGATGCAAATATCGGTTACCAGTATCGATGTCAAAATGTCATATCCCTGCATCCTGACCACAATCGCTTCATGCACACACTGGAGGATGGACTGCTGTACATTCAGATACCCTGAGGTCGTGCGAACTGCATTCCAGTGTTGCAGTTCCTTCATCAAATTGTGTTCTTTAATTGTGTGTGGGGGAAAAAAGGAACAGTCTCAATCAACGCATCTCAAAGTTCCAGTTCCAGTTTAGCCACCGTTATTACCGGCATTATTTCCATTCCTTTCACATCAACAACCCTGCGCTGTCCACTCACTACTCCTGCATGACACCAGTGTCCAGAGCGAAGTCTGACCTCGAAGAAGAACTAAACCTCCGAGGCGCTTGTATCTGGTTTAAAAGTTACTAAAAGCAATAACTTTTCATTTGTTCTGTCTTTGAGGTCAGACATCCCAGAACAAGCTCCGTAAGGTTTAAGCCAGAGTGTGTGTGTGTGTGTGTGTGTGTGTGTGTGTGTGTGTGTGTGCGCGCGCGCGCGGGTAAGCTTCCCTCACAACCAGACTTGACAAAACAAAAACAAAATAGATGCAAACGTCCTCTGAGCTCTTCCTTGTGACCTGTCTGAGTCAGGTTTCCGGGACCGACGCTAAAGCTCGCTGGATATATTCACATACCGGCCCCAACCACCTCAGCTGCCGTTAATGAGGGCCACACCGGTACAGACCTCCCCACCACCACCACCACCACCAACCACAACGGCCCGGTGTTGCTAGTCACCCGGATAGTATTTCACCCGGCTAGACTTCAGTTCTTACCTCGTCACTTTCAGCATATTTCCTACTGACTGCGTCCACAAGTTCATCAGCAGAAAGACAACAAAAAGAGGCAGAGTCCAGAAGGCAGCGAGATCATTCAACCGACTGGTTGGTCCGGACTGCCCGTGATGTCATCCGTGGAGCCCAACGCTGACTGCGCATGCGCCGCTCACGGAAAACCCTTGACCATCAGTGTCATGTTTAAAGTGCGTGTGACCGAATCAGACTTCAGAACTGCGATTCTGTGACTGCGGGAGGATTTATTTTCTAGCAGAACTGTAAAAGGCATTGTGTTGATAGCACGGAGGCTTTAAAAGCTTCTTCTTTTAAAAAGACAAAGAAAAAGAGGAACACAAATGAGTGGAGTCAAGTACAATGACATTACAAATACTGTCATGATAATTGCCACTGCAGTGTTAGTAAAATATCCATGTAACTGTTCTTGTGAGCACAAAGAAGAAAAAACACATAGAGAGTCAATGATAAAAAAAAAAACATTTTTCCTACTGTCTTCTTTCATTTGATTTATTTTGAGGCCATTTTGTTAAAAGAAAAAACGTTGAAAACTAAATTTAAGGAGCAAGCTATAACTCAGCCCAAAATGATCTGAATTAAATGTATCTTAAGTGCAAGTTGTAGCTCGTAGCCACACACAAACAAAAGTTCAATGCTGTGGGCTCAAAATAACTAACTTGTCAAAATGTATTAATTAAACTGAGGGGACGATTTATATCCTGTGGCCTGAAAATAACTGAATTGTGGGAACAAGTTATATCCCGTGGCCTAAGAGTAACTAAAATTTGGGTAAAGTTACGTTTTGTGGTCTCAACCAAACCAAAGTGAGGGGAAAAAGTTGTATTTTGTGACCTCAAAGTGCTTATTTTTCCTCTTTGCTCTCAAAAATGTACTTCTTTTGGGGCCACAGGATACAACCTGATCTGCCGGTTTAATCTCGTTTATTTTCTAACAGAAAGCAGAACACTGAACGTATACGTCCATCAACTTGCACCCAGTTTTTCAATTTAAAAAAAATAAATAAATAAAATAAAATTTTGAAACCTCGATAATTTATTTACTTTTACTCCAATTATACTGTTACATTTTCTCTGTTGCTGTCATTTTAATCATAAAAAACAAAAATTCTTCTCTAATAGTTAGAGGTTTCAACTTTAAGTTAAAGGTCTTTGACGGGCCGGAAGGTGTTCCTGACAGAAAATATTAAAGGTTTACGTACAAGCACCCCCCCAAAAAAAAATCTGTAAAGTGCATACTAGTATTTTGGGTCCATCAGGTCTGGCACACGGTGATACCAAGATGATATTCTGCCGATACAACACTGAAAAACACTTGTCATGCCAGAGCTTCTGTTTTATTGTTCACATTTACAGAATTGCATGTGTCAGTACAGCGTTTATACAGAAAGCCCACTCGTCCATACAGCAAACACACACGTATATGCGTGTGTGTGTGTGTGTGTGTGTGTGTGTATATAACATCTCCTCACACTATATACAATCCGTGTTGAAGCCTGGGCCACTTGCACACTTGGCGTAATACTCAGTCACTCGAGGGTTTCAAAACACATCGACTGATGTTTAATACTGTGATATTAACACGTGCAGCACTGAACATGTGCTGTATCGGTGAAAACCTGGATGGTGTAACGTGAAAAAAAAAGAAAGAAAAAAAGGGGGGGGTGAAGTCCTTCAATAATACATGCTTTTGACAGATTCTGGGACTGCTTGTTTGGCTTGTTGCTTATATCAAAGTGACATTTGAGGAGAGTAAAAAGAGACAAATGATCACTAGTTTAGTAGTGGAACAGTTTCAGCAGCACCATGTTGGTCCTGAGATTGTTGAACATGTCGCATGTGCGCGTGTGTATGTGTGTGTGCGTCACAGCCGACGTGACGCGACCGTAGAGTTTGATAATTTGAGACTAATTTAGCAGCTAGGATGAAAAGAAAATTGTGATTTAAATGAATATGCTGGTTATTGGATATCTTCAGATAGAGTAGATGATCTGAATGAAGATTTCAAGTGTCTGGCCGGCCATGATGCCATCAGAAACATGAACACAAATGATCTCCCAGCTCTTGTTATCATCAAAGTTAAGACCTCTCACATTTGTATCCTTGGACACACTTAGCAGGTATTGCAGACACACAGCGCCCCCACGTGGCAACCTTTTTTTTTTTGGTAAAATACTGAGTTAATTTCAGGAACAATCAGCGTATAAAAATATAAACTTGAACTGTCCATTCCAACAATGTTTCTGACTACTTTTTTGAGTTTAAAATGAGGTGTTTTAACTTAATTCTTGTCTGTAACACACGACCACGATACACCTGCGTCTAGATTTAACAGATGACACTGAGGCTTTGCACTAAAATCAGGGTTCATACCAATTTTAACCAATACATTTCCATGATTTATCCTCGATTTTTACCACAATTCTTCCAACTGTACATTCTCTGAAAAACATGTTAACACATGAAAAACAGACTTATCCAAGTGTACATGACTATATTTTAAAATGAATGACAAGCTAAGTGGTTTAATACAACATAAACATGCATTAAAATAAAATAAAACTAACCAGAGATTTTTAACTAACCACACATACTCCAACATGAAAGTTTTTGTAAAGCAAGTTTAGATGAGTTTTCCAAAATGCATGTTTCAAGTGCTTTTCCACGGCCATTTTCCAGATTTTTCATGACAGTATGAACCCTGATAAATGCTTTTTTTTTTTGCAGTCAAATCCATCTTTTTTATGATAAACTGGTTTTGTTCTTTTGGGCTGTGCTAGTAATACTAAGATTAACAATACTTTCTGTTCCGTGAAAATATCTAGAATAACTTGAGATGAACTCCTTGAGCTGCGAATCAATCAGTTCATAAACTCACTCCTCAGGTATTGAAGAGCAATAGAATTCACATTCTTAAATCTATTTAAGTTTAAAAATACAATAAAATTAAACACAAATATCTGGAGTAACTCTTGCCAGGGCATGTATTTTTGTGTTAGTGTTTTCTTTGCGTGTACAAGGGGATGACACTGACAACAAAATTGACGGATATCAGCAAAATCTCCTTGTTAGGGATGAATTTCCAGCTACTATATAGACTTGTGGAAACCCAAGACTCTATAGAGCACATCGGGGGATGGAGATGGTTGAAGAAGTGTCCAAGAAATACAGAGACAAAGGTTAAAGTTTTATTCTTCAAGTTTATGTCTGTTACAGAGCTGACACTGACTCGGGATAAAATCAGTTTGGGGCAATGACAGAGCTTTATGGGACTTAAGGTGTGGCTCAGGGTGGAGTGATTTGAAAGAGAATTTTGCATTTGGAGTGTTTTACTGCGTATGTGTGTGTGTGTGTGTGTGTGTGTGTGTGTGCACGCGTGTTTGTAAAAGAATGTGTTTGAGTTCGATGCCCACTTCTTCAGAGAGGGGAGCGTGTGAGAGACGGGGCCAGGGGGGAATATGGCCGTAGGGAGAAGACGGAGCACCAGGCTCCTTTGTTCGCTGCTCATGGTTTGACACTAGTCCAGATGCTAACCAGGGGTCAGCGCAGGGAAAGGGATGGGGGGTGTCACTACGCCAGGGAGCGCTGACGAGGCTTGATCCGAGGATAGAGCTGCAAATGAGGCAAACAGAAAAAAAAGCCTTTAACATGAATGATTTGGCTCAAAACGCTTCTTGTTTATTATCACTAAGTGATTCCAAATTCAAATGTTGCTTTCAAATAAGCTTGTTTCCATGCAAATACTGTGACTAGTATCTGCTGCTACTACTATTACGACTACTACTTCTACTACTCCCTTAACTAAGTAAAAAGATGAGAGTTGTGACAATGAGCCATAGTGAGTGGGCGTGAACATTCTAAAAAAGAAGAGTTTTTAGACCTTCTTCAGAAATATCTTACTGCCTTTGTCACGTTTTTGTCTCGGAATTTTCAAACTGACAGTGATGTCATTAAATGTGATGTTTTGTTTGAAGACTAACTGCCTATCACCTCAACCATACAGATATGAATCAGGGTAAACAAATTAGACTTGACTTAGAAAAAAAATCAATATCTATAGACCACAAAACCATCTGACTGTTATTTTGACATGGACAGTATTTGAGGCCGTCTAGTCCAACTAATGACTACCCACAGGTCAACTAACAGACACTAGACTGATGTGGCTGATGGCAGGTTTGGTTGTTACCCCCAGGAGGTTGCGGGGGACGTAGCCCTTGCTGTCCTCAAGCTGCGCCCACCACCACTCCGTTTCACTGTCGTCCTGTCGTCGCAGAATAGTGATGGCGTCCCCCTCGCTGAAGGACAGCTCGTCCTGGTTCTGAGCTTCGTAATCCCACAGGGCGTACACCGTCCCCTTGTTCATGACACCCAACTTCTCCTGGACACCTGGGAAACAACAGCGTGTCATCAGGACATGACGACCAAGTGTTATTCTTATAAGAAAGACTGATTTGTAAAACTAAAGCTTTTCCATCTGCAAAAACATAAACAGCTTCAGACATATCTGCAAAAGGCTGAAATCTTCAGAGTTCTAATTACTACATTAAACAAATCCTCCTGGAATATACTTGTTGATGTGAGCTTCAGCAAATTTGGATATTTTACAATAATTGCGGAATATTACTGTGCCATCAGACATATAAAAGCCATTCAACCCTGATAGTCCTATAATCCGGCCTAATTCTGGATTTTGCATGTCCAGATTAAGATGTGGGATATGCAGCTATGATTCTGGGTTTAGGAACATTCATCATTCTAGACGTGTAAATGCGTTAGCGTACTGCGACAACGTAGACTGCAAACAAGCAATAAAACTCTTGTAGAAATTCCTGAAATACAATCAGTCTTAGCAGCTATTAAACATGTCATGACAAAGGAAGCCAGCACTTAACATCACCTATTTTTCTTCCATGAATGCACATGAGGGAAAAATGATGGATTAGCTGAACGTGTGTTATACTTTGAATGGACGGGAAGTACAGACTTTAGTTTCCCTGTTAGTGTCTCTTGACGAGCGTCGTGAAGTAATCCAAGAATACTGAGAACGCGTAAACATGGGTCTTCATTGATGAAATTCAACTGAGAGTAATGAAAGTTACCATATAGGAACTGGGAGCACTGGATGTAGCCCTCCTCCATTTCCTCACACTTATCTGCAGCCGTCTCCACGTCACTAATGGTGCTGGCAAAGATGGCCGCCCCGGACTCAACCAACAACTTGCAGAGGTGAACACTGTTGCAGGAGGCGGCGCAGTGAAGTGGAGTCCTACTCACACACACAGTAGAACAATACGAATTACATCTCTTCATGGTTTGCAGCAGATTCCAACCCTTTCTGTTGGAGGACTCACCATCCGTCACTGTCTGCAGCATTGACATTCACACCGAAATCCAGCAGGAACTTGACTATGTGGTGATGTCCCGCGCAGACGGCGTTATGCAGTGGTGTGATGCCCTCGTCATTTGGAGTGCTAGGATTCTCCACCTAGGGGAAGGAGAGTTAAAGAGATGAGTTATTCATATAATGTAACATGAACTTATATGTAGAGACATGTCCAAATACCTCATAGATGATAATGTAACATGAACTTATATGTAGAGACATGTCCAAATACCTCATAGATGATCCTCTGGACGAGGTCAAACTCGCCCTCCAATGAAGCGTCCAGCAGGAGGGCCAGAGGGTTGAACTTCACTCGGAAGCCGTGACCAGTGCGCTCAGAGTTCGGTTTCTTCAGATTTGTGCGCTTCTCGTGTAATGACGGGGTAAAATAACAATTCTTTTATTTTAAAATACTTCATATGTCATATTTAAAATGCATTAAATCTGCGTTCTCTCACCGAGGGTTGCGTCAGCACAGTGCTGCTCTCCTCTGGAGTGCTGACCTCTGGCACAGGGCTAGGCAGCAAGGCCTCAGAGCTTCCCATGTTGTTGTTGTTGTCATCGTCCTCTGGTCCCTCTCCTTCAGCAGGGTCTACAAGTCCTTCTGGTGGCAAAGGCAGCGGCTGGTTGTCATTAGCGTCAGTAGGTGGAGGTAGAGCCTCAGAGCCCGGCTCCTCTGCTCCAGGTGGCGGCGGCAGCACTGTCTCAGAGGGAAGGTTGCCATTGTCTGTGTCCGCCCCCGAGTCGCCTCCCAGATAACCGGGAGGATTCGCTGGCTGATAAAATGGCGTTCCACTGCCTGCTCCATTACCGCCTCCTGAGCCACTGACTCCTTCGATGCCCCCAGCTAGAGTGTTGAACCTCTGGTAGAGCAGTTTCTGGATGTTGGGCCCACTTGGACCCTCTGGTTCTGTGATGGAGCTGCGTTTCTTTAGGGGTCTAGGAGCGTTGGCCAGCTTTTTACGGAGCACTTCGAGGTCAGCATCACTTTGGTAACGCAGGGGGGAGTGTACCATGGGTGTTAGCTTAGTAGGGCTGAGTGGTCGTGGAATGTTCTCCACACTGGGAGGAGGTGCTGAAGGCTCCAGGTGCTGGAAGCCCTCGTGATCATCCAAGTCACCATCCAATGTGTCCTCACCTCCGGGTGGGCCTTGGAGGAATGGGAAGGCCCCTCCTGACTGCATAAATGGCAGGGGCGAGGGAGGTGTGGAGCTGGGAGGGAGGACAGGCTTCCCATATACTGGAGACCAAAAAAACAAACAAAGGGTGTTTAGAGTTGAACGGGTAGACATGACAACTAAGGCTGCCATGAAATCATGTTTACACTGGATAATTAACAACATTATTTCAATATGTACAGAACATTTGAACTCAACCCACTTTCTATTTTGGAGTGTTTGGTAACTAGTAACAAACAGTAATACCAGCACCTGAGTAGCACTGCTGGCTACTGGCCCTGTATTGCAAACGATATTATCATGTAAGTACACTGAACATGCTATCAATATTTAATTTTTAAAATATAATATATCAAAACAACACCAAAGTCAATGCATTTTTTGTGTGTGTAAATTAATATAATACTTGAAAAATATAATCCCAAAAAGGTTTTTTTTTTAAAAAGCTGAGGAAATGTTAGTCTCCAAGTGAGCAGCTCTTACCTGCTTTGAGAGCAGGCTTGAGTGGCTGGGTTTTTGGCGCCGCCTGCTGGAGGTACATGTGATAGATGGAGCTGGAGTTCATGGTAGCTGGGCCTTTACGAGGCGACTGAGGCCGCGACCCTCTGTCTGGGATGAAAGGCCGAACTGCCACAGCTGGCGGGGGATCCAGTCGCTCGCTCATCCCAGGAGGGAAGAGCGGCACGTTAGGCTGGAAAGTGGGGCTCGGGGGCACTGAGATGCGCTGCTGAATCTGTTGGGAGGATGAGCCTGTGGAGGGGAGGACGCGGGGCCAAGCAGGAGCTGGTGGGTTAGGGAGCGGACGAGGAAGTGGTGCGTCCTTGCGGCGCTCCAAGGAGCTGGCTGAGTTTGCTGAAGTGAGGTGGGAGCCGTAGGGAGGTGGTTGTGGCTTGGATATGGCAGGGGATGAGACAGACATTTTAGAGTCTAGTACCTACGGAGAAGAGAAAACAAATGAATTTTTGACCCTGAAATGACAACTTAACTCAAGTAACCACACATATTTCAATCTTTCTTTTTAGTTGAGACATTTCTCAGGTGGTTAATCATCAAAAACAAAACAAAAATAAAAAAAAAAACACTTTGTAAATTAACACTCTGTAGATTAAAAAGCATTAAAGGAGAGAGCACTGACCTTTTCTGTGCTGGGAGTAACAGGGGAGCCTGAGGGAGGGGTCTTTCCCTGGGTATCAGTCCCTGAGTCTCGTCTCTCAGGAGGCTTTAGAGATGTGGTTGTCTTGCCTACAGAAGGCCAACCATCGTTAGCTACGGTACAAAAGAGGACACGGTTAATTGTGCTGCTGAGGAAACAACTATGAAGAGCCATTTACAACCTAAGGTGGTGATACAGCATGTCCGCCAGACCTAGGTCCAACCGGTATATCCAAATTTTATATATGTCATGACCACAGACTGCATAAAAGAAGTGGATGTAGCTCCAGAACGTCACCCATCTGTTTGTTGACTGTTTGGAAGCCTTGAAACTGGCATACTGGGTGTTGCGATTTTTTTACAAACAGGAGTAAATGCAATTTAGTAGTTGTACATTTAGGATTTTTTTTCTCTTGTTTTTTTTCTCCTTAAATCCCTTCTAACCCCTGCCACCCACCCGAGCTTTCAGCCCTGAAGAAACAAGTAAATACATAACTAGTGCCTAACACATGAAATACAAAAGTACATTTTTAGCTGAATTGATAGCAAATCCTAATAAAGATGCAGTTATGTTCTAGGAAAAACAAATATGAAAAACAAAAAAGGGCTGTATTTATCATCTACTCCGCTCGATGAGGGATCATAATTTAGACTCATTAAACAGTGCTGCATTAACAATGTTGTCAAACTAGCACTTGAGCCCATAAACTCATCGGGAAAATAATCACCGAGGTTACATTTCAAAAAAATCCTTTTTCTCTTTTTGAGACATTTACTTTATTTCCCAGTCTCCGAGGCTACGTCCACCTTCTGTATACAGCCAATGTTTATGACACTAAGTGAAACCAGGAGTGGTCTGAAGTACCATTTTGACCTAGGAGTGGTATTCGCTGGAGGGTTCAGGATTTTGAGAGGCCTATCCTATTAACCAGAGGAGGCTCATTTTTCACATTTCAGAGCAAAGGCGTACGGGAAACAAACCAGTTCTCTAAAAATGACAAATGCCAGCAGAGCTGCTACAACTACAGCAACAGTTACCGAAGTAAAAGCAAAGACTTGACCAACAAAACACTACTAACAAATACTTACTGACCTTCAGATGAGAATATTCACATATACTCTTGTAGGCATACATATAAATCAGCTTCTCAGCTGTCGATCAAACATTTTGGTAGCCAGTTGGTGGTTGAGTCAATTTTTCTGTGGCCTTGAGCGTGAGCTCATAAACTCACTATTCATACAGGCAACGTAGGAATGCATTTGGAAGAACGGATTTTGCATGTTGGACTACTTTCTCCTTAAAAAAGAAAACGAGCAAAAGTGCAACTAAGTCAATTTTTCAGGAGGGTCATTGATCAATAGGACAAAAATCCTGAGCCTTCATTCCACAGCAGCGATGATCGTAAATGTATCTGCATTAGTATGCTACTGTGCTTGTATTTAGCCATGAGGTGTTGTCGTTCAGTTACTTTTGGTAACTAAACCATGAGCAAGTAAAAGATAGAAAAGGTCACCAAGTAACCGATATTATGGGGGTGAACTGTTATTTTGGTTTTTCTTGCTAAAAAGAAAGAATTTGTGATAAAAAAAACGTGCACCATCAGACAGAAAAGATAGGATGAAAATGAAGATGAAACAAGAGAAACAATAGTCAGACATGTATATGTACCTATCAATGATAGCATCAGAAGTTTTTAACGTTTTTTTTCCACATGCTAATACCTATGTCCTAACAGTTTTAGTTAATAAACCAATAATATAATTTAATAATTAGGATGAAACAGTTCAGAATCTTCTCATTGAGTTTCTGATAAAGCTCTAGTTTTAGACTGAACTTTGAATACTGGGCCAGATCAGTCCGACTCATCTGGGTTGAACAGATTATGAGGAACAACGCTTGCTAACTGAATCCAACAATCCTTTAACATGAACAAGTTCCATTCCTTGTCATGTAAAGTGTTTGACTACAAGCGAATCTCACAGCTTGTGGGAATTGGTGTGAAGTTTAGACACAGGCAAGCCAGGGGTGTTACAACATTAGAACAAAGTCTAAATACTCTGGACTGCTTGGCATGTGTAAGGTGATAAGGCACGCAACACACTGAACCTTCTCAAAAGTCCACAACAGCACACAGGATCAGCAGCACGGCTTCTCGTGAGGTCAACTACCATCAAGGGTGCAGCTCTCCTGCGGGGTAGCAGCCAAGCCCTTGAAGAGGGGAGTGCGCTACTGTGATGTCATTAATCAATCCACAGAGGAATCATTTGAAATAAAATGTTGCCAGAAGATCAGTTGGGTAACCGCGCCAAAGAAAGAAGACTCCATGTGTTCGCCATTGTTCGACTGAGATGTTAGCCACACACTGAAGCCGGGCAGACACTGATGTACAGAAGTCTGCTAATGCTTCTGTTGCCCTTTTCTAGATCTTTGAGACTAGAACAATTTAAACCAATCAGAAACAAAAGTCCGTCTTTCCACAGCCCAAAACAGCACACATCACTTACGGTCACATTTGTGCTTCACTCACGTGTATCATCATGGGGTGGGTGAGATGCTGCCACAGTTCACGAGGAAAACAAATGTTTTTTTCTGTTCCCCCGAACTCAATTTGAACAATGAATAACTGGTGAGAGTGCTCAGAATTTTCCATAGTAAGCGAACATCGATGGGACAGACTTACATGACCACCAAAGCTAACGGAAAATGAGCTATGAGTTGTTCTGTTGAGTTGAATCTGTCTTATCTGTAACATTTCATTGTTATTTTTTCCCACAAATGTTGACATGGCCTCCGTACAACTGCTGGGTTTGAGGGAAATAGGCCCATGGAACTACTTACAACACAAGAAGGCCACAAAAATGTCTTCTGATATGCCAGGAATCCAATTCAATACTTCCGGAGCAGAAGCAAGCTTTTAATTGTGCACCGTTACCTTAATCAAACAGCTCGACAAGTGATCTATTTGTTATTTGAGCTGAATCCAAATTCTACCAGGGCCAACTGAATGCAGGCTAAAATCAGGTCGAATTTATGTGTCTGGCCGGCTTTAGACCAGGAGAAAATCAGTTCTGAGTTCAGTTTTGAAGAATATGGGCGATTCAATTATAGTTGGTTCATTGAACTTGAGGCATTATCCAATTAAAGAAATGATCATTAGTTTATATGGCTGAATTTGATAAGTAAGGACCATAGTTGGGAGTCAAGGGTTCAGTGCATGCAGAAGATCCTGTGCTCTGATTGAGAGAGAAGGTTCAGAAGGTGCCACTCCGCTGCTTATGCAGCACTGTGCACTCACGGGACGTGCCATCAGAGCCAGTGGAGGCTCCAGGGCCCGGGTGTGATTCTGGAAGGGACGGGGGTACCGGGTCCACAACGATGTCTAAATCAGACACCTTCCAAGGGCCAGGAGGCTTTCGTACACCATCTACCCCTGGAAAATGTTGACCCCACCCATCCAACCCCACGCCCACCGAAACAGAAACATTACAAAGACACAGGATATACACATGAGAGAAGAAAGAGGAGAGAAAAAGGGAGGAAATCACAGTAAACACAACACAGCACACAGGAAGAGAGGGAGGTTAGAAGGGAAGGAATCAATGGTTCAGGTGGAAAATTAACTAGGAAGTCAGGTAGGAAGGAAACAGCATAACAGTAGGGCCCGCAAGACGATCTCGGGCTCAAGCTGCTCATGCAAGATGTGTTAAATGTGCAATAATAAGACTTGTAGTTCAAGTTACTCAGTGAAAAAGCAAGCAGCAACCTTGACAGCAACTTTTTTGTCCATGTCCCTGCTTATCTTAATAACTAATAATAAAACACCTTTAAAGAGAGGAAAGACCAAATGGACTGAACGTTTGTTATACAAAAGTAATGCATCAAAATGTTTCACCTTTTCAGAGCAAACACACACTGTGGATGTCATTTTATGAGTTTGACTAACCTGACTTGGGGCGGCCCTGGTTGGCTTGGTTACTGACACCCAGGGCTGGTGGCTTCAGAGGATCGGGTGGAATGGTGTAGCCTCCTTCCTGTCGGCCTGGCACAGGAACCTGGATGTATGGCCCGACAGCTGCCACGCGACCCAGAGTCCCGGGAGCTGGCTGTGGAGAGGGAGGCCCATTGGCTCTGTTGAGCTATTAAAGGAGAAGTTTTTTTAAAAATTTAACAACATTGAAAGATAAAAGAATCCACATGTCCTGGGATACACAGCAAAGAAGTACCTACTAATGTCAATAGCAGTTGACTTGGACAACCAGTGACATCTTTAAGAAATTTTGTGTGATGCATTACAATGAAAAAGAGGCTTAATGAGGATATGTGTTAAGCGCTTCTAGTCTTACAGGGAGGTTCTCTTTTTGACGTGCCTCAGCTTTTTTCTTGTAGAGACGTTCTCGCAGCTCACTGATCCGCTTGTCCATGAGCGTCACCTCCATGTTGCGCTTGTTCAGAAGCTCTTTCTGTTGCTGGAGCTTGCTGTTTTGCTCCTGGTTCAATTTATTCCGAATCTGAGGATGCAAGGACAAAAACATCTAATAATACAACCGCGATTCTTTAAATCCCTTCTTTTTTGTATTGCTTTTGTTCTGTTATGCTTTACCTGAAGCTCCTGGTAGAGCTTGCGGAGTTCCAAGGCTGCAGTGCCAGTCACTTGCCCGCCAAGAGCCGTCTGTATGCCGTTGAGCTTTCCCCTCCTCAGGTCCTCAAGCTGCAAGCTGAGCTGCTCCACTCTCAACACGGCTGCCTGCAGCTCAGCCTGCTTCTCTTGGAATAGGCTGCTAACTTGCTCAATCTCTGCCGCTGAGTACAAGGAACAACATCAAGCCGGTCATAATCAAACACTCAAATTAGAGGCTGAACTGGCGCTTATGCTAATCACATGCCTGAAAAATGGTTTTGGTCTATCCAGCCTACGTATTTCCTAATCCTGGATTCTTAATTTCTATCTGCACTGAAAAGATTTTAGATAGGAAAGTGTCTGAATATCAATGTAAAGTCCATGAGGTGGCATCACAAGCTTTACAATGACAAAATGGATATTGTGATACATACACAGGTTGCCATTGATGACCTTGCTGTAGTCCACCTGGCCTCTCATTGCCCGAATCTTCTTGAGTTTTGCCTCCTGGCTCTCAACACGTTCCTTTAACCTCTGCAGTTTCTCGCTCTCTGAAATAGTCTGCTGCTGACGCCGCTCTTGCTGTTTCAGGTAGCGCAAGCGTTGCTCCTTCAGAGACAAAAAGGGACATTTAATAAGTACAGAGGGGCAGAAAGATTTAACTGTATCTGACAGTGCAGAGTTTCAACAATGCCTCAGTGGACAGGTGCCAAATTTGAGGATGTTCCAGGTTTCAGGTAACAACACTTTCAGCTTGTCGTTCCCCCTGACTGTGCCTGAAGGGTGATTCATGTTCTATTCTACCCTCTCACCCAGATGTGCTGCCAAGCACCAATGTTTGGCACAAATCGATTGAATGTGAATTGGTTTCCTCTTTGACTATTCGCAGGTCTGCTGAGCACCCCAACAACTCGCCATGCATTAAAGGAATAGTTCACCCAAAAATGAAGATTCAGTCATTATTTCCCTACTTTTATGCCAAATGAAGATCAATTGAGGTGTGAAAACATGGTATTTTTCAAAAGAACTTGGCATGTTGACACTCCAGGACACTTGGATTACTTACTTAACGGTCACTTCTATTATGTGGGAGTTTACTGCAACACTTGTTCCTGTGATGCTCCAGCAGTGTTTTGACAACTTAAAAATGTCCCCTGACCTTCCATGCGAATGAGGGTTTATAGAAAATGACTTCATTTACCTTTTTGGGTGAACCATTCCTTTAAATCACAGCATGGGTTTACAAAAGGTGCTTCATTGCAGCTCTGGTGGTGAAAGATATATAAACCCCCAAAAGTAGGCTAAATCTTTCTACTGTATGCACAAAATGAAATGCTACGCTGTGTCAAGACTGTCTGAAGACTGAAGAAAGGGTCAGATGACTTCATCTCTTGATCCAACTGAGAACTGCTCCAGTTAAGGTCCTAAAATAGGAAGTGACAGGCCCAAGTTTCCAAATGGCTTCAGGGCTTTAAGCGGGCCTACTTTTCAGACGCCATAACAAAAGGAAATACGTCTATGTGTAGGTCTACTGCGGATTTAATCTTGCATGAGTGATCGGCACAACATGAGTGCAGTGGTTAGACTGTGTTAATGCACTGAAAAACACAGAGTGACAAGCTAGACCGGTTACATGGTGGGTTGTTGGAAATATTGTATCAGATTACAAATCAAGCAACCTCCCCCGAAAACCTCATCTACCAAGCCATTTATAAAGAACTACTATAATATAACCCTGTATCAACCTTTTACATGCTCAGGAAATATACAAGCTAAAGTAAACACTGTGTTCCTGTGAATGAAGTATAGATTCAGACAGACTGGACAATCCCATAATCGTGACTCATACTGCGTCCTTCCTCAGTTCTTACATAACAGTTCGCCTGTGTTTTGGGTCATGGCGGGGCTCTTTGGATCAACAGAGGTCCCTTTTCTCAAAAAACAGAGAGCCACATGACTGTGGCCAGAAGAGAGAGAGAGAGAAAAAAAACAACAACAACTAGGTAATACCCAGCATTTGTTGGAGCAAGTTCCCACAGTTAGCTACAGAGCCTCACGAAATAAAACCTAAATAGCAAAGAATATCCAGTATCTTCTAAATATAATGGTGCGTATATTATGTGCTGCCCATGCTGGTTTGAGGGATGATCACTGCTTTGAGATTTCCTCGCATATTGAGAGAAATTAATGGGACATTCTAGGGGAAATAAATAACAACACAAACCTGCCCTCAAATGCAAATGTTCGCACACTATATCACTTTTGTTTTTCATTTTCTAAAATAAATGCATACTGCAAAAATACGGTGTGTTGGTCTATTAATGACAAGGACATGTTTTCAAAATCGTATTAAAAAACTGAAATCATGACAATATTTTATGAAGTAGTATTTAAGTATTGAAGTCAAACTATGAGAACAGGATTCTACCTTTGCAACAAGCATCTGCTGCTGAGCCTCGATCTGCTGCTGCTGCCGTGTGGCCATCTCCTGCAGCTCTGAGAGTGTGAGCTCCACACGCTGATTTCCCACCTACTCACACACACACACACACACACACACACATCTGAGCAGGAGGACCTGGATATTGACACCTTTGTTAAATGCACAACTGATGTGATCAAATTGCAATGAGAATGTTCATGCTTTTCAATGTCGATTCTAGTTTTCATTTATGATACGTAAAACCATTTTGTGCAACAGATGTGCAAAATCTGACATATTTTCCGACACGTGACACGTTTGTTTTGGGTTTTTTTAATGATCATAAGCTATACGGGCCTATCAAGAACATTTATCCACCAAAGCATTGGACAAACTGGAATATTGCCAATATTATGGTGATGGATGATCTAAATTTCCACTAGAAACAATCTGGAAATGTTGCCGAGTTAATGATAAAGCACAAAAGTCAATCCCAAGTGCAAAAGTCAGCCAACATAAAGAAGCCCCCTCCCCAACTCTGGGTGGTGACTGGAGAAAATATCATGGCAATCCATTCAGTAGCTGTAGTTATTTTAGCCATTTTAATTTGGCAGATGGCCGATTTTGACTGATAATTACATGACCTTGTTAAAAACTGATTACATGATATTTAGAGTTTGTACATACTAAAAAACACACCCAAGGACGTGACGAGGGATCCCTCCTCCAGAGACTTAATTACGGTCTCTATCTGAGGCAGAAATCTACAACCGAGTATGATGCATGAATTCCCAGCATAAAACAACCAGCTATCATGTTTTCGAATTTGCTCCTGTACAAATGTCGGTCTCCTGGCTGACTTCTCCTCAATCAAATACCAAACTGATTCTAACCATGCATGTGAAAAGCTTTAAGCAAACTTTATTTCAGGCTAAGTAATTATCACATGCAGGAGACAAAAATACTGCATGTCCTGCGCTCTGCCTGAATCTGCAGAGACAGGTACGTTTGTGACTCATCTTGTCTGAATTTCACATTTTAGGGAATGATTGGCCTGCGTTTCCGGCGTTTGCCAATGTTTCCATACCTGGCACTGTAGAAGCACTTAGATAAAAGGAGCTCAGCTGGGGGGAGTGGGGATGAGGTGACTCAACCGAGGCAGAGATGAGGAGGGGTGGTGGTTGAGGGGGCACTGTCTGACAAAGCCACGCTCAAATGCACTCAGGCAACACTGCGTCAGTGAGAATTCACCCGAGGGAGAACGACACACACCCACGGAGAGTGGTGAAGAGGGAGTTGAAGAAACACGCTACTGAGCCGCCACAGACTCGCTGATGAGGGATGTAATTCCATCTCAAGATGTCCTTCAGATACCTGCAGAACTGTGTCTAAGGTGATGATGTTGAAAAAGGATCACGCTGATACATAAACGGCTAGTATTGAATTAGTTATACAAGGAAATCTTATGTTAAGAGGTGTGGAAGCTTTTGGATTCACGGACGAGCTCATTGATTCTCTCAGTGGTTGTTGATAATGTGATATTGATGGGACAAACTGAGTAGGACCTGGATGGTTTACAGAGTCATCTTGTAGTTTAAATAAGGCAGTGATTGCAAGCATGTTTTGATTGGCTGACTAAATAATTACATCGGTGACAAACCTCAACCTAACGTTAGCTGATCAGCGACACTGCATACAAAATGCTTTGCACACTGAACAACTTCAGTTGGGTGTGAACAGCAAAATCTAAGTTAATGCACATATTAATCCACATGAGTCAAGGAACCGTTAGGAATGTGTTTACCTATGTACTGGTATTAAAAAGACGCAACTTTTTAAGATTATAGAGCTTCTGCCAGCTCACTGTAACTCAAGAGCCTTTTCACCTGATTCACTACAAGTATTCAGCATGGTCCTCCTGACTAGTTTTGGAAAGCAAATTAAAAAAAGTTGAGCTAAGATTTATCTGTTTGTATTAACTGATGAGAAAGAAGCCATGTGGCTTAACAAAGGAACTGAGGATGTGATATATTGATATGGAATCTGACAGGCGACTGAACCATATTGTGAGGTGAGTAAAGCTTCGCACCAAAAAACAAGCATTTTCAATTCCAAGGGGTGACAAACGAGATGATTCAACACTACCAATACATCCTCGTCAATTACAGGAGCTTGGATCGTACTATAAAGATAAAATAAAAAATGAGTGTGGTGTCTGTGTTCCCCCAGGGCACCGCTGCTCTTTAACGGTGCAGCGTCCCCATCAGAGGATGATCAGCTCTGCTTTGGTGGAGAGAAATCCCCTGGGGTTTGGGCAGCGGCCCGTTGTGAAGCCAAAGAAATGATCCTCTTAGGGGCTGTTATATCATCCAGCGGGCTGACTGATATAATCCTTCAAATCAGATTATTAGGAAGAAGACTTGGACACAAATGAGCCTCGGCACTCGGGAGGTTAAAGCAGAGCCAGACAGGCAACTGAAGACGTTGTCTTCTTCAATTAACTAAAAGTGCTGATAAAGTAGTAGTGCGGTGCTTAGCAGAGACGGGTGAATTAATAGCTCATTTCCACATCCATAAAAAATATATTCCCCTCATATTTTATCTTAACAAACAAGGCAACAGATTTGAAGAGCACTAAAAAGGAATGGCTTCTGAGCACAACACTGCTATCATCTGGTTTGAAAACCGAAAAAAAACAACAACCCGCGAGCCCTCAATCTTCTGCTGCTCTGAACTCTTTCCTTAACCCTAAAGCTTTAATTAGTTTCGATTCCTTGACCGCGACACTTTGCTATTGTGAAATCTAGGACAGATGGACAGAGAGAAAGAGAGAGGATGCCAAGCCAGAGGCTGCTTTTACCATCAGACGCATTCACATCTCCAAACAGACGTATCCTCAAGCTAGAGCTCAACGTGCACGACAATAGGTACACCTGGCAGGGACATAACTGGCAGCGTCTGGAGATGGATGAAGTCCTAGGACACCAGGGTCACGCAGGGTCGGCCTACTATCCCAATCTGCATGTATCCATTATCCAGACAATGAAGCTCATACCATTAAATTCCAGTCTTGTCTGATCTTGTTTTACGTACTGTAGATGTGAGATCAGCTCACTGGCAGAACAAAAACCAGCACGACATAACTACAGTGTCTCATGTTTTAGTAAAAGCCTCACTGAGGGATTTGTCTCCGCTATTTCCAGGCTCCCTTCGTCGCCTCTCGATAAACATCTACGTTTTTACTATGAATACAACTGCAAAAAAAATAACGGTCGCAGAATTCTTTAACGCCCGCGGGAATCAGTGTACATTGTTGACACTGGAAAACAAACTGCTAAGACAATGAGGTCATTTCATTTCAAAAATATTTCTGTTGAGTGATTGTGAATGAAACGGCAGGTTATTTTTAAAAGCGATAATTTTTCTGTGAGCATATTGCAAGTCAAAGAAGTGTCTAACCTTAAAAACACGATGATTCAAATTGTGTTTTTCGCCTGTTCTCTCCCCAGTTCTACATTGCCCTCCTCACCCTACTTAGCTGTCCTGGCTTTTGCTCCCCCCATTGGCTGCATCTTTTCACCTGATGGCGAGAAGTTTCATCAGGGAGATGTAACGTGTAGGTGGATCACTCTTATCCCTTTAGTTCCCTTCTCCCCTAAACGGGCATCCGGACCAACCAGAGAAAGCAGTGCAGTGACACACCACCCATACACACACCCATGTTGTGACATTTTGACAAAACTTATATTTTGGTAAGAGCCCTATTTCACCGAGAAAAAGTAGGTACGGGCAGTGCAATAATCTCTTGGAAGTGCAGTCGCTCTGTTTTAACATCATTTTCAAGTCTCACCCCGTTCTCATTGTGCTTCTCTCCCGTGTTTCCACTTCTACGACTCGTCTGATCCTGAGACTGCTGACTCCCTGCAAACAGAGACAGTCACCAGCACAGTCACAAGCAGTGTAGAGAGATGCAGGGCGATACACACATGCACGCGTGCACGCACGCGCGCACGCACACACACACACACACACACACACACACACACACACACACACACACACACACACACCCTTGAACGTTCAGAGGCAACAAGCATTGTCAGGAATAGTTTGGAAATTCCCTGATGCGATTGCACTCGACAGAGGGATTTAAGTACGGGGACCTGCACTGCTGACTAAAGCCACATAACATTTTCAAAATAAGAAAAGCCTGATGTAACGACTGGAACTATTTGTTTTGTTTAAAATGTTACAAGGGAAGACAAAATACTGGCCACTTGCCTGCTAACATCATCCATCACTGCAAAAATGACTCACTTCATCTTGGTGTGTGTACTTCCTTTGAACATGAACACCGACTTAACTGACGTTTCCAAGGCAGAGTTTACCTTTCTGTTTCTCCGGTACTGTGAAATTGGGAGTTAGTTTGAGTGCATCTTACACCTGGCATTTTCTCTGGCTTTATTCAGTCCATACACAACAGCACAAGGTTAATGTTGGTATGGTGTGTGAGAATATGGGGAGCAGACTTGTTTGGACGCTCCGTCCACTATAAACTGAGCTTGAATTTTTCTTCCAGCAAGGGAAAATTAACTCCAAAAGAAGTGCATGAACACTGTTTAAAAAAGTAGTTTCATAGCCTGACACTCACCCCGTATGGCTCGTGGTTTGTACGTGTAGAAAAACTAATCTTCTAAAGCATCATCACCAAGAAAGCAACCTAAATCACAAATCCCCACAAAAGGGCTGCAAACAAAGAGGAGACACAAAAGAAAACAAAACAAACTTGAGTGATTACAACAAAAAAAACTCACCCTGGTCACTGTTTTCAGTTGGGGAATCCTCATGCCGGAGGAAAAACTTGACCTCTTGTTTTCGAGGCCCCCATTTCTGCAGATGTTCATACATCATGTGCTCGAAGGGGATCGCTCGCTCTACGGAGGCAGCAGCAAAGAGAGGAACAAGTGACAAGTTAGACTCCTTTCTCAGATGCAAAGTTTTGGGTCCAACAAAAAAAGTTACTCACAATTATCAGGTGGTAAATGCCGAGTGAATGCAAAGTGCTCTAGGAGTCTGGATAAATCGTAGAAAAGAGAAAGCACTAGGCTAACTTCAGATACAACTGCAGAGGTGAGAATTTATAGTTGACATCTCCTTTATTGATTAAGGCATGTAAAAGTCACATCACAGTTTAAAAGTACAAAAAAAAGGAAGATAGCAAATGGTTTCCTTTAGGCGTGGTTGGAAAGAAGAGATAAAGTAAAGTAGTTGAACTGGCTGGGAGCAACTCCTCTGAATGTTTGGAAAATAAAAATGAATCTGTTTGTGCTTCCTTATGCGTCAAAAAGTTTCTTTGGGGGGTGGTGGCGGGGTTATTTCTCAAGCATGGTGATTTAAATTGAAGATCCCGGAGCTGGATAACACCGCACATTCAGAGCCAGTGCTGGTAATCATATGTTTGTATTTCAGTTAACAACCAGCCCACCCCCCCACCCACCCATCAATCTAAACCCCACCCATCAATCTAAACCCCACCCCCTAACCACCCATCCAGCCCCCCAGCGCCCTGGCTCAGGAGTGTTTGGGCACATTGCCCTGATCTTCTTCCCTTCATTGGTTAGCAGTGTGGTTTTAAACAAGGTTTCCGAAACTAAATCAAGCCATACGATCCCTTGGAAAACTGTTGACTACAAGATGTAATTTTCCTGAACTAGCTAATTGGGTAAATGTTTTCTTTAGTATTTCAAGAGGGCAGCACTGTGGGCAAATAGAGAACAAAAAGAGAGAGAGAGAGAGAGCGAAAAAGAGCGTTTTGAGGAGGTTTGAGGGGCAGACAGCTGCTTTGTCAGGCACAATCCGAACACGGTTGCATAACGTGGGTTAATAAAGCCCTTGGCTGGGATGTTGTTTTCAGCAGAGGAGTGGCCCCTCAGCAAAAATGCTGATAACACCGGGTGTGTCAGAACCACGATGGTGATGGAAGCAAATCATTTCCACCCTGTGGGATCTCTGGTGACAGTGCTGTGGACTGTAGCAGCATTTAACCCTTGGAAAACAAACGCATTTGTACTTTAGGAGTATTTTAATTGAAGTGCTGGTGTGAATACATTCTTTCCTTGCTCTATTGTGGGTGAGAATCTTTTTACTATTTATGGACTATTCATTATAGATTTTTTCTGCTCAGGCAGTCGTGCCTGACCCTGCTAAGCACCTACTTTGATAGAGTGCTTGTTTTTAGATTAGCGAGGGAAGCTAAAGGCCGCTGCTTCCTCCATGTGAAGTATCAACCTTGGGAATGGCAAACTGCTTCACCTTCAAGGATGAATACGTTCACTGCTCCTTTCCTCTGTTGACATTGTAAAATAGTGACTTCAATTCCCTCAAAATCCCTGTTTTGAATATGTATTTTAGGTATTGTAGTGAATAAACACGTCTTACCGTTGCCTCTCCAGACCTCAGCCAAGTGGCAGCCGCTCTCGCCAGGCTCTTTGCAGAACTCGACGACATCACGGCACGTAGTCTCTGGGGTGATGGGCACCTCAGTCATAGCCTGTTCCCCATCGCTGAGGTACACCGTCAATATCATCTGAGAGGGAGAGAGCAAATGACACGTCAGGGGGGAGACTGACAGTAGATGAAAGTTAATGGTTCTGGAAGAAAAGTGAGTTGTGACAGCCAATAGCAGAGTGACGTAATCTTACACAGAAGTGTTACAGGAAAGTGTAATCATGATAATACAGTTAACCATGGTTATTTTTTGCCTTAGTAATAATCACAGCACTGCATTTTGCCATCCACCAGCCCCGGCTGTTAGTCGGAGCTGCTGGTGGTCTCATGTCTGTGCATGCCACAGCACTGTTCACTATGATTAAGGCCTGCTAGCGTAGCATTCAGCGTATACTCTTTGGTCTGAGTGCTAAGACACAGCAACACATGTCCCCACATGTACTCACCTGCCTCACAGACAGCACACCGCTACTGTATGTTCGTAATGCCTTCTGAACATCCAAAACACATGGATTCTGAGGAAATGTCTATGTGCAGTCTTTCTGAATCATAGAAAAGCATGAAATGCAAAAGCCTGGGGTCTTTTAGATAAAGAACTGCAATTTTACAGTTATCTTAAGCTCCACTGTACCTGCAACTATCAGCCTGAGGTTAAAGAGGCAGCGAAACTGCAAGGTGCATGTGATCTTTGGACTGATCTACAGTATATGCTTCTGCCTGCCTGCTTCAGTCATTTTGAAAACTGAAGATTGTATGTTACTCGTGGCGGTTAATTGATGAGACAGCTCAGTCCATTGTCCATTTTGGTGTTCAAATAACTTGTGACGTCTTTTTTGGCATTCGATAAACAGAATCAGAATGAAAATGTTTAGGATGTTGGTGTAATGAAACTTCTGTTCATTCACATTATCACCAGATTATTTGTTAAGTAAGTGATTATTATACATTTGTGGATTTCTTACTTTGTCGTGTACTGTGTAGTTGATCTTTTCTATATTTTATATTGAGTAACAGTCCTGGGTTGTTTAATGACATTTTCTTCGGGGTGAAACCTTGGCCTAATTTAACCTCAGAGGGAAGATTACCATTTCTCATGTCTAAGAAACGGGAAGGTCTTCAAACTCCAGGAAACGTGGCGGGAAAATCCATATCCATAAGACATTAATGATGTAGACTGCGGAGGATATGACTAAGACGAGAGTGAGGAAAAAAATGCCTTCTTCACTTTTATTTTCACAACCCCTCTTGGAGATACTGTGTGTGTGTATGTGTGTGTGTGTGTAATAATGATAACAGGTGAAGCGTTAGCTTGTGGAATTCAGGATATTTTTTCAGAGTCGCTAAAACAGCCGGTACTATGTACAAGGACATAAAGAGTCGTTTGGTATATGTTTGTCCATTACCAGCACATCTGCTGTCTGGAACTGGGAAGGCAGTTTTTTGTAACTCCCCCCCCCCCCCCTCCCTTCACATCTCAGTGTTTCAGAATACTGAAGAAAGCGCAGTAGATGCAAGTCTGTTTGTTGACACTAATCAAGAAGGAAGGCTGGTAGACGACAAAAAAAAACAATCCAGATGTTCCAAGCAGATAAAAACATATCTAAGAAGATTCAGTCACTGCAACTCACGAGGGTTAAATACTTGTTAAGCAAGGGACACAAAATACTGCATTAATCCATTTTGAATGTGGAAAAAAAAAAAAGAAAAAATCCTGTATCCCGTGATGAGATGAATCAACATTTTGGTTGAATGAAGCCAACATGCAGGATGAGAGGGGCAGTCGATGACATCCTCTCATGTACTCCTCCCTCCACTCCGGCCAGCCCAAAGTTTAGAGACGTAGGCTTGTCACTGAAGCGATTCCCCCTCCCTCATTACCACCACGGTGGTGCCCTTGAGCAAGGCCTTGAACTCTAACTCCTCTGCTCTCAGTGAACCCTTCCCTAAATCAAGAAAGCTTCAAGAAAAGAGAAAGAATTGTGATTTTGTTTGGCTAAACAAAGTTTACTCTACTGTAACTTCTTTGCTCATGTAAATCATGATTGAAGGAGGCCAGATAGACTGAAATGAGCAAACTCCTCCATATTCAGCTGTACACACACCTACACACTACGTTCCTTCTACAGCGGCTGTCAGAATCTTTTGTTTTCTCAAGTAAACACTGTTGGGAGTTCAGGTGTGTGCCTTCCTGTTTCAAGTGACAGGCCTCACTTTTTTTTGTTGTTGTTGGTCTCAACAGAGAAAAAAAGGGCTGTGAAGTGAAGCAAACATGGAAAAATGGAGAATATACATATCTTTTTAAAAGCTTTGGAGGGTTTTCAAACTGTGGCAAATTCAATGCAAGTTCAGCAAGTTGTTGCCAGAACTGAGAAGGAAAATATTAACTCATTTCTTATTTTGACATCCTGCCCTTGAGCATTTTTCCCCTCATTCTTTTAAACTTCACAGAGGATCACCAAACAAATAATTAATACAAGTAGAATATTTAAGAGTTGATTTTCTCTGTTAGGCTGCTCCTGCCTTCTGGACCAAGAATTACAACACTTTATTTACATGCAATGCCAAACTGAATCAATTCAAAACTGCATCAGACACACAATTTAGTAGTCACTTGGCTGAACTGTGCAATGAAGTTCCACCAGAACATAACTGACCACGCTGCCTCAGGCGGGCGTTTGTAGCGCTTCAATAACCGTTAGTGTATGCCACTGTCATCTGTAATCAAGCTTTAGTCAGACCTACCTATGGATTATTACTCGGGGACTTACTCCCAGTCAAAGTGACTCACTGCTGTAATGATGCAACCCTGTGATTCATTGACATTTTCTGCAGCAGACTAACTGCAACAATGTGATCATTTGCGCCTGAGAGCCTTTGTGACTTTACTACCCGTGCAGTCACCGCCTGAATACCCGACAGTTCAGACAGCGAGTATGATGACACGGTACTGAAGATTGACTTCAATAATCCAGTTATCATCATCATCATCATCATCCTTTTTAATCCGTGCTGCCATTTTTCAGACTCAATACAGAGATGCCCTAGTCCTGATTTGAGTCAATTTAGTGTCCTGATATGCATGAATTAAAGAGGACAAAATCTGAACAACACTGGAATTGGTAGGATGGAGATTGTTTCAGAGTGGTCAGCACATCAACACGCACAGTCTTGGTTAGTTAGTAGATATTAATTGACATACAGGAATAACAATCCACTCTTAGACATGAAGTTCATAAAAAGGCATCTTTGTTATTGATTTGTTTTGAAAATGCTTTGCTCTTCTAAAAAAGGGCAAAAAAAAGGGCTCACCACACTCTAAATAACATTTTCCTGTTAAGATCATGATAATAAGGAAAACAAATAAAACAAGTTCAATTTAAGTAGGAATATTCTCATAAGAGAAATGTGAATTTATGAGACGGATTTGCCAAACAGTTCCAACACAACCAACATCCTCTTACTGATCATTTTCTAATCCTTGAGGTATACTGGAGTACTACAACCTGCACATCATATACTTCATGGCACAGACAACAGTAAGGCCGGAATAACATGAGTTTGAATACAGGTAAGACTGATGTCATTATTGGGAGACTGACAAGCTGCATTCAGTGAAAGGAGAAACAGATAAAGGCCCATGATAAGCTGTGGTAAGTTTGAGCAATACTAATATTCAAGCCAAAGAACATACAAAACACAGGCCA
>NC_141339.1:15983676-16021176 GCF_037954235.1 Aulostomus chinensis | reverse complement strand
ACACAAGCTGTCGATGGGATGTGTTTCAAGGGAATGAAAATAAATAAATGTCCATTCGGACTGCCCAAGTCGTTTTTTTCATTTACGTTAGTGAATCATCGTTAGCTAGCTAGCCAGGCTAGTTGAAGAAAATACAAATAGTTGTTGACGGCGGGAGGGGCGGGGCTACACCGCAGCAGCGAGAGTGTCACGTCAACGTGGAATGTCAAAAATCCAACGTCACTGGCGGTCAGTATGCTAGGTTGGGATACCAGTTTGTCGACCTCTGGTATTCGGATTTAATCCTCTCCAGGAAGCGCAAATGACTCCAAAAGACCAGTTAATCATGTGTAAAGTAATTTAGAAGATATTTATATATCGTTTGTAACTCGTAAAGCGTGTCAGTGTGATAGACAGTTATATATGTGCGTTATAGATGAAACGATAGATCCATTATCGGACACGCATCACTGTTCATGACGATGTCGATGCTTTTAGTAATTAATTAATTAAAATGCACGACGAATAAAAGAAAAAAATGTTGCATGTTTATACTTACGAAACTATGAATACTAATAAATGAATTAACAATTTCGTTCAAATACGTTAATTTCTGCAAAGGGTAAAAAAAAAATACCACTAATATTCGACATAAACAAAAATGATCCCACTAGTTCAAAAGAAACGCAGTAAATATAGCTTAACTAGAAAAGCAACTAATGTACTTTCTGTGTAAATATCTAAAATGTTGGATTGGTTAATTTAGGGGTAGGTAGTCCGACAATGGAGGTTGTGACATGCAAGTAAGGTCAGACACAATTTGTGTACAAGTGATTAGAAAGAAAAAAATACAAATTAGTTAAGAGCTAGTCGGTCGTACCTTTATTCTATGGGTCAGGGGCTGAAAGTTTAATATAAAACAAAACAGCTCTTAGTGTGCGTACAAATCGCTGAATTTGTATCGTTACTAGTAAAAAAAAATGGCTGCCAGACGAGTAATGTGATGGAATAAGTGCAATATTTCAACCTGAGGTGTGATGGAGTAGACGTAAAGTGTCATCTGTATCCTACTACTGCCACGAAACCTGCCAGAGTTGTAAGTTACATTAGCGACACCAAGTGGCTCACTGGTGTAATTGCTATGTATTACAATTAAATCAGTCAACGTAAGCGTTCACAAGTGACTGCAGGGTGGAATCTGAACAGAATCACAAACAATTTATCTTAATTTATCAGAGGAACCTGAAAGACAAGAACATTCTTGGACGCACCAATAAACTAACGAACCTCTGCATTTCTTGTTTTGAGGTTTTTCTGTTGTTGTCTGGTCAAACACCGGCCTTACATGTCTCTTTTTTTAAAGATGTGTGCGCCTGTTAGTTGGTCCCTCCGGAGCCTAGACTGTCGTCAAGAGTAATTAAAAAAAAAGCTGAACTTTGTCATTGGTAATGCCTTTATTTCTTCATATCACACCAGGACTGTATATGCACTCAAACAGACAAATGAACAGGATTTATACATGAATGTGCAAAGTTTTTCCTAATTAATTCTGACTTCATATAAAAGGTACATCTGTTCTTTTATTATGTCGTTTTTTCCCTCTCAGGATTAGAAAGATATGTGTGGTATATTTTCAAGCGTTATGAAGATTTACAACCAAAACAATATATAATAATAAACGATTGATATTAATAAATACCCTAAATGACATGGAGTAGGACTATAATACATGTTTCGATCATATAAATTACTATTATTATGATTAACACGTAACCAAAGCTTTTCCCCACATTCCTCCACTTCTGAACTGCCAGCCAAAAGTAATCTGTTGAGTTCAGGATTTCAAACTTGTGGCAGAAAGACTGAGGACTGCAGAGACGACAGCGTGTCCTCACCTGACCCTGCCGCAAGTCCTCAACTGAGCGAGCACTTTGTCCACCTGAAACACAAGAAAACCAGGAGCTCCTGAGAAATGACTTTAATATCTGAATATATACGTATTTCACGATCATGAGATATAACTCGTTCCCCCAATTTAATCCGACGTAACTTTTCCCCCCACAACGGTTCATTTTAATTCACAGTCATAAAACCATCAATTGCTCCCATGAATTCTTTGAATTTAGGGATACAAGTTATATCTAATCCACAAAATAACTAATTTGATGGAATAAGATACATGTCATGGCCACAAATAACTGAACTGAGGGAGCAAGTTACATATTATAATCATAAAATAGCTCAATTTTATCCTGTGGCTTAAAAATAGAACTAAACTGAGGAAACAAGTTGTATAGTATGACCTGAAAACTACCTACATTTAGGGAACAAGTTATATCTTGTGGTCTCGAAATAACTCAATTGAGGGATCAAGTTAATCTTGTGGCCACATTTTTTTTTTTTTAGCTCACTGTACTAACAAAATATTTCATTTTCTCTCTGCGGCCCCCACAGGCATGGCGGCACGGTGGTGCAGTGGTTAGCCCTGTCGCCTCACAGCAAGAAGGGTCCAGTGTGTGGAGTTTCCATGTTCTCCCTGTTCCTGTGTGGGTTCTCTCTGGTACTCCAGCTTCCTCCCACAGTCCAAAGACATCAAGAGGGGACGAGGCTGATTGATACTCTAAATTGACCGTAGGTGTGACTGTGAGTGTGAATGGTTGTCTGTCTCTATGTGTTGACCCTGAGATGGACTGGTGACCTGTCCAGGGTGAACCCTACCTCTCGCCCGTAGCTGCTGGGATAGGCTCCACCCCCCCGTAACCCTTAACAGGATAAGCAGAAGAAAATGGATGGATGGATGGCCCCTCCAGGCCTCCATGAACAGCAAAGCATCGGCGTCGAGGGGGATGACTCACCGTGATGAACCAGTGCGACTGTGGCCCGTAGTGAAGCTGCGACCTGAGGTCCATCTTGCTGGCTGGAGCCAGAGCATGAAGGTGGAGGTGGGGAACGGAGGAGAACGGAGGCATGTGGAAGCCCATCCTGCACACATTCAATGTAGCCTTGAATGAATACAAGCAGCCAGCAGATAATTCAAGTACTGTATATGAAGTTGATCCTTTACCTGACATCATCGAGGTCGCTGACTCTCTGTTTCTCTAGGACGCTCCTCCCCATGGCTTTCATCCGCTCCACTACCAACGACAAATCACATCAGGAGAGTTGGTCACTCATCCCATTCCTGAATTCCAGTTTTAGAAACAGAGACATGTTCTAACTGAACTGAACATTGATAGAGATATTCCAGAATAATAACTACTTAGTTGCAGTCGCTGTTTCAGCTCTTTAAAAAGAGGAAGGATCCACCACTCCATCGCTGTTCCACAAGAAAGTTGTAAAAAACAATATATAAAAAAGTTTTCTAATGTCACTGATACACAGCGTGGGTTTCTCTACCTCTGGGCTGGGGCCCATGGGTGGGCTGTGAGTGGGTTTATGCAGCCATTATTGACAGGTACAAGAAAGCTCACTTGACTCATTTAGAGTCAGTCAGTGGATCAGAGTCGGTCTCTTATCTCTGGCTCTTAACTCAAGCGTCTTATTCCTACAATCAGTAGCAGCCTGCTGAGTCATCTTTCTTTCTCGACTGAACTACGTGTGTGTTTGGGGGGGGGGGGGGCCTTTCACCCAGAAGAATGCTGTCCCCCTGTAGAGCCTTGCAGTTTTTAATGTGCTTCCTGGGAATAACAAGATAATGATGTGCAGCGCCCGGCTTCGTGTCCCGGAAACACACCAGCTCATCATCCTAAACACAGAGAAACGGAGTCAGGGGACATGTCAACATTGGACATTCATAGCAGGGAGAGTCCGCTCACGCTCATCAGGATCTCCGTGTCCGTCTGGCTGTTGGCTATCAAACAGAAAGGACAGTCTTCGTCCCCGGAGACGTCCTGACTTCCCATTTGTACTCCAGAAGTTGTGTCTTCGATGGGAGAAAAACATCCGGCACTGACATCTGGGCGTGTGAGTCAGGACTGCCAGTCGCGCACCGAACTGATCGAACTGCGCGAAGGATCGTCGAAACATCGATTCTCTAACTATTTTATCCCAAACGAAATACACGCACCTCATCGACGCCATAGCGCTTTCTTTTAGCAATTTGGCCCGGTGGTGACTGTTAGAGGACGGCTAATCAACCTCTGAACTCTCGCTCTTCTCCAACACGGGTGTTTCATTTTGGGATCATGAATGAATGAGTGAATTACTGATTCACGCAAAATCAACTATCGCCATTTCTTTTGCCGACTTGCCTGCATCAATGGAAAAATACGACTGTAAGATTGAATAAACGAGTCTCTTGTTGATCACCCGTTTTTTTTTTATCACCGATATACTATTGATATTCTTGTTTCGTTTTTCTAACAGCTATACTTCCATGTCACGTGACTTTCGATCGAAACAGACATTACTACTATACTGGACATGAGGGACAAACGTCTGTTTATTACTATTTTTATTTTATTGGAATGACCAGAATTAATTGTTGCCTGTCAGTATCATCGACAACTTTTTAAAAATATATATATAATTGTTTCTTTTATTTTATGAAAATTTCAAGGTAAAATTAGGGTTTTTTTCATAGTTTCTTAATCAAGCCACCTAGCTGCTTCATAGCAATTCCAGATATAATAACATCTTACACATTGTGGTTGCGATATAAGAAGTAAAATATAATAGGTTATTGTGTTATACTTTTCATTGATTTAATCAAATCTTAAAGGGCGATACTCAAAGGCACCATTTTCTATTCAGTCTGTGTCAGATTGTAGTTTATATTTTAGGTTGCTAATATGTTTGAACAGAACAAAATCTTAAATTAATACGTGTGGAATGAAATAAACACACAAAACTTGGAGGCCGGTTAAGAACATACAGTGAGTTTGGGGTGAAAAAAAGAAACCCGAAGCTCTTTCATATTTTATTTTAATTCTTGCTTTAGCCTCCTTGATAAGTTTGCTTACATAGACTCTACTGACTGTGTCTTTGAGCGGCAATAAACATTTAATCAAATGCACATAATTTACTTGGGAAAACATGTAGTATTGCTCAGGCGCTAACACATGCTAATATTTCTAAAAACGACAGTGATATCCGTCATTGTGATGTCACCAAAGAATGTTTCACCTCACGCTTCGTCGACATGAAGACACACAGAGGTGCTTTGCAAAAACAGATGAAAGAATTGATAAAATATAAAAACAATAACTACAAAAACTGCAATTAAATAAAGATTATAAATATCCAATGATGGCATTTCTTTCTTTTAAATTTTAAAATTTTTTTCAAGAGGGCTTTCATCTGTTTTTGCACATGAACTCACCATACAGTGCATTCTGTTGTCCCATACGTTGTGTATACACACAAACACATGTAAAATATATTATCTTTCAATGACAGTCCATGTCACGTCATCTACAGAAGCGTATCACTGCTCCAGTTCGGGGGCCGCTGGATCGCAGAGACCTCACACTCAAGGACACTTGTCTGGGGGACTAATATCTTTAAGACACTCCCGTAGACAATACTCCTACAAAAACAAACAGAAAACATGTGGATTAAATCAGACTTGAAGATCAGGAAAAGATTCCCACACTCCCTGAGTGTTCAGCGAGTCAGACTACACTTCACTTTATAACCCTAACTTGAATCCCTTCGATTTCACCTGAGAGCTGAAAACTCGTTTCAGTGGACAGCACTCACGTCGATAAAACTTTCCGTTCTTGGAATGAATTTATACTCCAAGAGAGATGAGATTTTGCTGGCGGGGGCGAGAACGTGGAGGTGGAGGTGATCTACCGAGATGTAGGGAGGTTGATGGAAGCCCAGCCTGGGAGTCACATAACAGACAAGATTAACCAGATTTTAATGTACACAATGTACTCCTCCTCTTCTCCTCCAACGTGAAGAAGCGAATGTGTTGAATATGTAGAAAACGCAGTCTTCAGTTCCACTTGACGAGGACTTTGTGAGTCTTCAGATGGAAAGAATAATGTTGTCCCATTACAATTAAATAGAAAAGAGGACCTATAAGTTCCAGCTTCCCTATAATGTGGAGTCTCTGAGATCCCACGTTATTGCTGGTACGCACGTGTTTACCTGATATTTAAAAAGTTAAAACATCCAGGTGAAGCAGGAAGGCAGCTGTCTTTGTGTCTTATTTACCTGATGTCATTCATATCAGTGACCCCGACGTCTTGTAGCGCAGCTTTCCCCATTTCAACCATCCTCTCAACTGTCAATGAACCACTCAGTTATTTCTCAGCCCATGCTGACAAAAACAGAGGTAGTCAATACAGCAGTAATATTTGCAGTATGTCGGAGGTACCCAGGCCGATGTGTCTCCTGTGCAGCGAGAGGCAGTTGACAATGTGCCATGTTGGAACAACCAGGAGGTGAATAGGAGCAGCAGGGAAAATGTCCCAGAAACACACCAGCTCTTCGTTCTGTTGGAGGACGGCGGGCATTCCACAGAAAAGGATTAGAAACTCTTTCAGTTTTACAGGCGGCCTTGAACGTGGCGGTGGTGCAGCACTGAATGCCTCTTTAACCCTTTAAAACCTACGGATCAAAATGTCTGCCAGGACTTTTTTTTTTCTTATTTTAAGCAAAAAGGGGCCAGAAACAGTCCTGCCCAATTATTCAATATCTGGCAGTTATTTACAACTTACTATAGGTTCTAACAATTTCAAATGAAAAAAAAGTTCCTTTTTTTATTAGTTTTACTTACAGCAAGCACTGCAATTGTACATGAAGAACAGATTTGGCATCATAACATGAGTTTTCCTGGGTTGAGGGGACGCCAACGTTACTCTTCCTAAAACAGCGCGGATGAAATTAGCGTAATGACCCTATACGGTTGTAAAGCGCAACTTCCTTGCTTTCACAAGCCGTTGAAATTTCTCCAATAGAGCATACTATCGTGAAGTTACGGTAATTCGAAATGCGCTTGCGCAAATGCGTCGCCGGCGGAACACCGTTAAATTCTTAACTTGAATGGTCGTTTAAGCGAGTGACACCCCAAGTTCATATGATTAGCAAAGCCTAAATATCAGGAACGCATGACCCAGTATAGCACCGAACAAGTGAAGTTAAAAGTAAAGATAATTTGGCTCGACTGTCTGTTACAACAGTGTCTCACCTTTCGAATCACTTTCGTCATTTCATCTTCACCGCTTGCAATGAAACAGAAAATACAAGGTTTTGGACAGGACACTTTTCTTTCCATGTTAACGACGCTGTCAGTTCGGTAGGTTGACGGGAAACTTTTGTGTTTTAAGTCGAGACACCGCAGTCCTTCTTCCCTCCCCCCTCGCATCATCACATCCCGTAAAGAAGACATAGATCGTTTAGCGTTGCGAAGCTTCCTCGTTCCATTAAAACGAAACCAGAACCAACATTCAAGAACGCTCCTGAATCACGACGCCGAATCAAAAACCCGCTGCTCTCTCAGAATAAACGACTGAAGTTTGACATGAAAAATAGAAATTGAAATACAAAAGTTTGGAAATGTTTGTGCTTGTAATGACTCGTTAGTGTTGCATGATATCCAGCTCATTAACTCATTATCTTTGGACTGTTGTTGTCTCCACAGAAGCTAAACTGACCCAATGACTGCTCATAACACCAATTTTAAAACAGTGTGAAAGTATAAGCATGGCAATTCTCAACTTCTGTACATATGTGGATTGCAACAAGATGCAGGAGCGTATTTAATAAAACCATCTCACCGTGAAATAACGGTTTAATTACTTTCTTTTTTTTAAAATCTCCAAAAAGTGTTCAGCGTTTAAGGTTAAATTAAATGCCATTGTGTTATTTCATCTAAGTGTTCTGCAATTCGATTACTAATAATGAAACCGTAAAATTACAAGAGCGACTGCTGCCACAAATCATGGCCAACTCATTAAGGGAGGATGACAATTTTTTATCTGGACTAAACAAGATTTGAACCTGACAGCGTGCTAACATTTCCCATTCACTACCAGTGGTTGCGCTAAGCTCACTAGCAGCCTCCAGGGCACCTATCCTCTCAGCGTGTTCCTGTAAAATGTCACTGAAAGGGTGAAAATTAGAAATAAAAATATGTAGGTTCCTTCTCATACATATATATATATATATATTTACCATTTATTTAGGTTTAAATGTGGTTGCAATAACAACACAATAAATAGATCCTTAGTGATATCACAGAGAACACAGCAGATTCACAAGAAATAATACTTGAGAGAGCGTTCACAGTCACGACACAGAACAGCTAAGATGACATTTTCACATGAAGCCAGACCCGGTGAATAACATGGTGCGTGTCCTAAACAACGGTGTTTTAACATTTGCACAGCTGCATTTTCATGCACCACAAGGCCGTGTCAGATACACAGGATATGAATGAATGTTTCCTCTTCTGTTTTTTTTTTTTTTTTTTGGTTAGTGTCGTATCAGAGTGCAATGAAGATCCCTTTTTCCACCCGTTTTAAGTGAAGAAGAGGTGGACCTGTGGTTCGAAAGGCAACGTCCCTCTTATAGTGGCGATCAGAACAACATTCAGTAACAGGTTGATATTTTAGAAATGCGTGATTACATAGGTCCAGATGATGAATCCTGGAGTGCAAAGTGACACTGTTACTGACACTACTTGTACTGGCTTTAACTCTCTGACACAACAATGGCAAACAAAAGGAAAATAAAGAGATAAAAGGATTCAGTTCAATACTGACAGTCAGTTCTAGTGCTTGTTGGGTTGTTTCAATCAGGAACAGAAATTAAAAAACACATTTCTATAAAAGTACAACCGTAAAAAAAAAAAAAAAAGAGGACATTCTTCATATGAACGAAATGTAAAATCAAAATATAAAAACTAAAAAAAAAAAAAAGATCTAAAACGAGATATAAAATATGATGAGCTCGTGACAAAATAATTAGAACATATTTGGTCATCGCAAACCTTCTGCTTGCACGTTTCCTGGTTTCAACGCTCGTTTTGGATTGGACGCGGAATGAAAACATTGGTGAGGAAAGTGAAAATTCCCGTTCATTCAGTCGAAAAAAATTAAGGGAACAAGACGACCTTCAGAGGAAGTGCAACACTTTGTAAACAATTACAACATCTCCCCTCCGCATTTTAAGTTCATTTAACGATGAAGGATTGAGAACACGCTGCCTTCCCCTGGCAATTTCTACTTCCTTCAAGTTCAGAGCATCACTTAAAAAAAAAAAAATCTAAAAAAAAAAATCCATACACATTCAAACTTCTTCTGTACAGTTAACAGTTCAGTATCCTCTACATCACCCACTAAATGAACCTCCAGCACAGCGGGACACTTTTATAAACTTAAAGCCAGCTTCTTCTTTTTTATTGGGGGGGGGGGGGGGGGGGCCTCGACAGAGACTTCAGCAGTTTGGTTTCTACTGCCCTCAAGGCCAAAGAAGCAGCCTTCCTCTTCATTCTGTCCTTGTGAGCTCAACGTGGTAAGGCAGACTGCATGCTGGGTAAGGATGGAGATGTTGTCGAGTAAGGCAGACGCTGAACTGAGAGCAAATTTTTTCACACCTTTTAGAGGATGAGAAACCAGATATAAACTGGTCACACGATCAAAGCGTCAACACAGCAGGCGAAGGGAGAGCAATCACCTCAAATATCACCTTTTCCTTTTTAGTCCCGAATCTAAAAACGAGAGCTGCTACTGCTGCTACTGCTGCTGCTGCTGCTGCTGCTGCTGCTGCTGCTGCCGCCGAGTCTTGTAGTGTCGTTTCAGGCAGCTACCTCCAGGTGGTGCATAAAGGACGTTGTTTGTGGAGCAGAGAGTGAATATTGAGAAGTGGCTGAGGCAAGAGGGGCTACTCAAAGGTCCAAACCTCCAGACTGTGAATGGTGAAGTCCTGCTGGGTGGAGAGAGGCTGATTGTTGAAGGTGGCACATTTAGTAGTGGTGCCTCTGTAGAGCTCAGCATCCAGCCACAAACCCAGCTGACCACTGCAGAGGAGAGAAATCGGTTAAAGATATGATAATGTCATCCTATTTCTTCATAAAAAAAACAACAAACAAACAGCAAAGTGATATCAACCCCAGCTGACAGATGGACCTACCCTCCTCCACCCATCTGCAGAGAGTCAGTATTGCCCTTCACAAAGTACGAGTTCTCCCCGGTCCAGCGGTACACCTGAAACACAGTAAACATGAACTATGTTTGTATGAACATTGATGTTACGCTAATATACAATATTCCAATTTTTATCGTGTACACAGCATATTCTGATTGAATTTTCACAATTTTTTTCAACATTTTGCACTTTTGGATTGAGATGTGGTATATGTTTGTTTTAGAGAAGTTTTAGTAGCGTTCTTTAGACCTGTATACAGCTTCCTTGGAATAATCGTCATTATTTATAGCCTTTATATATTATATATATTATATATATATATATATTATATATAATATATATTATATATATATTATATATATTATATATATAGATATATATAATATAGATATATATTACATATAGATATATAGAGAGATATATCTATATATTATATATATAGATATATATAGAGATAGATATATAGATATAGATATATATAGATATAGATAGATAGATGTGCCAGCTTAATGCTACAGCTAACAAGTGATACAACTTTTGTCTAACTTCCTGAAAAACATTCAACTCTTATTCACTGTAAAATGCGTCACAACAAAGTAAGCAAACAGTAGAACAACTGTTACCAGCCCTTTCAATTCTTTAGTGAATAGCGTGTACTACTTTAATGGGACAGGAGGGAAGCAACAGCAGCAAACATCGTTCCATCCATGGTTGGAAACAAGATAATTAGTGGAATATTCATTTTCTTAACCATCCAGAAAACTAAGGTCGCGTTCACACCAGCCTTGTTTAGTCCACTTGAACTGAACCCTGGAGCGTTTACCTCTTTGGTGCGGTTTGTTTTGGTTGGTGTGAACGCTGGCCTTGAACTCTGGTGCACACCAGTCAACCGCTCTCAGGTCCGCCTGGTAGGGGTGGTCTCGGACCGCTATCAAGCGAACTCTGGAGTGGTTAACATCTGGTGTGAACCCCATCCGCACCGATCAAAGGAAGCGCGCCGTTTTACACGTCATATTCTGTTTGTATGACGAGCCAACTTTTATGACTTTAACATGTATGTGATTGTGAGCTTTTACTGTCCACTAACCTCACTGGTCCCGCTTGTATGGCAAAGGAAAAACATGGAGGTAGGCTCTCATTATTGCCTGTTGTCTTCTGTGAAACGACATTCTGAATGCGGAGCATCTTCTGTAACGTGCGTGTATTCATACATTATTTAATTGCCACAGTCTTCCCTGCCGTTCATATGCGCGGTCTGCTAAAGTCTGCTGATATGCAGTCCCGATCAGCCCCAACATGAAAATGAGCCGACGATGCTCCCAGATGTACAGTAAAAATCGCGAGGGATTTGTCACCTACCCGCCTTAACTGTATAAGCAATCACCCAACGGCTTTGCTGCCACGTGACAATATTTGGATCATTTTGAGTTGAGCCTTTGTGAGCACGAACTGGACCAGCTGAGAAATTGCAACAATGAATCATCCTCACTTTAGTTTGAATCAGAAAACGGACCTTTTGGTGTGAACACAACCTTACATTATTGTCCTTATAAGAATAAGGGCAAAAAAACAAAAACAAAAAAAGAATGGTGGAATATTGCAGCATCATCCAAACTGAGTGGTAAAACTCAGCACTAACCTTGATCTCAGGAGAGAAGCTGAAGAGAAACGTCTCCCCAGTGCCGTAGCAGTGTTCGCTGACTCGGAAAGGATGAGTTGAGAACGCCCCGAATATCTGTGACACAAGTCAGATTCGACTTTAGAGGGAAATTCCTTTCGAATAGTTCGCCATTAGCAGCTTTGGTTCTTCCCTGTTCGTTTTGAGATTGTAAAAACGATCAGTTCTGTTCAATGTTTCTCACCCAAATTACCAATAAAAGGGTTGTTTTCAGACCATTGGGAGTTTAGGATTTGTGCTCATTCAACATCACTGTGAGAGGCTCACGGACGAAGGCTAGTTATTATTAGAATATCTCATTAGCTGTTGGATAAATAAAAAATACAAACAAACAGAATTTCTTACACTTCAAAGTTCCAACAAAGTTTGTCGTGTTATTATTTTAAAAACTTTTTCAATATTGATTGTTAACATTAACTTTTTTTTTTTTCTCCCCCAAATAATCCAAATGTATATTAGTACATTTGACTACCTGATGCAGTAGTTCAGTGTACCTGGTTATCCATGTCTTTGATGACCAGCAGCACCGGACTGTCTACATCACCCAGGTTCCTGTACAGCGTCTTCAGGCTGGTGCCATGTTTGACGGTGCTGTAGGCCAGCCTCCACGGGTAACCCTGCACACGGGCCGGCAAGCGACAGGCCAGCTGGACAGCACACGAGACAGTCATCAGATTAAGGAAGGGAGCTGGTTGGATTAGAATAATTCCCTGTAATTGCATCTCTCAGAAGGACCTTCTCGATGTGCGTGTCCTGCAGCAGGGTGCTGGCGTCGTTCAGTATGGGCAGGGCGTCCACAGACAGGTCGCCATCACAGCTGCCAAAACTCTGCCTCCGCTTGGCCTCATCGATTGTGATGATCTGGTTCAGAAACGCGTGTAAACGCACATTCAGATTCAATTCATTTGTGACACGATGTAAAAAGAGCATCAGTCATAAATTAAGATCAAGTGAAAACATCACGTCGAAACAAAAGCGTCATTACAGTGTTCATTCTGTTGTGAGGAAAACCTGAACGGGTGCACACTGGAGATTTTTTCTACTTTTGTAGTTTAAACAAGTTTCGTTTTTTTCTCTCCTAAGAGTCCAACTCACCTCCCAGCTGCAAGACGCCGGATCACTGAAGAAATTGTCGATCATGTCCAGCTCATCTTTCTCCACCACGACGAAGCCCTGCTCTCTGGCCTCTTTGCCATACACATCCGGAGACCACTGAACAAAAAACGCATACAGATGGTCCACCCTGGAACGAACACACGCACACATACACACACACACACACACACACACACACACACACACACACACACACACACGCACGTTTATTGCTGACTCCTACACGTTGCACTCTCAGACTTCATTTTCTGCGCCTGGCTGGTTATTGTTGCATGATTTAACTGCAACTATCATTAAAAAGCTGTTTGCATGGGTGTGTGTCTAGAAGTAAGAACTCATCTAACCTCTCTTGTGGCACAACAAACCAGTACTCCGGCTGCTTTCCCACACCCCCGAACGAGTGTGCGGGACTAGAGGTCATCCCAGTAGCAAAGGACTTCCTCATTGGCTTTCCCACTTTGAAGCAGAGGAACATAGGCGGCTTTTTACTCTTCCCCTCTGATGGGAAAAGCAAGTCTATATAGAAATTTTGGGGGAACAAGGAAGGAGAGTTTAGGTAATGCTTCTTTATTAGAGCGGCCAACAAGCAGCATATTCTATGTATGATAATAAAACAAGTCTTCCTGCCTTCGATTGGCACCTGCATCTTCTCCAACAGCCACGAGTTCACCTCCGCCTCGTAGTTCTTCTTCCGTCTCTCCTCCTCGCTGAGCTGGTCCCTCTTCGCTGGTCTGTCCGGGCTTTGTTTCTCTGGGCTCCCACAAACCTCTGCCTCCTTCAGGTTCAGCTTCCTGTTTTGGTCCAGCGGTGTTTCAACTCTTTTGTCGTCGACACCATTTAGCAGCGCTTCTGTCCCTTTAGATTTGATGTCTTTGGTTCCCTCTTGGATTGTACGTTTATCATCTCCTTGTTTTTCAGTCTCTGAGGATGACTGGAACGACTCTGCTTCTTCGATGGAGCTGTACTGAGCTAGACCCTCATCTTCTTCATCCTCCACCTTCCCTTTAGTTTGATGAAGCAGCGACTTGTCCCGGAGGTTTTCCCCGCCGGGGCAGCTTGGTCCCAGTAGGTCTTGTTGGTCCCTGCTTACAACGCTGGGTGTTTTGGAGGACGGTCCCTCGCCCTCCTCAGTGCTCCCGTTAACTGTGGGCTCCAACTCTGTGAATCCTTCATCTGACGGAGACTTCTCAGTCTGTTCACCCACCGAGCTCCCTGGGATAAGCAAAAGAAATGACACCAGGGCTGCTTCAACTGATGAGCAGGGGTGTTTTTTTCATCTTATCTAGGATTCAGTTTATAAAATGTGTATGAAAAAAAGGATAAAAAAGGGTGTTTGATATCAAGGAAGACATGCATTCATCGAGTAAGTAGATAAATTAAAATAGTCATTTTAACACAGAATTCCTACAATCCGTGACATCATCACCCAGGTTCTGGTTAGTAAAGCTCTGAGTCACGGTTTCTTGTACCGGTTTCAGAGGTGGTGAACTCGATGTCATCCAGGATGATGGGTTGCTTTGGATCCAGAGCTTCGTAGCGACTGAAGGGGTTCAGGTCGCGCTCGGACGGCAGCTGCTCCCACTCGCCGGGCCTGTACACAGGACACAGATCCTGGGGTAGATCTCTGCGGAGGTCACGGGGTGGAGTCGGGGTCGGGGGTGAGGGGGCCACACATGTACCGCAAATGAGGATGATGATGGAAAATGAGGAGAAATCAAAAAAGAAAAAAAAAAAAGAGCCCAACATAAATGATAAATGACAACAATGATAAATAACACAACACATGCTAACAAATGTGATGAATGTGACAAACCCTAGTGAATTAGGTCCACTGACAGATTATGGTTGAGACAGGAATCGAACCAGTGACCCTCAGATTACTAGACTGCCACTTTACCTTCTTAGCCAAATAAAACTAGAGAAACAGCACAAACCAGTAAGCCCTGCCCCCCTTTGTCCATGTGTGGTAATTACTCCCATTAATAAAACTCTGGCCAGATGCACATGCGTGTTATAAGAGACAGGAAGGGCCATGATGGACTTGACATCACAACAAACAAACAAAATAAAAACAAATGCGGCCTAAAGTACCTACAGGGAAGACAGTTCAAATTATTTTCAACCCTTTTTCTTCAGGTTTGAAATGCTGTCTTGAATGAAATAAGAAGTAAAAAAGTGTCTTTGTTTGTTATATGGGCTCGTATTCTAACATGTTACACTAGACTACCTGAGGACGCGCTGGAAAACACAAAGACACACAGAGTTGATAGTAAGACAAGGACATGATGAGTAGAAACTGAAAGAAGGAACAAGAAATGAACGAGAGCCCGTTAATAAAGGAAGGAAATGAAGAGAGTGAAAGGGTTTGCCCTCTTACGACGGGAGAGCGTCCTTGAGCTTCATGCGTGATACGTCGTCGTACAACGCCACCGAGACAACCTCCTCCATGGGACAGATGAGGCCGTACTCCTCGCAGCCGTGCTCGATGACCAGCGGGTCTGATTTGTGGGGGTCAAACATGATATTGTTGGGGGTGACAATGAGGACGCCTCCCACCACTCCCTGCCAGATTAGAAAAATAACAACAGAACACACGGGGAGAGCAAATCCAAGGTTAAAAATGTCTGGTCATATTTGTGCATCGCAACATGCATTTTTCCGTCACAGATTAGAACCGCAGATTGACAGTTAACCAAATAATTACATCACGAACTTCAACGATGCGAGACAAATGCATTTTCAAAGCTTCTCACCATCCCATCCGTGAAGTATTTGCAGCTCATCTTGATGAATTTAACCGTCGCCGGGCTCTCGTCCTCCGAATTTGGGGAGAGCTCACGTCGGATGGACCTTGCTGACCTGCAGTTTGGAACGCCATCCTGAAGGACGAGGCGTTCAGATAAGATCAGGTTTGTATTTGCCTTGACGAAATCTTCATTATCATGAGCAAAATATTCAGTCCCCGTTGCATGAAATTTAAAAACTGCCCCCTTGTGCAATAGATTGTATTTGTAATCCACCCTGCAGGGTTCATACATATATTTAACAATAAATTCCCACAACTTGGAGAATTTTCTTCACCATACCATTCTCAGAAACACATTTGACACGGAAAATAGAAGAAAACCATGGCAAATTCCATGTGAGGTAAATCAATATTAACCGGTAATTTGCAACTGAACCACTTGTATGTGAATATTCAGGGTTTGCGCAGCAAGTTTCCACATCTTTTCCAGGGTTTTCTTGCTTCATTTCATTTTTCTAAAACATTACCATGACCTGAATATTGCTATTTTCAAATTTCAGGCCTCTTCTGGCTTTTTCCCGACCGTATGAAACCTGATCATGCAGGGTGGCCCAATTTCTATGAACGGGATTGAACATAACGGCCTCACCGTGAGAGCCATTATAAAGCACTGACTGTGAGATGTAGATATGAAATGGCAAACCAGACAGAAGAGTAGGTATGCACGGTAATATTGGCACGTCATTGGTAGATCTTGGTTCCTTTTTAATTATATATATATATATATATATATATATATAAATAAATAAATAATGGGTCCGACGGCCAATGTTAATATCAGCCCAGCAAATCGAGGTAAGTTACTTCAATTTTGTTCGTTGTTGTCATTTATGATGCGGCAACAATACAGAATGGGCTTTTCTGAGTGCTTTTGAAAAATAAAAACAAAAGAAAAATATTACTTTTTCAAATTCAACTCATTCATGTGAAGACCATGCAAATATCACATAAACTTGTTTCTGACATAAGCATCTTAAAATATGGGATAGAACAGAACCACTGATGGTACAATAACCAGAAATGTCTGCATCGTTGTTCATTCGGAGTGCAGTCATCTTTTTTTTAACTCACGCGTGATGCCTCCTCAGTTAAACCATTAGTGAGGGACGGATCAGAGGATTTTAAATCTGTTTCTGACTGGCTCACATCCGGGACAAACAGCTTCTGTAACAGTGACGGAAACACACAGCGGGTTGTCAGCGGGTCGGTCACAGTACTACTGAGGAGAATGCAGTCGTGCAGTAGTAGTCGGTGTTCTTCTCACCTGACCGGGGTAGACGCTGTGAGAGAAGAGCTTGTTCAGCTGCACCAGTTTGTTGGGGGTGATGTTGTACTTGAGCGCGATGCTGTTGAGGGAGTCGTTGGGTCCCACCTGGAAGAAGACTTGTGTGAAATATGTCCCTGAAGAGCAGCTCCAAATAGTACACCATGCAATCAGCTCCCGATAATTAGTCTGCAGCAAGTTATTTCAAGGTTTTATTGCTGTTGGGTTTACTCACGATGCACTCCACTGTCCCAGGTGGCCTCCTCTTCTCCCTTTTTGCTTGATTGTTACTTTTACAGCCATCATCTTGGAAAAGAACACAAGAAATTATATGCAGAATGGAAAGAAAAACAGATTTTATTTTTTTTTTATAGCAGTTACCTCTGCCAAGGAGATAATGTGATCACCAGTGTCTGTTTGTTAGCAGGAAATCACAAAAGCTAATGATGGAAAGATAAATATTCCAAGGACTAAGTGATCAGAATCTGATCCAGATCACCTCCACAACTGAAGGCTGTTCTCAGCCATTGGCAGCTATTAGCTCAGCTGTATTCTTCAGGACATATTGTATGAATTTCTATATAATCACATTTCAGCTTCTGGAAATCATCTTGATCTTATTCTGGAAGGCCCATCTTTGATAAAATGGTCAATATCTCTTTTAAAATTGTATTTGAGCCGTGTATTTTAATTCGATAGATGACTACTGAGCTCTCAGAGGTGCAGTGTGTTCTGATCTGCTTTAATGATATTTTTTCAGTTTTCAGAGACCTTAGGAGGCGATGGGCCGGTTTGAATTCAGGCAAGTGTGTGATTTCTACCCGTACGACAGCATCACCTCGCAATGGTGGTTAAAGCAACGCAGTTTCTCAGTAGTCAACATAAACCTAATCACTTGAGTGAAAGCACAATGATTCAGACGTCAAACATGTAATTCTTATCATCTTCTAAATATCCTGTCACTAATTGCCTTTTGATTCAGTAACAGTGTTTGTTCCACCCCCCCCCCTTGCCAGTCATTATCTTAACTATCCCACAAATACTCAGTTATCGCCAATACACAAATCTGACCCCTCTAGTAGACAAGGGCCACCACAGTCAGCGTTTTCTTCTTGCCAAGAACACAGAAGCTATTAGCGCACCACTCCCCGACCCCTCATTAATCTGCTGCCTCCTCCGTGGCAACACGACAGGGCCATGACTAAGCATCAGACAGCCAGACTCCAGCAGCTCTCTGCATCCACACAACTACAGCTGTTATGAACCTCGCAGCTCATTTACCAAGCTGGTACTTGGAAGCGTTGTCTTGTTGCTGAAAAGGGTCAGATTTTCTTTGTACGACTTTGAAAATCAAATGTGAGTAGTTCTAAGCAGCAACACAGCTGGTTGACCCCCCTCCCCCACTGTAAGATAGCAGATCTTTAACTCCACGGAGATACTGAGAGGAGAGCGTACAAATGGTGGCAGCGGCTGATTGTGGCACGATACAATGACCTTATCATGAAGTATCAACAAAGATCCATCACATCCTCACACTATTATTCAACTGTACAGTTAAAGTAATACAAAAGAACCATCTCTCTTAAGTTTTTTTTTTTTTTTTAAAGTCCAAAAAACTGCAAATATTATTAATCATTACATTCATATGAAGTCCAGAGTTGTTTTCATGTCAGCTGGTGCTGTTGAAACATTTATGCGGAGGTGGAAGTCATCATATAACATGGTGATTTATCACCAACGGCTAGAGCTCGTGAGAAAAGGGAATGTCACCCTTAAAAAAAACCCCAGTAAAGAACAGGATGAGGCTTTTGCAAACTTCTCTTTTAAAAGTGATGATTAACTGAGGAGTGGACACTTGTGCTGCATCAGTTTTTAGATCCTTCAAATAAACGGGAAAAAGGGACTGTTATCGATGTTGATTGTAAAATGAATACAGAACAGGTTGGAAAAAAAAAACAAAAACACCTCTATGAAAGTAAACTTGGAGAGTGGTGAGAAATCAAGAAATCACTCAAGGCTTCCTGATTCCCAATTCTTGCTAATTAAAAACACCTCGAACAGTCAAATAATTTATGATGCTGATATCTGCTGGTTGAACGTGTGTCATTGAAGGGTTTCTAAAGACAATCTGAAGTTTTGGATGCGGGCCCTACCTGAGCCTGCAGGCGTCTTTGCAGTTGTACTTTCTAGATCCGTTTTCTTGTTGGTCTCACTGTCCTTCGGGATGTCGGGACAGGAGATGACCGCTGGGTTCTGCTCATTCACACTCTTCTCTGATTGGCTCTGCTTGAGCTGTCGCCGCCTCTTCAGCCTGCCGCAACGCCAGAGGAGAGAATGTTATTAGCACTTATAGTCAGTCATTTCTGCCACTCGAGAGTCTCTCAGAGCAAAAACAATAAGATCAAGATAATAAGATGGGTTTTTGGGCGTTGTTGCTACATAGTCACCGTCTGTTGGTTCTGACTCTGATCTATCTCACTCCACATGGATAAAGGATTGTGGACGGGTCTTCTGGGGATTAGCACCTAGTAAGCCTATGACTACTTTCTCCAGAGTAAGAAAAAAAGGGCCCTTTCCTACCTAATATGTTGTCTAACCTCATCCCTCACCCATGGGAGCAGCAGTTGACACCGTGCATCAGCTTGAGAGTCCCACGACTGCTCCAAAGCTTCCAGTAACATCTCAGACAGAGCTAGCATTAATCTTAGCAGCAGATTATGCTGCTTTTGTGTGTAGAGTTGGCCAAGTTGTGCTGCTGCTGCTATGGATTAATGATTCATGTCAAGTCAACGGAGGACAAACTTTGGTACACTGAGAGTGCATCTGGATGAGTGCAAAGTTTACTTTAGAGAAAGGGAAGCAAGTCATGCAATGTCATCAATGCTACGCTTTCAAAGCTAACACACAAAGTGTGAAGTGAAGTGATGGGGGTCTAAAGTGTTAATACTTTTCAAAACTTGATCCAGAAAATTCTCATTGCAAAATTTACAAAGTGAAAAGCAAATTCCAAACTTCTAACCTGAGGAGACACCCTGGTCAAACACATAATAGATCTCGAAGCTAATATCGAATAGCCTGGAAGACTGATTTTTTTTTATTTTTTAAGCAGCTGCAGCTAACATTAGCAACACACTTCGACACTGAGATGTTTTGATTTACTTTTTTCATGACTGAAATAACATTTTCTTGTTGGTGTGGACAAAATAATGCACCCCCTAAAAAAGTACAACTGAGGACCAAATTCAAGGTACCAGTACAGACATGAGTTCAAGTGCCAATGCTACGTTGCCTCCTGCCTTTAATTTGCTGTGTCAGTGGGTGGTTCCTTCCCCTCTTTCATTCGCCCCCTTGTTTAATCTTTAATAGGAAGGAGAGTGATGTAATGCAGTCTGTCTGGGTTCATCGAGGGGTTCATTTAACACCAAACTCTGCTGAAGAGGCACAGCCTGATAATCCCACAGGTTAGTGGTGCACTTAAGGATAATCAAGATCAGTGGGAAAGTGTAGATGGGCAGTATATTAAGAAAAGATAGAGAGTGAATTGAATCACTAAATACATCATGAGATAGGGGGGAGTTCTGCCCTACACGGCTCAGAGCGAAACAGAAGGAAAAGGGGAAGGGCCTTAATGGAAAGGCGAGAGCGGGTCGATAAGCTGCAGACAGTCGAGGCTCAGGCCGCTCCCACAGCCTCGGGTCACTCTCCCACTTTAAATGATGCACTGCACATTTGTTTGGTGAACTCAGGAATCTGCAGACGCATTCTCAACAACACCATCTGTTTTACTCAGGGGTATTTCTCAGAGACTCCCCCATCCCCACCCCGCACCCTCCCTCTAAACATTCTGTGTATCCATTCCTGACATAATTGCTAGGAAGGCAGCATAAGAGAATCCAAATGTCATAACAAGAGACATTCTTTGGTCATTGTTCAAAAGGTCAAACTCAGAATGAGCCTGGGAGCACAGGCACTTTTCCCAGGGAGGAGTCACCGTTGCGGGAGTCCTCCACCATCAGGGTCTGATTTGTGGACGATGCGCAGCAAAAATCCTGTTGACTCTGACAGTTTGGTGTCATGACCTTGCCCCTTTGTCCCACATATCGTTTGCAACAACGGAACAAAAGGTCAGGAGGTGGGTTTTTTTTGTGTTTGTTTCAGCAGGTGTGCGACGTCCCTTGGCAACTTCAGCTTGTTACTCACAAATGCAGTGTGTAATTCATCCTCTAGGGGTCACTCGAGCAAAACAGTTAAAAAAAAAAGAAAAAAAAATTGATAACAGTGTACAGAAGCATTTCGTTTTGCCTGCTTTGGTGAAAAAGTAATATTGCAATTATGAACGACAAAAAAAAAAACATACAATATAGTTGCAGCTGCTTTAAGGTATTTTACTGTAACTGTAGCATACCTTCAGCCCTTCCAGAAAGTTGCAGTTTTTTGCAACTGTTGATCAAAAATCCTTGATAATGCAGCACGTTTTCTTGCAATTTATGCTTGATGAAATTGTGCGAATTTGCAAAAATTGAGGGAACTTGCGAAAAACTGCAGTTTGATGAATGAGAAAAAAAAAAACGGATTCCCCCAACACTCAGTTGTCACTAGGCTACGACCTCTATGTCATTTCCCAAGACTTCAAAAGTCGTTTCTAATGACTTCATCTGAAAAGCAGGCGTACTGCATCACAGAAAGTGCTGGGAACAATTAAGTTCTTATCCTGTTTTATTTCAGTCCTAAATAAACACATGGCTCAAACCTACAAAATCATGATGAGTCAAACAAGTTCCAAGCTCATTTTTGTTGGCAAATGAGACTGATGTGCGGACTTCATCACGTCTTCTTCGCGGGGTTCGCAGCTTTCCCATGACGTCACTTCAAAACATTCCCAAGGCAACAGGAGGAAAATGGCTGCTCGCCTGAAGTAAACGCAACATTTTTCAACTTTCTGCAAAGACGTGTGACTTTTTGCAACAAAAATATGGGGATTATGAAATCATGCAAGCCCCGCATATTTTGTGCACTTTGTGTGGAAATCTGTGATTCATGCGGCGAAAGTGCGGGGTTTTGAATAAATGCAGTCCCTGCATGAATATGTGGACTTTGGCTGATTATGTGTTGAATTATGTGATCACACAATCGCGTTTTTCTAGAGGGACTGATATATTAACTTAAAGAGTTGCGGCATACAAAATGACCTCCCTTATCACACCAGTTGCACAAATTCACAACAAGGTAATCAACAGCTGTGTGTTTTGTTTTTTTTGGGGGGGGGGGTTGCAATCTGTATGCTTGACTTTACATTCAGTTTGCAGAACAATAAACGGTCACAAGTCATGAAATGTGCTTTCGGTTCATTTAACTGTACGACAACAATAAAACAGGAAAATGTCCATTATGCTGTAGGTTCGTATTTTTCCATGGCACTCAGGCTCAAGAGTGGCCTTTGCTCTATTTGTCAGGAAGTGAAGCAGCATATGATGCAAGTTGCAGTCAGATGAGGTGCGCTACATGTAGTATTAGTAGTAGTAGTTAGGAGTAGTGGTAGCTGTGCTGGGAGATAAGTGCAGTTATCTTTACTGATAGGTTCTATCCATGCACACAACTTTAGTGCTTAATGTTCCAATTGTTGTTCTCATGTTCCAAACAATCCTCAATTCTGCTCAAAGCCTGCAAACCATTATACTTGATGTACAACCTGCTGTATAGACAGAGACTGAAATGCGATGCCATTACGCAGTAATTTCTCTCACTGATGTAATATTACCAACAGAAGCCAATAATCCTGACAAAGACAAATGGCAGGTGTTTCTTATTTGAGACATTCAAGAAGGTTCTACCGTTCTCATTCAAGGATGAATGTTTACAGGCAACTCTATGCTTTATCGTCCGAATTATCATCATGGCGGACTCTCGGGTTTCAGCGAGAAGACCTCAGGCCACTTCAGTTCAATCAGAAAGCTGCTGCTCCTCCGACCAATACCACTGAACACATTGAGTCCAGGTCTGAAGTCTCTGCTCTGGTTTTCAATGTCAAAGAAAGTAAGAGTTTAAAGCGATACTTCACCCAAAAAACGTGTAATTTGCCTTTTTGTGACTCAGTGAAGTGACTTAATCTCACAAATACAATTTTTTCCCCTCATCATTACTTCTCATGACTCCGGAAGTCAGGAAACACAAGCAACCACGTATTTCTAAGCCTGAAGCTAATGGGGAACAATCAAGACAACTGTCAAAATCATACATTTACACACTCTCAGGTGCGTCATTTGGTATAATCCACATTTTTATCCGGCTGTGTTCTCAATATAATATTGATTTGAGCTAAACTAGCTAAACTAGAACGCCTCGTTTGCCACGACTGCGCCTCAGCTTCAATGACGCATTGATGTTGAAGCGTTACATCGATGCATCGGATTACTTGCGCGTTCACTGGTGCATCGATACAGATTGATGGATTCATGCAAAAACAAAGCTTTAACCATCTATAAATCCAGGTTAAAAACTTTTATTTCCTCTACAAACCAAGAAAAACCTCACCCCTTTAATTATGAATTCCCTTTTCTTTCATAATGTTCTGAAGCATTATGTAAAATAATTGAGAATTATTTCATACATTCTTACCCAGGACAGGCGTAATATACAGTAAAACCATGAATAAAGCAGAAAAATACCACTCTCCTGACTTCCTGTTCAGACCTTTTATTACACAGCCCAGTATAATGTCATCATCTTTCTCAAGTTTCATTGTTCACTCAAACGCATCTGCCAGCTGTCATTAGTAGGTCAATCACACTGCTCCTTAGGCGTCACAGCGGCGCGGCTGATCTTTGTTCATACCTTGACAATTTCTAGCAAGTACAGTACATGCACCGTAGCAGAGACAAGTCTCTTTCCACATGCTTCCAGCTATCAGGTTTCAAAATGCTGGGGAAAAACACAAAAACAAAAACTGACTGGAGAGACAACAGCCTGTGCGATTCTGAAGCCACGAATGGCCCCTGATATATGTAGATGTGGCGGGTAAATGGTTTGTTAATGCATCAACATAATGTAAGGTGAAAAATAACCAATGAATGAACCTTGATGGAAAAAAACTTTTAATTGGCATCCAGTTGACCAGGGTCAACTGCCTTCTGTGACGTTCTAGGTAAAGAAATAAAGAACAAACCACATTTTTTGCAAGGCAGGTATTACAATTCAGTGTTTCAACATGGAAAAAAAATGTCTTTTTACTTGACTATACAACGCTGGACTGATATGTGGAGAGATAGTCTGCTCGTGCACGCTGTGTGCATTTGGAAATAACTCAGGATCAAACATGCTAAGCGGCTGTATTTTCCAGTTACTCTGAGCGTCTTAACTGCTGGCTTTGAGTTAAACAGGCAATAAAATTAGCTTTATAAATTAATATTATTGTTTCATATTCATCTATCATATTTTGACCTGCATATGTCATGGCAACTTCATTTCAGCGTGTTACCGTTCAGTGAGTAACACAAGAACTTCTTACCACACTCTTTCGGATTATGATGGGCGCTTCAGCATGTTCACTGTGCAAAATATCGTTCAGATAAATTGGAATTTGAATGAAAATTTTTGAATCAATCTGCCCATAGAAAGAATTGTAATGTGACCCATGTATGGTGACAAGGACCATATTGTGACAATTTATCAAAATTATATTATGATATCAATACTGGGGGTCATTTTAGTAAATTATGCAGATTATCGCAGTATACATTATGGCCCATGTATTGGGAAACATAACAAATGATGACGATATACTAGAATTACGTCCCCAGTATGATATCTATACTAGGGGCTTGAATATCAATACACTTTTGAGAGATAAACATTCAAATCCATTGTTGTATTAATTGCAGTGCACAGCCTACATGGAAGTAATGAGCTAAAAGCACCGAAACTTGAACAGCTAAAGATCAGTTTTTTGAAGCCCGAGAAACATAAATATTAGATAAAAATAACACAAAGTCACTGCAGGTCTTACCTGGCAAAATATCCCGGCTTTCTGTCTCTCTTTTCCATCAGGCCAGGGTCCTAAATCTGCATACAAACAAGCGCACCCATACAAACATCCACCCGGTCTGTGTGTCCAAGCCAGCAGACACAACCTTGTGAGGATCACACTGGGCTGTCACACTCCTCTCTGGTCCTGCAGTGAGAGGAACAGAAGCAGGGGATTAGCCAGGGTGAAGCCTCTTCAGTAGCGAGGCGAGCGGGTTGAAAGCATTCATTAAGAATAACTGACTTGTTCAGCTGACAAATGAACCACTATGAAATATGAGAGTCACACACGCTCATAGATAATTCAGTTATACTATGCGGTGCCAACAATCCATTAGTGACGAGATTGGGATGTAAACATCATTGCGGCTAACGCACGGCTAGCTGCGCCATCACAGGTATATGGGAAACGAAACTATCAATTACACGTTGGTCAAACACACTAAAATCACGACACCGTGTTTGACCCAAAGTGTTACATAAGAAGTAAACGGCTAAACTCAGAGAGAAAAGTCTACATTAAAGCGATATTACCCACCACCTAGCTACATTCTTCCGTTTGCAGCAGTCTGCAGAGCATTTCCTCCATGAACCACCAGAGAAGTCAAGACAGCTTCCAGCCTCCTAGAATCTCACACACATATCGACGTTTGGTTCCCGGAAAACAATCTCTGCTGCCGTCTAGACGCAGCGGGCACAAATGATCAAGGTCCAGTCCTCCAGCTGATGCTAACTATGCTAGTTAGCCACTTTGTTTACAAGACAATAGGAACCCGGTAAAGACAGTTGAGGAAACGCCATTCAATGCAGCCGCCAGTTAATTACATTATGTGTGGAAAACAGTTCCTTCAGTCGTACTCAATGATGCATTTAAATGTTAACGCTGGACACAAAACACGTAGCTTTGCAGTAATTGCCCCACATACCTTTTCGTGCATCCTCCACTAGCTAAATGTGAACCGAATCTCTGCTTCTACGCCCTCTGGCGTCATGCGAGCTGAAGGAAAGCATAATTCACCTTAAAATAATTGCCCGAGTCATTTAAAAAAATATTTTATTGTCGCCTAAAACAACTCCTTATGATGTTTTGTCCCCAGTTATTCAGAGTTTTCCGAAAAACTTGAAAAAAATGACTGAGGCGATTATTTTATGAAGGTGACGATGTAAGTTTACAGTTAGCTTGTTAGCTCGCTAATGTACCTGCAATGTTAGCCGAGGTTGTTTAGACTAACCCGGTTTACACAAACGTGGCGGCATAACAGCGTGGTAGCTAACGATAGACAACAGTATAATAAATACATAGCCATGCAGACATAGTGAGGATAGGATCAAAAACCTCAATTACATCAATGTCATTTACATGATATCAATCCCTGGTGGTCTAGTGGTTAGGATTCGGCGCTCTCACCGCCGCGGCCCGGGTTCGATTCCCGGTCAGGGAACATTTTTCACTAATTTTAAAAACACAACCATATTGCTGAGAAAAAGCAAAAAGGACAACGACATGTAAGACAACGTACTTTAAGAGAGAATCGTAAACATTTTGTTTGTCCAATTTTAACAATATTAATTATGGTTTTGTGGTATTTCCAAAACTTCAGTTGCATAATAAGGAAATTCTTCATTTGTTGCAGCAGTTTTCGAATAACTGCTCTGTTTCTTAGTCCCTTTAACTTCAGTCAGTTGCAGACGAGTAAACAGAACAACTTCACCATATTATCTTATCACCATGATTGCATTTTTAAAGCTTTGTTGCTCTTTTGAAGTATCAGTTCATAGTTTGATGTTTCCCCGAAGAACAATTTCTCTCACCCTTTTTGTGTGGTGAAGAGCTTGAATGCTGATCTTATTTTATTACATCTCTAAATAAACTGTAATTCGAAGAAAAAAGTACACGTGCGATATTGTCAAATGAATTACATAAAAAAACAGTGCAATCCTTTACAACATACAGCAAAAAAAAACAAAACAAAACTAAAACCAAGCTTAAAAACAAATTCTCATGAATTTTTCATCAGTTATACAGTTATACGTTGGTGGCAAAATAGTTCTTCGAAAGTAGAATTTTGATGTTAAGAGAGTGAGAGATATATAAAACTTTGCCAGTCTCAAGGGAAATTCCACAAGACATAGACTCTTGTCAGCCCTCATTACGATACAAGATTAAATCCAGTAAACTGAAATGAATAATTCATAATCAATCTGAGCCATACAAAAACGTGAAGCAAGATCCAGTAAAATAAAATGCTGTATGACTGATGCGACAGTGCAAATGGGCACGACGTAGTTGCATCACAGCAAATCAAGTGGTTGTCATTGGTTAGAACTGTCCCTGCTAATGAAATATTGAAATTAAATCTGAGGAAGAAATGCAGAATTCAATTGATAACGCTCCTGAGCCTCTCTGTACCGCTAGGTGGCGACATTTGACAACAAGTATAAAAACAAACAGGTTCTCAAAAGGTGAGGAAGGCACATTACAGTTCACTTATATTTGGATAGATATTTGATTCTATCTATGCCTTCTTTTTAAAAGTGGCTTCATAAATTAAAGAAAAGAAGAGATTCACAACCGTGTGTTTCAAGCGTAAAACGGAGACTGTTGTAAAAGTGTCTCAACACTTCCATTTATCCAACCCTCATTTATGATGTGAAATGTCATTTAGATGTAAATAAAGCTGTTTTCTACCATATTTGAAGTGAAGCTATATGAGTTAACGAAAAATTGTGTGTTTATGGAACGTTCTTACTCCAAGACGGGGACAGAGACAGAGACGCCGGCAGCCGGCCATGTGACTGGACCATCCAGGAGTTAACTAGTTGCTGTCTGACTATGTATCTTGGCATTTATTTTGACAAGCGCTATCATTGTGAGAGAGGAGATAAGTTGTCTTGGGGATCGCCATGGCGCCGGTGTGTCCCTCCTACGGCCTGTTCAGACTCTCATCGACTGCTCCACCCCCTCCTCTCCTTGTACCCTTTGTGAAGCAAAAGATTCTGGGGCACTGTTTCACTGGGAGCAGGGTTTGTGTTGGCAGGGACCCCGTGGTTCTGTGTATCATCTCCCCCTTCATGAGCATCAAAATGTCCATGTGACAGCAACAGGACAACCACCCTTTGTTCTGTTTAATTTCTTTTTTTAAAATCACTTTTCTTTTAAAATTTTAACTTCAGACTTTTCTTTAACAAAATTTTGAAAAAGGGTGGTCTATTTGTTTAATGCCTGAGGTAAGGTCAGTGGTTCATACGAGCTTAACATGGGGCTTAATATGCAGGAAACCCTGCATTCATGCATTTTGTGTTAAGAAGTGTTAATATATGTCAAAATGGTGTTTGCTAACAAGTGACTGAATGTAAACAGAAGTACAAAGCTAGTACTGGTGACATCGAAGTCAGCGGTGTAGTCCATTCATAGTATTCATGTTAGCTTTGTGCTTCCAGTATTTGCATATATTACCTCAGAATTCATAATACGGATATTTGTTTATCATGTTTATCTTGCAAAACAAAATGTGTAAGTCTGAAGTGTTGTTTGCCTCTTTTTTTTGGCAATAATCCAGTATTGAATATTAACATCTCCTTTTCGTTGAGGGAAACCATAACGACGCATGGAGTCGGTCCTAGCGCCACCCAGTGGCGACTATAAATGGCAAGGTTTTTCCACATCTTGACGTACTCACCCTGTAGTGGGCCAACCAGATCTATCAGATTTGATCAGAAATAACTTAAAACCTTAGAGATGCTTTTCTGTGAATACAAAGAGTTTCCATTAAAACTATTGACACGGTGAGATGATCAATTTTGGTAATAATTAATGGTTGCATTTTTTACAATAATTTATAATCTTTTGGGTTCCAAGAAGACTTTAAACAAATAGACCACCCTTTTTAGAAATTTGTTATTGACTTTTTTGTTAAGTCAGGGCAAATATAGACGATATCTTACTTGGATCTGTTGCCTTTACAAAGGTCTGACACAGGACAGGCCTTGAAGAGATCTAAAATCATTTTTGCTCAGACGTCATACACTTCTAGTTTAGACTACAACCGCTGATAAATCCAAGTACACTACGGCAGCGGGAAGCCACAGAACCTAAACACTGAAAACGCATTTATCACACAAATGATGATTGATAAGAAATATATACGGGGCTCATAATTCTTTCTAATGAAGTAAACCTGTGAAAGAATTGCAGCAATACATCAAAAACATCAGGTTTTATCTCTTGTTTATAAGAGGATATAAGGATTCTGACAGAATATTGTGCAAAAAGCCAATTAGGACAAGAAATCTTTCAAAAATAGTTAACAGAGCAAATGAGGGCAATAAATCTGCAGCAGGATTAAGATTCCTACTTGAAATCTTCAACAGCTGTTAGCTTTGAAAGATGTAGAAGTTCATATATCAAGCTGACACAAGAGGAAGAAAAAATATAGTCTTTAAAAAGTCATTGTTATAAAGTACAGTAAATATTTTGGTTACTTTTTTTTATTGTGTAAAATATTTCCTCATCTTCCCTCATTGGGTTCATTTAAACGCTGAATTCTTTTACACTTTTGTTGTTGTTGCTATGTTAAGCTAACTGGGACCCAAATGAGATGTAAGAAATGTGGGAGCTGAAAGCAGATATAATTTTTAAGATTATGACTATGAATCATATATCAAAACTGTCTAATACTGATGTAGATCAAATACCTGGGAGAGCACAGTGACCTTGATATAAATGGCTAACGTTTATGTGCAAAGCTAACTTGAGGTTAGCTAGTCTTTGTGGGTTTCAGCTTCCTACTCCACTCACGGAAGATAGAAGGGTATCTGTCTTCTTGTCTGGCTCTTAAAAAAGATGTTAACTGATATATTTCCCTTAAAAATGCTCCTACAAAGCTGCTATTTTTGAAAACTACATCTTGAGTGACGATATGCTAAGCTACATAAGTTATTGCATTTGATTAGCCAGTGCAGCAAAGGTTTCCGAGTTTAAACTGACCCAATTTAATAATCAACTCCACAACACAATTTACTGTTAGATCATGCAAGCTAACAAATTCGTCCTGATCTCACTTTTTTTTTAATTGTTGTAAAATTAAAAATTTAAATTTATTTTTTATTGCTCTAAATTTGCATGATTGAGATAAATGCCACTCCTTTGGTGGTCAAGAGGAGTACAGACAAGAATGACCTCCTAGGTTACTATGAAGCTAATGATCCCCCCACCCCCACTACCACAAGCACACACACACACACACACACACACACACACACACACACACACACACACACACACACACACTTACAGAGCACAGAGATAGACAGGGGAATGAAAGTGATGGCGATACGGCTTGAATGGGCTCTCTACTGTACACCATCCAGTGCCACTACACCCACTGTCAATCTGCCAACCCAGCAGAGGCGCTGCAGCACATGACCTTTGACCCCAGGAACTAAACAGCAGGCAAAAGGTTATCAGTGTTGGCGTTCTGGGTCTTGGACAGCACAAGAAGATGTACTTTAAATAAGAATGATGGAAACCTGAAGGAAAAGTATACATATATATGTGTGTGTGTGTGTGTGTGTGTGTGTGTGTGTGTGTGTGTGTGTGTGTGTGTGTGTGTGTGTGTGTGTGTGTGCGTGTGTGTATATCTATATATATTCTCAGTTATAAGCTAATATTTAATGTATTCATTAATTGTAGACCTTTGCCAGCGGAATCGGTATTCTCTCTCTCTCTCTCTCTCTCTCTCTCTCTCTCTCTCTCTATATATATATATGGAGAATATCACCCTCTGGAGCACACTCTCATTAGTGTTTTTGGATCACATGACTGTGGTAGAGGAGCAAACAGTGCATGGTTGTTTACCCTGCTTATCAGTGGTGTTGTAACAAGTAGAGGAACACACAGGCTGAACACGCACATAGGCTAAGAAACCTTATATCAAGCAAAGCAAAAAATAATGTAAAGAGATGTACGAGATTGCATCGATTCCACTGGCAAAGGTCTACAATTAATGAGTACATGAACTATTAGCTTACATAACTGAGAGCACTCTTTCACTCTCTTCTGATCTCATCTGTCTTATAAAGAGGCTTGTTGTACAGTAATAATCAGTTTTCAGAAGAAAAAAAAAATCATGCGGCAGCAAAACTGGCCAATAAATAACAGCTATAAATTTCTGTATGACTTATGAGTGTGTGTCTGAATTTATGATTGTGCGATAAGTCAACATTTTATGTACTATAGAAGTAATATTCCTCTGAGAAACAAAAGATATGAATGCTGCGTCTGCAAGATGTGTGTTCTTTTTGATGTATGTGTGTGTGTGTGGGTGCGTGCATGTGTGTGTGCATACATACACTCCCACTCTCACACTCAGACTCTGCTTAGTCCAAGCCAGCGCCACATCAGTCCATCATCACAGATATGGCTTTGCAGTTAGATAGCAGGTCTGGCGGCGCACAAGACATTTTGTCCACTCTGTCATGTTTACTTATAATGATAAGCTTTGATGGATTCCCCGTAAGCTATAGAAGCCACAGCGCGCGCACACGCACACACACACACACACACACACACACACACACACACACACACACACACACACACACACAAACACTCTTTATTTGCACATTTATACTTTTGCACACTAGAGAAGCATAAAAAGGGGGTTCCAGCATGTGGGGAGAAAGCAGGCGCCTGTTGAAAATAAAGTGAACTCCAAATTAAAAAATCTCTTGATGGCAAACATACACTCATAAGACAAAGCAGACTCCCTATAAGGCTAAAAGTTAAACTTAGAAATTTTACACTATTCAAAGTTTAGCCAAAAAGCTGTCAGATAAAAGGAGTGGATTTTTTTTTATTTTATTTTTTTTAAGAAATGGGTTCTTTGAGAAAACAGAAACTTTTTAAAAATAAAAGTTTAATCTCTTTTTATTCTAAAGACCAAAATCGTTGGAAGAAGACGATTCCAGTCCAGGTGCTTCGGTCTCAGTGATGAGTCGACTTCTTGATTGGGTGCTCTGTGATCTGTTGGTTGGCCTGCACAGTGTCCACTGGTTTACTTTAGACTGGCATCTGGCCAGACCACCACAACAGATCTGGACCAATTAAAAAGACTAATGAGGCATTCTGTTATCATGTCACTCAGAGGGAAGAGATGAGGCATGGACACGGAGAGCATGGCACACTGCTGGTAGAAGGGTCCGCTGACACTTGTTTAATTACATGAAAAACAACACTGCTGTTGCCTATTGAAAGGGAACTTCCCTGTTTTAGTTTTGCAATCATGTAGCTTCATCAGACAGAGCGAAAAAAAGGAGGACAAGCATGTTTATGCCTCTTGGTTTCTATCCATCCCAAATATCCACTGGGACTCAAGGATGAACTGAATGAATTTGGAAGGTCAAAGGTCAATGTCACTTTACATGAACGCGACATAACTGTAACACCTTCAAGAAACTTCTTTAAATGAGGTGAAAACCTCTGTGGGACCAAAGGGTGAACTGAAAAGATTTTGACGGTCAAAGGGCAAGGGCACTGTGACACGCCCACAGCGCGGAGGAATATAATCACAGTGAATACTATAGTTTGAAATGATTTAAATCTCCTGAACTCATGTAAAATGTACCACAAAACTACTGTCTTTGGTCTTGTGTGTGATCTGTCTTCATTGGAATTGGAGAATTTACATGTTGCCAGCAGCACCAACAACAACAACGGTGCGTGTGGACTGAAATTTTCAGCCTCGGCATTCAATGCTGAATTTACATTCCATATATTATAGGTGACGACTTAATTTTTTTCATCCACACTTTGGAAGTTCCCAATCCAACACTGGTGCCAAACTCATGCTTGTTCAGTGTGCTTCTTCTCATGCATCAAACTATTCTTGAGAGTGCACCTCAAGTTCATCTCCTGTTGTTTTTCCTTCCTCGCCAGCTCAACTCCACCTCCCTGAAACTTATTTTGCAGTTATTTACACCCAAGGCCACTGTGGCCACTAGTGAAATTTAGGGAGTCAGACAAAGAGAGTGAGAAATAAAAATGACAGCTAGAGGAGCTCTGAAACAACGGTCTCCTTCTTACTCTACATCTCACCCCTCCTCGGCCTCTGTCAAGGCCAGTCTTTTGTTCCTCCTACTTGCTCGACTGAGAAAGGTCAGAGTGAGAAAGAGCAATAGTCAAACACACACACACACACACACACACACACACACACACACACACACACACACACACACACACACACACACACACACACACTAATCCGGAACTGACCCACCACAACCGTTACAAATCTTCTTCGTCTTATCGAGGACAACACACAGATAAGTGTCTCCACTCCCCATCCGACAGATCCATCTCAGACAGCATCTGAGATGAGCGTAGGAAGATGTGAAAATGTACGCGTGAGGAACAGGCAGATTGATGCTTCCATTCCCTCCCGTTACTGTAAATGTGTCAAACTAGAATTAAGTGGCCGAACAGGAGGTTTTGGTAGATATTCTGATTGTGAGGGATGATAATTAACAAGGTTTAGATGACATGGGTGGGTGTTTTTTTGAGGGGGGAGTGCTGCACCTGCAACTAATGATGTGAAACTTGCCAACTTCATCTGTGGCAGCCTGCTCACTCCCCCGCCAGAATCAGACTTGGACCCAGCGACCTGGTGCGCGTGCACGCACACGCACACGCACACGCACACAAACACACACACACACACATACACACACGCACACACTCATTGACACCTGGATGGAATTTCTTTAAACTTGGTTCAAATGTCCACTGAGATTAAGGTATATGAACTCAAAAGATTTTGGTGGTCAAAGGTCAAGGGGGGAGGTCACCTCACATAAGCGCCAACTCTCTGAAACACCTGGAGAGAATTTCCCAGCATTTGCCGCAATGGGACTCAAGGATGAACTGAAAACACCTCAACGATCAAAGGTCACTGTCACCTCGCGCAAACGGCATATCTTGGTAATTGGTACATTTACTACAAACATCTACTAGGACTCAAAAATGACTTTCGTAATCAAAGGTCGCTGTCACCTCACAGGGTGACATACCTCTGGAAATTTCTCCAAAACTTTCCACAAACGTCCAACGGGACTCAAGGATGAACTACAACAGTTTGGTGGCCACTGTGACAGACACCCATCGCGAGCGTACAACTGAGCTGCTGTGTTCCTATAGTAGTAAACGTTCTGGCCTCACGCGTGAGGAAGGGAAGTGTTCCAACACTTGAGGCTAAGTGTCTCCTTAACCTAGTCGCAGGCAATCAATTCCCTCATTTCTCCTCTGGTGAATTTATGCCTCGTGGACTAAAACCAACTCTGACATCATAACCTGTCAACTATATGGAGACACATGAGCTAAGAAGTGACCTCAGCTTCATCATCACCCTAAATGACATCGCTCTGAAGAACATCTGATATCCAGTTTTATCAGCATTCTTGGGATATTAGTGTTTTGAAAGTGAGACTAATTTATGAAGTGACCCACTGAACTTTTGTTGAGTGGAAGCCATTGGATGTTGAAATATTGTGACAATAATGATAAACAGTTATGTGGCTACCTTGGGACAAATGAGGCAAAAAAAAGAAGAAGAAGAGGCTATTTCTGAAGAGGGGAATGAGAAGATCCGAATATTGAGATATTCACTCGTTGGGAATTTTGATAAGGAACAGCTCATTAACTGCAGAATTTATATCTGTTGTGGAGATGTTTATTTAAGACATGCTCGTTTACAGTGTGTTTGAAATGTTTAATCGGCATCTTGGGAAATCTGGAAAAATGTTCGTAGCGGAGACAAACAGATATAGCGCACATCCTCACCTCGGTGGGTGTTTTCATGTGTGTGCTCGTGGTGGACGTGCAGGGTCACCGTGTTAAGGTGGGTTGGGTCCACAGTTCCCACAGCCTGTGTGGAAGCAGCCTCTGCTGCGCTATCAGCCTCCGTCTCCGGCTCCAGCAACAGTGGGCCCCCTGACGTCAGCCTTGTCCTGATAACGGGGTCCACTGCCGGCTGGAGAGGAGAGAGGAGGAGGAGGAGGTGGTGGTGGTTGGAGATCGAGGGATGAGGTGGAAGGAGAGCGGCCAGCAGGGAGGGAGGGAATGGGGTTACACTAACAGAGCCAGTGGTGGATAAGACCCTCAGGCAGATAAGACAGAGCAGTATGTGGAGCCTCTTTTGTTTTCCACTGCTCCTCCTGTCTGGTGGCATCTCCCCTCTCTTCTCCGCTAACATTCCCTCTCTCTCTCTCTCTCTCTCTCTCTCTTTGTCTCTCTCTCTGTCTGCATTTTCAACTCAGTTTAACTTTTTTCTCCATCCCAACAGAAATATTCCTCCTGTTATCCGACATTTGCTCCTGGATTGAGGTGCAGTTTCTATTCTCTGAAGCAGCAGAGTTGTTGTTTTTTTTGACAAGCCATCACATCCTCTTTCAACATTTTCACCACAGCGACACCTCTTTCACCCTAAACTCTGCATGACCTCCTCATAGACACCAATTGTTTTGATGATGTCATCTCACCTTTACCTAACCTGAGTCTTGCCCCTAAATTGCTCCTCCACGTGCAAACAAAGGGTTTTCCCTCGAACCGCCACATCGCACTGCAACTAAGCCTCATGTGTTAGTCCATTAAACACTGGCTTTGTATGTGTGTGTGTGTGTGTGTGTGTGTGTGTGTGTGTGTTCCCTATTTGTTCTTCAGGCCTCGGCTAGCTAGCGGACTTTGGCCACTGCTTATCACAAGGGAGAGGTCCTGGGATCCCTGAGTCTTCACTGCTAAAAATACATTCGCAAAAGCTCACACACCATCAGGCACTTTTAGTATCATTGGGCATCTCACTATGAGGCCAATTGAACTGGCTGATAAGTGGTTGCACATGTAGCCTGCGTGCAGACAAGTATATGACGATAATTCATAAAGACGCACATCGATTGTTTGTTATTTTTTAGTTGCACCAACCAACACCCTGTGGTGGAATTTCAAATATTAGCATACAAACGTCAAAGAAATATTCAAACGTTTGCGTGAGTGAGTTTAAGTAGCTTAACAAACAGAGGAGAGAATCGTTACAAAAGAGGTTTTGATCATTTAATTCTTATCATCTGTAATTGAGTGTTGCGCGACGTGTTTGCGCTGCTCTTCAAACAACCAAAAAGTCCAATTCAGCACTTGAGCCCATCACATATGAGAAACTGCAACTGAGAGTTAATAATTTATTCAAAACTGCACCGGTGATTAATGGTGTGTGCACGCGCGCGCGTGTGTGTGAGTGTGTGTAAACGTGTGTGCCAGTTAAAAAGAGAGAGAAAGGTGTGTGTTTCCGAGTGTCTCACTGAGAGAAATCCTCAGTATGACTCTGTGACCTTACCTGGTCAAACACACTTAATCTGCAAGCATAACATGAAGATACCTAAGAATAACACACACACACACACACACACACACACACACACACACACACACACACACACACACACTCAAAATCTGTGAATTTTAATGGAACTTTATATGGATACTTTACCTCCTTGATGAAATTTATGTATCCAGTAGCTCACATAAATCATAAAATATACATAAAAAATAACACTACAATGTTCTTCATTGAAAAATTAATTCTTATTTTATTATCTTTAATTAAAGTAGCAGTTTCGATTTTTCACCCTGCTAGGCTGCTAACCACCAGAAGCTATTTCTTACATGAAATCCCACATAAAACCATATTGGTTATCATGATGTTTTTGCATGTTTGTGTGTGGACTTAACAAATAAGGTTATTAATCATTAGATGCTTGGTTGAGTACATACATTTTTGAACGTCTTTATACAGAGATTGTTGAGGTGTTTGCTTTCTACATGTTAAATTAAATCAAGCTACTGTCATTTATCTCTGGGGAGTTCCCCTCATGTCATCGTATTCCTTTAACTTCTCAAAGCCGGAGCTGGTTGAATCCAAACCAAATATCTGTGGTGGTACTGCTTACGATTATTAAAATCTGTAATTCATATTCAGCTCTGCCCTCTGGCTGCCTAGTATTTGAAGTCCTTTATATAAAGTCTGAATTAGGAAATACTGCTCATGGCTGATGGCTGGTAAATGTTACAGCTGGACACAAGTGTACTTAGAGGTCCGTTTACATCATGATTACAAATTTTTCATGTTGTACTTCATATTGATTCATTCAGCCTTCCTGCTCTCTGTGATTCCTCGGGATTTAAATACAGGTTGAATGAATAAATGTGAAAATCGTGTTTTCAACTGTAGTTGAAAATGGATATCAGTCTGACAACAAACTCCATCGTGAGGCTTAGAATCATCAAAATATCAACCATTTCAATATAAACATCCTCTGTCATTATTCTATGAAAAATCAACCTTGTGCTCACATTGAGCTCGGTTGAATATTTCCTTTATTGTCATCTTTGCTTATGCACTTGCAGACACACCAACAACAAAAAAACGGTACTTCGTTTACCGTAAAGACAATAAAAAAGTCAAGTTAATGAATGGAAGTCTGAAATGAATC
>NC_141339.1:15723676-15981176 GCF_037954235.1 Aulostomus chinensis | reverse complement strand
AGAAGCTGTCAGAGGGAAGTTGCAGCACAATGAAGCGGCCTCGTGTGTTTATGTCGACTGGTGTTGATGACAAGTATAAATCTGTCCTCGCGAGGACAACAAACCACCCGAGACTTCCGACTCACGGCGACGATACTATTATTCATACCTGTCAGGAGGAGGGACAGAAAAGAAAAAAAAAACAAGCTAAGAAGCTTTTAAGGCAAATGTGACGACCGCATGCGTAAAAAGAAGAAGGTTAAATCGTTCCTTAAACTATCCTGACTACATTTTTTTTTTAATTAATCAAAATATTTCAAATTGAAAAAAAATGTAGATTTACCAAAATAAACGACCGGATGTCTTGAATTTGAATTCAACCTCAATGTCAAATACGAATAGCCGGACACATATTAGGCTTCTAAGTAAAGATAAACCAATTAAGGGAATATTGTCTCATTGCTGGTGGACATCAGCGACCAATGAGCTGCCATAAACATCAAAGTGTGTCGATAAGATTTTCACTTCGATATGAGAGACGTTTAGAAGGTTAAAATAACACAAGTGCCTGTTTCAGCAGATTTGACCATAAAGAAAAGAAAAATAAAGAAAGAAAAAGTGTTTCAAGATGAAATATCGGACGAATTAACTTTCTTCTTCCTACCATTTACAATTTGCATGAATAAAGTTAACCGTCTGTCATATTTGGTTCAATGAAGGCCTTGTACGCATTTAAGAGCTGAAATTGATTTTTTAATTCAAACGCACGCAAAACAACAAAGATAGAAGCTGTTTTTGTTCTGTAAAATTCAAGTATGGAAATATTTTAATTAAGATGACGCAAAGGGAGAGGGAGAGAGAGAGAGAGAGAGAGAGAGAGAGAGAGCGAGCTCTCAGGTCGGTCTCTCCTCCTCCTCCCTCTTCTCCCAACTCTTCATCTGATGAATGTTGCGGTGCTTTGCCTCACCGAGCAGCAGCCCTCACTTTTCTGAGCACACGGATGAATTAAACCACGTGTTTTTGCGTTAATTCTCACTTATTCCTTGCAGGTAATTTATCATCAGCTTTTTATCCACACGGATGTCCAGCTTCCAGGAGAGGATATGTACCAGGGCATAATGACAACCAACCATGGACCTCCTTCCTACGAGGCTGGATTTCTGCACAATGCCTCGGCGGGCACCTCTCCGGTTTATGTGCCCACTACCCGGGTTGTCACCCCCATGATCCCGGCGCTGCCTTACCTCCAGACGCCCGGAGCGCCACAACAGAGTACGCCCGTATCGAGCCACTCTGGCTGGGCGCAGCCGGGCGCCGAGTCGGTGCCCTCGTACAACCACTCCCCGGTGTCACCGCGCTTCAGCTTCTCCACCAGCCCGCCTCTGTCCTCCGGAGTGGCCTCGGCCCGGGAGACAGCAGCCGCCTACAACAGCCCGCTCAACATATCTGCAAATGGGAGGGAGCACTACGGAGCCCGAGGCCTCAGCGGGTCCTACCACAGCCCCTACCCGACCTACATGAGCCCGAACGTGGGCGGAACGTGGTCGGCGTCCCCCTTCGACAGCCCGGTACTGCATGGCCTCCAAACCGGTGCTCCACCTGGAACAACACGGCACCCAAACATTGGTGAGCTGAAGAACAAAGAACTCAATTGAATATTAACCCTAAATTAATGTAGAAAATATGTCATATAGCAAACCTTTACTTGAACTTCTGCCATCGACAAAGATGCAGAAAATAAGAGAAAACGTAGTTGATTGGTTTGAACAAACTTGACACGAACACACTCGACCAGGTCACAGGCCCGAGAGAAAAACGGGTTCATCTTGAACTCCTGACCAGTTTCGACGCAAACTTGCACCAAAGCAAATATAAGAGATCTGCAACCTTAAGCTGCAGAAATAAAGAAAGCTACAGAATAAAAAAGATGAACATTCCAAAAAAAAAAAAAAACACTTTTCAAACACGAGACTGTTCGACAATTATTGTAATTCAGTCACACACAAGGAAATTGTGCGTTTCTAATTTTTTTTGCCTTCTCAACTAAACTCTTTCCAGATTATGTATCTATTTAGAAAAATGACGCGACAGTTAGCACGTTTGTGCTAAACGCAACTGAACGTCAGATTGAAATGAAACAGGATTGTTTTATATTGATACTTTACTTACTTACTGACTTGATCCAGGCTCAACAACCACGTCAACCAAAACGATTCGAATCAACTGTAATAAATTGTATGAAGTTACCGATCATAAATTCCGCCGTAAGTGAATCTCAAAAATGAAAGAAATAAAAAGATTTCTGAGTCCTCCCTGAGGCTGAATTTGTTTTTTCGATTTATGTTGTTGACGCGATTTTTTTTTCCAACTTTTTGAAATCAAACCTGACACAAAAAGCTATGAGAAAAGGCTTTTACGACAAATCACTGTTTTTATTCCTAAAATAAAACTTTATTATTTTATTGCGCTAAAGCGTGTACTCGAGCCCCCTCACAGGTGCATCGCTGCGCAGTTAGCGTCACTTAACCCCCCCCCCCTTTTTAACTGCTTTTTAAACTATTAACAAGTCATTTAACGAAGCTAAATGGGTAAATTGTTGCTACTTCTTTTTGAATTTTTTTTTTTTAAAAAGCCCTCAAACTTTCCATGTTTTTATTAACCAAAGGCTTTTCATAAACTCAGTTTTATGATGAGTTATGAACAAACTAACATGACCACTGATTAATGTGATGGAGCTCAATAAACAAAATTTTTTTTTTTTAATTTTACACATAAGAGTCAGACACGTGACCAAACTTGTAATATAGTTTGTTTGTTTTTTTAATTGAATTAAAAGTACATATCATAAATATACACATATATGAATAAAATGATGGATGGTGTGATATATTTGACTGAGGGTGAATTGTTTATCAGTTTGGTTTATGAGTTGAGCTGAACTGCCTGTAGGTGAGAGTAGATTTGATCTGAATCTCTTCCTGATAGCTGCAAAGACAAAAAAAAAAACAACAACAACAAACCCTCACTCATTCAACTGCAAACACAACCTCATATGTACTTTAACCATCTAACTGCTATATATTATTCTAATCATCTCGATCATTAACGGACGCCAGTGGAGCTTGAAGCAGAGCTCTTGAATGCGTGGTGGCTTCAGGCTGCAGGTGTATTACGGATACGTAGGACGACAGATTTCACAACAAGTTAGATTTTGCTTTGCTTGCAGTGTCCCGATGGCTACGTCATCTATAGGTGTTTGTTTGACCTGCGTTTCTCTCCAGTGCTGCTGCTGCTGGTCTAAAGTCTGCCATTCAAACGAAATTAAACTGAATTATTAAAAAAAAAAGAAGCAAACAATCAGTCTGACATGTCGGGGTGTTTAATAGTTTTATTAAGTGTAGCTTAATATTTTTTTTTCTCAAAAAAAAAAAAGCCCTAGATTTTCAATTAATAATCATGTGACCTGCTCTTAAAAATGGTTTCACAGGAGCGCCCGCTTTGAACTCCTTGATGAAGACAGAAAGATCAGCGGTGCAACAGTGTTGGAGATAAGAGAATTGATCCAATCTGACCTCTCATCTGATTTCAATCACACTCAGCTTCAGGTCACTCGCTTGTTGTGTTTATAGAGAGAAGGAACAGGTCTCTTTAACATCTCATTGTTTTCAAATCACATCCGATTTCGACAAAACGTCAGTGCTTGACCTAAGTTAAAGTGACCGGAGAAGATGAAGACCTTCATCTGTTAAAGAAAACAACTTTCCTAACCAGATAATGAAAGAGGAAACAAAATTAAAACCATCACTCCGGTAGTAATTGCAGAACGCATACGTGTAACAACCTCATTAAAAGAAGTTTAATTTTATTTTTTTTTCCCTAAAAATATCAAATTTTAAATTATCTCACCAGATAGACATCACCAAAACACTCAGCTGAGACACGTGTATTCATTAAAATTGATTTAATACTTGCAGTTTAGCTATAATCTTAGTTTCCTGTTTTTTCTTTTTCAAATTAATCCTCCCATTGCAAATTGGAAAATTGTTTTTATTGAAGCAAGTAAAGCATTAGAGAAGCGCAGTGAACAGACAGGTTTTAAAATCGAGGATACTTATTTGATTACATTTTCATATTTTGTTTAGAACACCCTGCGAACACTGGATTGTTGTTTTGGGGAGGGTTTTTTTTTTTGTATTTAAATGTCAAAATTTGAAGTAAATACAGCTGTTGTGCTATAATGTGAGACAAATTATTAAGATTGCTGATGTTAAAGTTAGAAAAATTCACCATTATTTAACTGTACAGGGAGATACCTTCATTCCCTTTAACTTCCCTTTAATGTGTGTAATCTGTAGGCTGATAAAGAGACACACTGACATTTTTACAATGGAAAAACGCAAACCTTCATTCAGGCAGACAAGCAGCATTGTGTGTGTGTATGTGTGTGTGTGTGTGTGCGCGTGTGTGTATTGTCTTGTGTTGATGCATTGTGTTGGCTACAGTTGCATCCCAGCTCAAGGCTGTAGCTCGCCTCATGTGTCTGTTTTGCTCGCAGCCTTGGGGGTGGGGGGTGTAAACACATGTGGTCAAAGTTGCCTCCGCAGATGAGAAAGTAGTGGTCAGCAAATTTAACACAACACAGCGCAACTTATCGGTTTATAATAAACGTCTGGTAGACGCAGAGGGGTGTCTCGGTCTCCTCTGTGCACGATGAAAGGGAGGATGTCACGTTCTCCGAGGGAGAAAGAGATTCAGAAAGAAGGCCCGACGTGACAGACGCACAGTCTCTATTTCAATATGATGGAGCTCTACTCCGTCTCTATTTTCAGCCGACTCTTTATCTGGAGAGGGAGCTGTGTGATAAGGAGGGATTCCAGGCTGCTGGTGTGTGGGCCCTCACACCGGACAGCCTGCACCTCCTGCTGGTGTAGAAACCCACTGCATTTGTAAATAGACAGATGAGGGGAAGACTTCAGCCTCGATCAATCTCTCTAGGAGTCACAGAAATATTCTTATGTTTGGGCTTCGTACTCAAAAATAGATGTCTTGAGCTCATTGCTTCACTTCTTTGTGACTCCAGAATGCAGAGACCACTAACCGTTAGCTCGAAGCTAAAGTCAGCCAACGGCTAATAACATTTAAACTGCCCCCCAAAAAAGTCCATTTACAAATTCTCAAGCACCTCATCCAGTATCATCCATGTCTTCTCTATCCAGCCATATGCTCAGTAATGCAAAAACACTCTTGACTTGAGCTAAAAACAAACTCCAGACAACATTTCCAGGGGCAAGTGAATTGGTTTATTTGAATGCGCTAGCTTGTCGTGCTCCAGAGGGGTTAGAAGTTATTTGAAGATGTGGATTATACAGACAATGTGCCTGAGAGTTTGTGAACCGACACTTTTGGATGTTTTTGCTCTTGTTAGCCATCAGTCACCATTAGCTTCATGCTAAATATATATGTAGCTTGCTCTTTCTGCATTCTGGAGTCACACAGAAGGGAAGAGAATCAACTAGTTTACGAGCTCAAGACTCCTACGGCTTAGAACTTGGAAGGTGACGTATGGCTTTAATTTGATCCTCCCTGCACAGGTTAGCAGGCGATCAAAGTCAAAGTAAGATTCATTCAGTCTTGACCTACATGAGACTGTTTTTACATGACAACTGCAAATCTGTGCTCAGCCACTTAGGACAAGTAACATGTTGTGTTTTCATCCTTCATCAGATCTGTTTGAGGACTTTGCTGAGGGTCGGGAGTGTGTGAACTGTGGGGCCATGTCGACTCCTCTGTGGAGACGGGATGGTACCGGCCACTACCTGTGTAATGCCTGTGGACTGTACCACAAGATGAACGGCATCAATAGACCTCTAATCAAACCGCAAAGACGACTGGTGGGTGACATGGATAAACCAAGAGAGTGTGATAGTGAAATAAAAGAAAAGAGCATAAAAAAACCCAAACATTTTTCTTCCTTTATGTCTCAGTCGGCCTCCAGGAGGGTGGGTCTGTCCTGCACCAACTGTCACACCACCACCACCACCCTCTGGAGACGAAACGCAGAGGGCGAGCCCGTCTGCAACGCCTGCGGCCTTTACATGAAACTCCACGGGGTAAAAGAGACGTTTCTGTCTTTCTTTAATTCATCTTGAAGAGCTCATTTGCAAAATACAGTAACAGACATTCTTAAAATTGAACACGTACATATTTCTTCATTGAAATGAAATAAATGTTTAATTTTTTGCTTTTGTTTATCAGGTGTATTATTTTGCTACACAGAAATAATGTAATTTTATGTAAATAATGTTCAGAAATAATGCAATTCAATTTAGAAGTAAACATTAAAAAACATAAATAAAATAACTACATTGTGCGTAAAAATATAGAGAATCATACTTTTTGATTGATTTTTTTTTTTTTTTTTTTGGACATCCTGCTTGAAATTGTTGTGTCTTTTGTGTTGACAGGTCCCACGACCCCTGGCCATGAAGAAAGAGGGGATCCAGACCCGCAAACGTAAACCCAAGAACCTCAACAAGACCCAAACTGGTCAGTCTCCAACGCGCCTCAACTCATGTTTGCTTATAAGTAAATATGAGAGGCAAAACACATAAATATCATTGATTTTTTATCGTTTCTATCAGTTGCAGTAATTGAGATGAACAAAAATAGTTATGAATGTTGCATGAGATGTATAAGAACAAGTATTATCATATATTCTTTTGTATACAATTATTTGGCAGTTTCACACATTAAACTTGAATAGAAAAATAACACACACACACACACACACACATATATGTTACCAATTAATGGTTCCCTATTATTGTGGCACAAGATGCTCTGTAGGCCATATTTGTCTCATATCCGAATTATGAGATGCATATCCGATGCGTAAGAAACTGAAAAAAAGATAAGTATATGCATTCATTTATTTGCCTAAATCTATTTAAATTCAATTATCTGAAACACTATGAGCAAAACTGACACATGCATGTAATCGCATAAAAGTTTTCTTATTCCCGTTCAATCTGAAGACATAGGAAAGATGGATTGTGTAATATTTGCACTACAGGGACTCCTGGCGGTGAGGGGACTCCAATGACCTCAAGCAGCACTCCCCGGGCCCCCGCTACCACCACCAACACCACCACAGAGGAGCCTCGCCAGATAAAGACAGAACCAGAGACTCATAGCTTGTACACACACCACACCTCACACACACAGGTGATGATTTTGGATGTGATGTCTAAATATTTATTCTGATCAAGTGTTATAAAGTCTTGTTATCATATTCAGTGCTGATTATTTACATTAATAAGTATGCTATGTGTATTCCTGGTTAAAGAACTGCATTTCGCGTGTCTTTCTCTTAGATTTGTATTCACTGTACTGCACCTGTATGTAAAAGTGCAAAAACGGCACACACAATCCCACTTCATCCGACGCTGTCTCCCCCTCTCTGTCCAGATTTCAGCCCTACCAGCCTACATGGCAGCTCAAGGAGGGGCCATTCCTCTTAAGATGTCTCCTGGGGGCCACGGCGGATCCTCTGGTTCAAAAGCCGAGCCCTGGAATAATCTAATCCTGGCCTAGAAGACCTACATCCCAGCATCTCAACTCCTACTATATCTGAAGTATGTCATAGAAACTCTCTTGAGAGTCTGAGCTGGCTAGAAGACTCGTCCGCTGCTCTGGTGCAGCGACGCAGCCTCTTCAGTGTGGGAGCAGAAATTGAGATCTAACACTGCAAACAGAAACAGGGACTGAAGGAAGGATCGTGGAAGAGCAGCACTGTGACAAGATGTGATGATATGAAGAACAGATGAAAAAGGGAAACGTTGAATGACTGACAAATATCGGACATGATTGCCTTGATGTTATTTTAAGTACCGTACAAATATTTGTCTTTTTTTTTTTTCATTTGAATGATTTGCATAGTATGAACCCAAAACAAGCTCCAAAACAGGTTGTACAGAGGTTTCACAACCAATAACACCAACTCTATCCGGATGGTAATGTATTTTTAGCTGTGATTTGGGAGGTTATTTCCTAACTCTCTGCGTCCCTGTCCTGGATTTAAAGGAACACATCAAGTTTTTGGGATATATTCTTATTATTTGTCATTAATAGAGCCAGAAAAGCAGATGGAGACCCTTCTATCCTCTCTGTGTGCATTACAGAGCTCCACACCCCACCGGTCGGATAACTACCAGTTAGCTTAGATGCAATGAATGCTAACAGTTGCACAGGAGAAAAGGCTGTCTTAAAAGTCGTCAAAAAACATTTACTCAGAGTTGTCTTTACCTGCAGTATTAGAGCTAAGGTTGTGCATAACACTCTCTGTAGAAAATATGTTAAAAGTTAGCTCGCTTTCTTTGAAGCTAAGCTAAAAAGCGGTTAGCCTTCCGGTGGAGGTGTGAAGCTATAATGCACACACACATACACACACACACACACGCGCGCGCACACACACACAGAGGAGAGAAGGGTGTCTGTCTGTTGTTCTTGCTCAAAAAAAATGATGGACAAGAAGCATATTTCCAAAAAGGTGGCTTGTTCTTTTAAAGAAAGACACTATAAGTTCCCTGTGAAACAAAGACAGCGCACGCTGGATGTGATGCGTGTGAACCGGCTCCCTTTCCTGACACAAGTGCATCCACACTTCTCCCCGTACTTGGTGCAAAAATCCAGATAGTATTTATTATTAAAGACACAACCCCTAACAACATGATGGTCTGTGTGCTGACAGTTGTTTGATAAAGCCTTGGGGTTCTGTATGATAACTGTACAGTATTTTAGCTTAAATTTGCTTGTGGCAAGCAAGGGGGGCAACATGTAAATGTGGGTTATGGTCCTATGTAATTATCAAGATAACAATTATATGAACGAATAAGTAAAACCTCCACTCCAGTATAATTGTGTCATACACATTTTGTCAGTAAATGCAGAGGACACAGTAAGAGATTTGGCTTTTCTCAGTGCGCTGTAGAAAACCAATGAAGATGAAGCATTGTGACATTATGTAAATGTGTATGAAATGGTTTACAGACTGGTGTCATTCGCTCCTCTTCATACGCATCAATAAAGTAAAGATGGCACTCTATAGTGATTTTATTGACTGTTTCTACAGTTGAGTCGAACATCTCTTGATGTTTCAAATCCATGACCAAAATAAAACATCAAGAGATGTTTCAAATCCATGACCAAAATAAATAAAGTATATAACATATATATATATATATATATATATATATATATATATATATATATATATATATATATATATATATATATATATATATATATATATATTTGATAGACAGTATTTTAGATCAGGACTTTTCAACCTTTTTTATTTCAATGGTCCAGGGCCCATTTACAAACCAAAAAAATCAAACAAATCCCAAATTAAATGGACAACTTCTAATCTCATAATCTACTTGAAATGTATGACTGAAAACCAACAACTTCAATTCCCTAATAAATACAATAAAAACAATGAACTTCTTAAAAATATAGTGAGTGTGGGCTTCAAGAGGTTTTCTATTTGTGGTTTGCTTAATTGACCCCCTGCAGCCTGTGGAATGGGATTGTCCTAAATTTAAATATTTAGGCCTGAACCATTCCTAAAGCTAAACTAAACCAATCAGAAGGACAACTATTTTTATTTTATCAACTTTAGATGGTATTACAGTAACACAGTTCTTTACTTGAACATAGTAAATTCCCTCACAAAAGTGAACATAAACTTGCAAGCATTTTGCAGCCCATTAGAGGGCACTCCGAGTCCACCATATGGGCCCCGACCCAGCGGTTGATCATTGCTTTAAACATGTTTTGAATCCCCTTCTGAGAATTGTATTCTTCCAATTTGCAGATATTCTCGTGTGAACTTTTCAATATCTTTGATAAAAAGTTGGACAGTACTTTGATTGAAGTATTCTGTCAGTTTCTCCCTGATGAACTCGGTGTACTTGTCCTGCACCATCTCACTCCAGCACTGCTGAAATGTGAGTCTAATCTGATCCTGACATACATCTGATACTTTTGAGCTAAAAGTATGCTGAAGCGCAAACAAGCGACCTTTTTCCAAAGATTCCCTGAAATGTTCCCCCTTTCTTGAAAGCAGAAGTTGAGCGGCTGCAATCATGACATTAACCTCCTGCGTGGGGACTTTTCTCTCGTCCTCTGGTTTGCATTCAAAAATACAGCTCATGATTTTAAAGTAACTCCTCCAGTCCTGCCCCTGCGCCGGGGTCATCAAAGGGAAAGTCAAATTTTCAGACCTCAGGAGGTTTTTAACGACAGAATACAGACTTTCACTTAAAACTGTAAGATTATGTCTCTGTTCAGCTGTTTTAGTGTAGCTCTCATGGCTCTCATTTTGATCTATACAATCCACTTGTCCTTTGCTGACATCCCGAAAGAGATTCTCTTTAGTTCCTTTGAACCCCCAACATCTCACATACCCAACATGAGTCTTCACCCCATAATCACTCCACCACTTCTGGGCCTGTTGAACCAAGTTCAACATGCATGGGACAGTATTTCTTGTCAAACACGGGCTGTTTGTGGTGAAAACATACACTTTCCAGTCACCTGCTACAAGCCCAGAGTCCAGAAGTTCTTGGGTTTGTTTAATGATGATGTCCTCACTGTGTTCTCCGTTGCTGTAATTAGGATAATAAGGCCCATACATGACGATCTCCTCTTCTTTCTCAATAACAGCCCATGAAAGCTGCTTGTCTTCAGCACCGTATTCCTCAGAGATGTCACGATGGAACTCCAAGAACTTCTTATTGACAGATTCACTGAGGAAAATGTCCCCGCTGGCTTGTCTAAGCTTGATATGTTCTAATACTCTCGTCACAGAGTCTTGCGTGTCGGACCAGGATGACATCTGCTCTCGGAGGCTTTTGGCGTCTCCGTTCACATGAGCTTCACGAGCGAGGGGGGTCACCCTGTAACACAAACGCGTCACAATTTGAAATCACTCGAACACTAATTTACAATCAACAATAAAAAAAAACCTGATTTTACTGTTATTCAATAAGGGTTGAAAGTGATGCTTCACTCAAAAGTTGTAATATGTTTATCAAGTACTTCATTTTAGATGTCTTGAATTCAGTAAGTTTTTTTTATTATTATTATTATTCTTTTGCTTTATTTTATATTGAATCCAGAGTTCAGGAAGTGCTAGCTTCATATAAGTTGCTGGAAGCTAATGGAGACCAAAGATATGAAACAGCAAAACTTCACAAAATATCTGTTAATAAACTCTCCATTAAATCATCGAGTATAACCCCTGGGTTATACGCTGAATACTTCACAAATAATTTTATTTTTGAGTGAAAAGCTACTTCAAAATAAAATGGCAGAGCGAAACCAAACCTGACCAGCTAGAGTGTTGAGTTAAAGCCCCACCTCCCAGCTTTTCCCCTTTATAAGCCCTGAATGATGCTAATTCTGTTCTTTGACATCACCCCTAGAGCTGAGTGAACTGATACGAGTAAGGGGAAGAACAGGGAAGCACAACTTCAAACACGTGTGTATCATAGAACTTCCTGTCACGCTGTCTTGACATTCACTCTGGACAGCAAAGGAAGAATTTCATCTGTGCAGGGAAACCCGTTTCTTATCTGTGCATACGACAGTAAAACTTTGAAACCTGAAAGTGAGCAAAATCTAACCATGAACCTCATTGTAAAGAGCAGGACTCGTATCAACAGGGACGGAAAATGTGATACCTGGAATGACTTCTCTGACCTTAAAAAGCCCTGTGAGCATATGAGCGAGCCTGATCTTCCTGCTGTCGCACACTTTCTGTACTTATTTCAGTCTGACTGAGTCCATCTCACCTGTCGGTCTGATGTCCGTCCAGCAGAGTTTTCACACTTGCCAAATACCTCTTTGCCTTCCTGTCGCGTCGAGTACGTTTACGACTGAACCTGAAGAAAATCGAAATATCAGACATAGAAAATGGAGGGCAGATAAAGTCATAATAGGACTTTGGAGTTCACAATGCAATCGTGACCAAGATGGATTACTGAATGGATTGTTGAAAAGATCAAGTTAGCGGTCTCTACAGTGCAAAATGCCATATATTTGAGCACAACGGCGCATTCCTCAGCCTCTACTTCATATTTTACCACAATGTACAGGTACTTTACTCACCTGGGTAGTTCCATCCAGACTCATCTGCTCTTGTTTGACCAAAAACTGTAAAATTGAAACAGGAATGGTTCCAGTCGTCACACCTCGGTGACTCAAGACTGTGAGGTGACACTAAAAAAGCAGACAACTGGAGATTTTTTGACTGTGAGTGCTGAGCCCCTCCTCTCACTGATTCTCAGTGATTGTCTTACCTGTTCAGTCATAATATATTGTTTCTATTAACCACGTTCCTCCTTGTACGCGCGCATGTGTGTGTGTGTGTGTGTGTGTGTGTGTGTGTGTGTGTGTCTTGGCACCCTCGGGTCCTCTTTTCTCTGGTTTGGCAAGTTCACAGAAGAATGCAGAGGAGATGAATCAAAGTCCTTGTTCTTCCTAAGTGTGAAAGATGACAGTTATCCTTCAAAAAGTGAACCCAAAAAAAAAGAGCTGAAGATTAACGCCAATGTATCACATCCAGCGTGTCACAATCTTCATGTTTGTACGTAAATATGATGCTCGGGTTGTTTTTTTTTCCACAGAAACACCCCGAAGAAAATCATTTATCATTACATTGTAACCTTGCATTGATGCCAAAATAAATTTGTCCAAGTCAACTTTGACTTGAGTGTGTCGTCATCAGTTTTGTTAGACGGACTGAAAAGCTGCATAAATGTGCCTCAAACACGTTTCCGCCTGTTGACGTATGAAAATCCATCAAAACATCCTCACTGGAGGTCTGACACACTTGGCACATTTGTCATCTTTTATCAACATGACATTGTATTACTGTGTTTCTCTGGCTGCAGCATGTGTTTGTGTTTGTTTCGCAAAACCCTGGAACACTGCTATAGTGGGTTAGGGGTTTGTTGCCCTTCTTTTTAAAATTTTCCTGATTTCTTTAGCTCCCGACCTGCCCTCGCTGGATCAGATGTGCATGGATTCTCCGCCTCAACAAATTGAAATCATGACTTTATTCCACAAAATTGCATTTGCATGGTGGTAACTTAAAATCTTCCCCCAGGATGGAGGTAAGCAAATGAGGGTGAAGGAGACTGTAGCTCCAAACCAAAGCTATGCAGAGTAACAGGTTAGGCAGTATCTGGATGTTAGCAATGGACAGAGTAGCATATCTGTCACAATACATGTTTAAGTACACCTTCTCAAGTACTGTAATTAGATACTTTTTCATTTAATGTTCTGTGACCCACTCATCCACATTTTAAGGGAATTATTCTACTCCACTACATATATTTGGTAACTTTAGTCATTTTTATAACCCTTTTTATTTGTACCTCTCTCATCATGATAATCTGCACACGTGTTACTTTTTCAAGTCATAGAATAAAGTCACAAACTAGAGCTACAATAGAAACAGATATCCATTATGAGTTTTGGGGGCCCTCTAGTGAGTATGGAAGTCAAAGCAAGTAGTAATGTTGTGTGTGTGAGTGTGTGTGTGTGTGTGAGTGTGTGTTCTTGTACTTGCTACATATTGAGGACTTGAATATGTAATTAACCAACAGAGTGAGGACATTTTTTTTGAAAGTGAGGATATTTTAGTTGGTCCTCACATTTTCAAAGAGCCGTTTGAAGGTCAAGACTTGGTTTTAGGGTCAAGGTTAGAATCTGGTTTTGGTTAGGGTCCATCAGTCAGTTGAGATGGTTAGGTTTAGGGTCAGGGGCTAGGGAATGCATTATGTAAATGAAAGTCCTCACAAAGATATAAGAACAAAGACATGTGTGTGTACTTGGTTTTTGTTATCTTTTGGAGACCTTTTCTGATATAAACACTCACCTTATCAGGACCCCTAGTCCTCATGGGGACCAAAGAGCGGTCCTAATGCAGCAGAACTTAATTTATGAACACCTGGTCAAAGTTAGAGTGAAGGTGTAAATTTCAGTTAGATTGAGGTTAAGATTAGGCATCAATTGGTTCAGGTTAGGATTAAGATTCGGGTTTGGGTGAGGATATTCACATGAATGGAAGTCAATGGAATGTCCTAATAAGGACAGCTACGCAAACCTGTGTGTGTGTGTGTGTGTGTGTGTGTGTGTGTGTGTGTGTGTGTGTGTGTGTGTGTGTGTGTGTGTGTGTGTGTGTGTGTGTGTATTATGGGAGGACAGGGCTCACGCACTCTCACCACACACTGCAAAACTAAATGGGCTGCAGCCAATGTCATAATCTAAACCAGTGCTGTTCCTGCTGACAGGCCATTGGCACTGACATAAACACCATCTATTCTATCACAAAACTGAATGCACTTGAGCTTTTTCTTTAAATGCAACATGATAAGATGCGTAAATTATAAAGAAATGGATCGCATTTGTGAATGAAGCCAGCGTCAGTAATGAAACTGCTGCTTTTCCTTATCAAAAAAATTAGTACTGTGAAAACTAAATGTGTTGATGTCTTGTCTGTGTGCCAACAATGTAGCATTCACAGTGACCTTGCCTTTGTTTTTTTTATACTTTATTGCAATTCCTGTTTCAGACATGATCATAAATGTGTGAACTGAAAATACTTTCGCTTCCTTTTTAGTTACAAAAAGCGACCACCTGAGATATTACGGCGGTCTATCGCTAAATGTTTGGGACGTAAATCTGCGGGTACCTGAACAGTTCTTCCTGCCTTCAGCTTTCTCTGTCTAATTTTATTGGTCAGGTTTCTCTCGCGTATCTGTCAGTCAACCAATAGGAAGCACGGCAGTCCGGTTGGGCGGGATATCACACCAGCCGTACGGTTATGTCATTGGACGTTGATCTCTAAGCCCATAACCGTCCAGCCAATCAGAGGAGTCAGTCGATCTGACGAGCCGTGTGATTGACAGGCGTATTCTCTCGTGGCGCTGCTGCATCTCGGCGACTCGCCTACTTGACAGCATCGATTTCTCTCAACACGAGCCGAGCACCTGAAGCAAACATGGACATCTTGAAATCTCTTGGCCACCCGGAGGAGATAATCAACCTGATCAAGTTTAAGATGGGAGGATGCACAGCCGTCACCCGCAAACTGGATCAGGTGAGTTGTCATTGCTTTCTTACTCTGAGGAAAAGAGATTCAGACAGCAACCAGGAACAGAGCATCACTAGCACACGCCGTTCCGCACATTCCCGCATCAGCAGACGTCTGTATGTAGATGTCTGCATGTGCTTATACGACACGCAGTGCGATGGATGGACTACGGGGTGCTGTTTCACCTCTAATTGAACCGTCTAATGAGATCTTGGCTCGGGTACAAGGGCCGAGATGACCGCTGACTGGGGATTTGAGTTATATAATGAGCTTGGAGGGCCGGGAGAGAAGCTGTGCGCAGGTTTGATGGATAATCCAACAGTCTGAACTAGAGTATGGATTTATTAAAAAAAAAAAAAAATCAAAATGTTCAGAAGCTTTTTTTTCTTCTTTTTTTTGGAAACATCGATAAATATCACGTTATTTGATGTTGCGTAGAAACAGAGAATCGGATATCTAAAGTTGGCGTTCCTAAACTTGCTCACCCGACTTTTCAAACATTTCATTTCATGAGCTATCTGACTAACTTGTTTTTTTTTGGGGGGGGGGGGGGTATTTAGACAACAACAATTTGTATTAATACTGCTAATGCATGGTATAACATCACATTTATACAATAGCCACCATATATCGATATGTCACCCAACCCTTGAACAACAGTGTGACCCAGACAGGGACAGAGCCTCGGTTTAATAAGAGATATTTATGTTTAATTGTATTAACTGCACTTTTCAAAGTCCCTGCAGTACTCAATGATGTTTACTACAAATCAGTTTATATTCCAAGGAGATTGAACTATGACTGTCTTCTACAGTACTGATGACATGATGAGGTTGTCATCTGCGTTTCAAATGTAATTTTCCTTTCTAAAATTAACTACTTTTTTAATCATGTAAACTGCAAAAATTGTACAGCAGTAAAGTGCATCCTTACTCCATATGGCACAATATCAGGAACATCGGTTATTTCTATTTGATTGAGCACAGTTCAATCGCTAATAGTAAATCAAGAATTAAATCAAAACACAAATTCTTATCTTTTTACAAAGTTTTTTTTTCTTCTATTGTCACACAGCGGGTCCACGGATGCCTTAACATTGAGTTCAGCTGCACTGCTGAACCACGTCCTTCCTACCGTCTTCCAGCAGGGGGCAGCAGAAGTCGCACGATTAGTGTTAGGCGTCGATTTCAATGTTCATCACACACTTTTTGCTTTTCTGAAAATTTCACAGAATAAAAAAAAACACACACACACATAGCGGAAGAGTATACTTATCGACATTCCATTCGACATTTTCACATCCGTGACTTCCCTAAATTCGGGGAATACGTGTCACTTCTGCTTTCTAGCCGTGTTGGCCAGATTTTGTAGTTGGGTGAGTAAGCACAAGATGTCAGATGGTTTCAATAGCAGCAGTCACATGTGAGTGGCGCTCATGCTGCGGACGAACACGGTCCCTTCCGACACGTCATGAGCCATGCGCGTTTTTTACAAAATAAATGTACGAACTCCGTCTACACGTTCGATCATATCCTGTGACAGCGCACTAACGCGAGAGAAGGATGAATGCTGAACTACATTAACAAAAAATCTGAGCCAGTTTGTGGTGAGCGTGTGTGCGTAGCAGCCCTCTGGAGCTCCATGTGTGAAGTTGTTGATGTTGTTGGTGGTGGAACTGGGAGGAGGAGCGAGCGTAGATCTACAAACGCTCTGCTCGGTCTCTGCCCCTCTACTCGGCCAGCAGGCGCTGTTCTCAGATCAGACGTGAGCGTCCTCTCCAGCACGGTTCTCCTCGCCCGACCCTACAGGCGCTTGCCCTCTACATGAGTTTGGTAACACCAACTTCTCCAGCAGCGGTGACATGCGCAGAGTCTTTTCATAGCTGCAGGCTCGTCTCGTATGGCCGGAGCTTGCTGCAAGTGTCCGATCTCTCTATCCGTGTTTAAGCGCTCTCTCTCGGTGGCACCGCGGGGTTCGGGGACCGCTCCCCGGTCCCTCCTATCGTGTTGGAGGCTGGGGGAGCGAGGCCTGCAGGAGGCCGCCCGACCCTCCAGCGCCCTCAGACCAGCGGGCTTCTATCGCCACTCGGCCTTCTTGTGTGTTTCCTGCCAGGAGTCCATGAGTGACAGCCTGCGGACCTGCTACCTGTACCTGAACCAGACCAGCAGGAGCTTCGCAGCCGTGATTCAAGCCCTGGACGGGGAGTTGAGGTGAGTCGCAGCCTGCTTGCCCGCCTGCCTCCAGGGGTGTGTCTCCTCCTCTGCAGGCTTGTTGCTTTCTTACAACCTGAGGGTGTTGGTGGGGGTTGCTTTTACCTCCATGTTGCTTTACTTTTTAGGCTTCATTTGTTCTTGTGGCCTTGCAGTTATGTGCATGTGCAGCTACTGTGCCAGGGTTTGAAAATGAGAGCCTTGTTTATACAAACAGATGGTAGATACAGATTATCAGTTCAACCTTCTCTCAGGAGCCTTAATAAACCAAAATGCACTGCTGCAATGAGCCAAGTTTTTTTAATGGACTTGTTCATAAAAAAAACAATTACAATGAACACATTATGGTCAGGGTTCACTTTTATTTGAGGATAAAAACTTAAACTAGGAGTAAAATGTCAGTAATTAGAATTTCTCAAATCTCAGGAAGATGTTTTATAAAGGTGTGTCTTTTGCCTCACTGTGTCTCCAAAATTCAACGTACGACTTCAGGAAAAACAGTAAAGTTGACAATTGCACCACTGACCAAACTTATCGCTACTGGAACTGCGTAAATTAACCAATTAGTCAGTTAGTCTCTCCAAATAAATCACCTACTAGTTTTATCATCGGTTAATCATCTTAGACCTTTTTTTTTCCTGACCAAAAAAAGTCAAACACGCACAGAAAATAAGGATTACAAGGATTTATTCAGACTGACCCGTCATGGTCTCTTGAAGTACTCTTACTTGCAGCCTCTAATCTTTACTAACGTGTTGAAAGATGATGTAACACTTGCTTTTGATGCAGATACGAGGTTTCATGCACTCTTTAAATATTCACAGTAAGAACGCTTTAGCCAGAATAGGAATTTATAGGAGTGGGCTGCAGCGTCTTCTAATTTAAGCCCACTTCATGTCAGAACTGTCACCAGGAATGTGACAGCTGTTTGTATTCACATATTTAAGTGTGTGCGTGTACCTTTACGATAGGGTCAAAGGTCAACTTACCCTGTGTGTCAGTTGCTATATTTTTTTGCCTCTGTATGTTCAGCTTCCACGCAAACTTGAATATTTGTTTTTGTTGCTCGATGTTTGAAATCAGATCTTTTTTGTCGTGATCCAGACATGCAGTTTGCATCTTCTACCTGGTGCTGCGAGCACTGGACACGGTGGAGGACGACATGAGCATCCCTCTGGACAAGAAAGTTCCCATGCTGAATGATTTTCACACCTACCTGTACCAGGACCAGTGGAGATTCAGTGAGAGCCAGGAAAAAGACCGGCAGGTTCTGGAGGATTTCCCCACGGTCAGTAGCTGCCCCTGGAGTCAATGAATATGAAGAGGGTTTTTTTTTTTCACCTTCAAAATACACTTTCTTTTTCTCTGCATCATCAACCATGAACAAAGGAACTATATTTCTGGTGGAAGTGTCTACCTGCCTACATTTCTGGGTCCAGAAGCAGTAAAAGTGATAAAACTGACAATAAAAGTGACGATACGAGACACACACGTCCCAGTCACAGCGTCCATCTAGAGGAACAGTGTCTCAGTGATTGCTGCTTCCAGATTTACTGTGATTTAGTGGCAAGTAAAGTGTCAAAACCCGTAGTGGTTTGAAACTTTGTTTGAAACAAAAAAGACTTGCTATGAATTTCCACAAAACAGCATTCAAACAACTTCTAAAATGCTTGTTTTCTAAATGGAGTTCGGCTTTAATCGGATGCACTCAGTTTCACTTACAAATACATGTAAAAATGTTCTCGACCTAAATGTAAATATAACTTACGCGGAGAAAAAAAAACATGAAAATCTTCTCAGATGATGCATCTTAAGGTTGGTAACAGAAATAGAGATGTCAAGGCAGTATTATGGGTAATTTTCCAGTCTTGTGGCTCAGATAAAAGGCTGGTACCCACCACTAACTGACATCTGGGCGTGTCCTCACTAAACAGATATCACTGGAATTCCGAAACCTGGCTCAGGAATACAGAGACGTCATCTCAGACATCTGCCACCGTATGGGAGCGGGAATGGCTGAATTTCTGGTGAAGAAAGTGGGATCCATGAAGGAGTGGGACCAGGTAAACGTTAACCTTGTTTATTAGGACCGCAGAAATGTCACCATCAGAAGAAGACAAAGGTCAAAGTCAGTGACAGAGAGTGATAAATAACAATGGGTTTCTGATGCTGTTGATATCTGCGCTGGTTTCAGCACACACACGCACACACACACACACACACACACACACACACACACACTGATTATGCGCAACAATATTTTATAAATTTTGCTGGTCTGTGCAGTATTGCCACTATGTGGCCGGGCTTGTGGGCATCGGCCTGTCTCGCCTGTTCTCTGCATCCCAGCTGGAGGACCCTGAGGTGGGGCGGGACGCTGAGTTGGCCAACTCCATGGGTCTGTTCCTCCAGAAGACCAACATCATCCGAGACTATCTAGAGGACACACAGGAGGGACGTGCTTTCTGGCCACAAGAGGTAGTGTGTGTGTGTGTTTGCGGGACTCTGAGCCAAACAGATATGGACTGAGACAGTTTGTTTAAAGACGTCACTCTCCTCCTCCTGTCTGTTCCCGGGTAGGCTTGGAGCCAGTTCGCAGGTCGACTTGAGGACTTGGCCCAGCCGGAGAAGTTGGATTCAGCTCTGTCCTGTCTCAACCTGCTCGTCACCGACGCTCTCCAGCATGTCCCGGATGTTATCGCCTACCTGTCTCGCCTCAACAACCAGAGCGTCTTCAATTTTTGTGCCATTCCCCAGGTAAAGACGAAAAGTTCTAATTTGAAGAGATCAAATTCATGCTGTCTTATTCTTTTTTTATGCTCCATGATGGTGTGTGAAAACATTTTTGGTTCATTTTAGAGGGGTGACACCTTTCCAACAAACTGATCCCTGGGTTGTGACATTAAAAATGAGCCTGCAGACGTGTGTATTCTGTATTTGCATGTAAACAGAAATAGCAGCTGCACCCAGACCAACAATTTCACATAAGTGCCCCCTTATAAAGACTAATAAATGGTTAAAAGTGTATTATTACTTGCATTATAAACACATCATAAGTCATTAGCTAACAATGCAATTAATAATGCACTTACACTTATTAACATTTATAAAGGGAGACTTATTGTTAAGTGATACCTTTGTAATTTGGATGGAATTGTCAACTTTTTGGTGAAAAATGGAAATATTAAAAATGAATGTTGTATTTACATGTGTTGTTCCTCTGCTGACCAGGTGATGGCGATAGCTACTTTGTCAACATGTTACAACAACCCCATGGTGTTCCAGGGAGTAGTAAAGATCAGGAAGGGCCAGGCTGTCACGCTCATGATGGAGGCCACTAACATGAGAGCTGTGCAGACCATCATCAGCCAGTACAGCCAGGAGGTGGGTGTGGTTTAGCGCTCGCCCCCCCACCGCCGCCGCCACACTGAAACACCTAAACCAAACCCGTTTTCTTTCTATCCAGATTCTACAGAAGGTTTCTAACTCTGATCCATCACGGGACAAGACCCTACACATCCTGTCTCTGATCCAAGAGAAGTCTGCCCTGTCACAGTCCAGCCTCCGGACCCACCACCTGTCTCCCATGTATCTGTCTGCTGCCATGCTGCTCGCTGCTGTCAGCTGGCAGTACCTCAGCACCACAGCGGCGCAGGCTCAGGGTACGGGTGACATGCAGGGACAGTAAAGCCCTTCAGCACTACCTTTCATGGGTCACCACAGACTGAAGAAAACCCTTCAGCCCTTCACTTTTCCAGAGGTTTCTTTTTGGAACGGAGGAATCTGAAGCACTTGTCTGTTGCCCACTTTAATATGGCCGCTGCAAGACCATGGACATCTTAACTCTAGAACAGGGATGGGTACTTGGAGCAGGCTGGGGTTCCAGTAGTTTGTGATTTGTTCCAGTATCTTGCATCTGGATTAATTATTTACACACAGTTTTGTGTGGTTACACTCACCAGCATAAAAGGGACTTGGAAGCGATTCAGGGTGTTTTGTTATTTGATATTGTTTTTCTCTCTCTTTTTTTTTTAAATGGGACTGAATAAAGTGAGATTATTCATCAAGGGCGATATCAGTAGCACAGTGGTCTCAGGTGAACTGAAAGGTTAAAATGCACAAATAATGGGGGAATATGGTCACCAGACTTCATTTGGCTTTTGCTTGATTAAGCTCAGACTTTAATTATTTTCATCGTGTCATTGCTAGCTGTAAAAAAGTGTCTGTTGCCTTTCAAATACTGACAAGTAAGTGTCACAAGACATTATTTCCCTCTTGCATCACTTCCGTCTGTCCCCAGAATGCCGAAAGAGTCAGCCATGTATATGGTTAGCTTGATGCTAATGGCTACTGATGGCTAACGACAGCTAAACAGTCGATACATGATACAGTACGTGACTAATCAATTCCAGAAGTAATGCCAGAGAGAAAACAAAAACCTGTTTTGTGAGTTAAAGACAACAATTTGTGATCATTTAAAATGCAAAAACAAACAACAACACATTTTTGGGTGTAGCACCACTTGAATATTCCGCTCGTTTCTAGAGGACAGTTAAATGAAAGAATGTTACTGCACGTTATTTTACAGCATTTGTGCTGTACATTAGCAGAGACTATGTAGACAACTTCTCGTTCTGTTCTTTGGCAAAGAAAAACATAAACCAAAATTCCAGGTGTAATTTGACAGGGACTGTTTAAATAAATAATGAAGAACAAATATAATTTCTGACGTGTGATATTTTGAATGCTAGCTAAGTGTCCTTACTGCAGCTTTGGTGAGTAGAAAGGCTAGCGGGGAGTAACCTTGAACAGAACCAAAGGAGCGCTGCAAACATTGCTATGTAATGAGAAGTTTTGATTTGTATATATTTGAAAAAATAAAGAAGTGAAAGGAAATAAATGATCTGAATGCTGCTTCTACCTTCATTTGTTGGTTTACTATTTATGGGGTTAGACTACGAGCATCGGTGGATGTTTCTACAGATTCTAGACTGTAAAGTGAAAGATCAGGTTTAATATTTGTAGTTACATCATAGCAGTTCTTCCTAGATAAACTGGTATCATGCGATTACTGCCGCTCCGTATTGTGAGGCCATTCTGTTTTTGTTTTGTTTTTTTAAGTGCCAGTTGACCTTTTGAACCATGTTTGCTAGACGCGTGACTTACATGACGATGCTTTTTTTTTTTTTTAAAACAAGCATGTGATCCCATATATTTTAGCTTGTAAAAAATGGTAGAACAAAGTGAAAGGATTGGTGTTTAGTCTTCAATAGGAATTGGACCGAAGCAACAACCACACGGGTAAAACTGAATATCCTTTCCACTTATTCTTTTTATTTTTTACCTCTAAAACTTTAATTTAATGAATCTCTAGTGTGGTTTATCTGATCCTGACATGAAATCTTTAACCGATTATAGTTGAGATATTCCATCACAACAGAATTTCACAATGTATTGTTTTGTTGCTTCAAGTCTGCATATGTAGGCTATTATAAAATTGTTTTGTTTCAATATAAATAATCTACACTGATCAGCATTACGCAGCATTAAAAGCACTGAACGGTTTGGTATAACAGCCCTGCAATAAACTGTATAATCATTAAGATCTTTTTGCTCTATTCTTAAGCTTTCACTAAAGCTGTGTATCAACTTTTGAAAGTCAGTGTCAGGATATGAGCCCTGGGTTTTCTCGAGTCAACTTTATTTATCAGCCATAATTTATTTTCCTTGTAGTATACTGATACAGCAAGTTTTGCCTTCTGCTTTGTAAATAAAATTATCCCCACCCTCAAATTCTGTTATTAACAGGATTAAAAATAGATTAATAATTAATATGAACTTAAAACAATTTTTTTTTTTTTTTGCTTTTAACTTTTATGTTCGCCCTTGTAACTGAACATGGAACAAGAACCAACATGCTCCTGTAGGTTTGAAGCAACAATCATGACTGCGGTGTGTTGGCAGGATGTGCTCACTGGCCCTCCTCCTCCTCATGACCGTGTCCGTCACATGGGCTCGGCCGCAGCTTCCTCTCGCCTCCTCAGAGATGGTCGACGTCATTAATAAGGCCAACACCACTTGGACGGTGAGAGCATTGTAATAATTGCTACTAAGTCTCTGGTTGTGTTGCTAACAATCCCTCCTAAACTTTGAAAATTTTAATTTGCTCCAGGCTGGCCAGAACTTTTACAGTGTTGATATCAGCTATGTTCAGGGACTGTGTGGTACAATCCTGAATGGACCCAAGCTGCCACAGGTGTAAGTTTCATTTACCGGTCAGGTGACAGTCAGCGTGTTCTTCTTATCTTCAGACCTTAATGACATCCTCTGGTATTCAGGGTCCACAATGTTGCAGGCATAAGGCTTCCAGATAGCTTCGACCCCCGCCAGCAGTGGCCCAACTGCCCGACAATCCAGCAGATCCGAGACCAGGGCTCCTGTGGGTCCTGCTGGGTGAGCAAGAGGAACATAACAGTGGATCAAGTGCATTTTAGGACCACCTCGTCTCCCAACTTGTGACCCCTCTTTGATTTACTGCAGGCTTTTGGGGCAGCTGAAGCCATATCTGATAGGTTATGCATCCACAGCAGTGGGAAGATCTCTGTGGAGATCTCAGCAGAAGATCTACTGTCCTGCTGTGATGAATGCGGCATGGGGTCAGTGTTTGTTAAAATTCAGTTAAGGTTTCCTAACTTTTCCCCTAATGTCCCCTGCTTAATAGCTGAAATTAAGTCCAAAATTATGATTTAATTGTGCCCAAGGATGTTATGGTCACAAGGCCTTTTGTCTGAGTCCACATAAAAAAGTACCCGGCAGATTTTCACTGAACTTGGTGGCAGTGTGGTATAAATATTCATGGAGCAGTTACACTCACGAGGCAGGAGTGAGGGATAAGGCATTTAACGGGATTGTTCAGAGTCTAGTGGGTGACGTCAAATCTGGAAGATGAAAATGTGAAAAACCACCACCACACAACCTCAAACTGCAGTCAGACCCATCTGCATGAAATACTATTCATTTGTACACACTGCTGATAGAAGAAATTCCTGTTTTGCTATGCATGAAAATATCGTGTTTCCTATCCTCTTATCATAAATTCCTGGCCTAAATTTACTTCTCAAACACGAAGTCCGCATTCCAAATTTTGGAATAGGAGACTCGTTTAGCCTTCAGTCAGGATAGCAACACCCCAGCTGCTTTGATTATAATCAGTCTCTTGTTAATCATTATCTTTACTTACGCATGTGCTTGAAGCTGTTTTGGCGGTTTTCCCTCTGTTGCTTGGGAATTCTGGAAAAAGAAAGGACTTGTGACAGGCGGCCTGTACGACTCCAGTGTAGGTGGGTTGAGCAGAAGTGTGAGTTAAAGTCTGTTTCTACTGTTTCCCAGAGGGTAAATTCTTAACTTTGTGCTGACTGTGCGGCGCAGGTTGTCGACCCTACAGCATCGCTCCCTGTGAACACCATGTTAATGGAACTCGTCCCCCGTGCCACGGCGAGCAGGAGACTCCCAAGTGTGTGAAGCAGTGTATTGATGGATACTCACCGTCCTATCAGAAGGACAAACACTTTGGTAAAGAGTTCTTCCCCATGGCAGTGTTTCTCTTAGAACTTTTCTAATTTTTTTTGATGTTGTCAACCCCCCAGCCAGACGCACGTATGGCGTCCCTTCGGACCAAGAGCAGATCATGACTGAGCTGTACAAGAATGGACCTGTGGAAGCAGCTTTTTCTGTCTATGAGGATTTTCTGCTCTACAAGAGTGGTGAGGCTCCTACGTTTGACTGTATTTACACTGCAAACACATCCTGTACACACACACCGGCGTAAAAACAGCTTGTGTTTGACATGCAACTTCTCTGCCTTTTTTTTAAAGCGTTAAATATTGCACAAACATCATTCTGCAGGGTGAAAGGTCGAATGATCCCCCTGGTGGAGAAATTATAGCTCAGATTTGAGATGTTCTTGAATGTAACAATTTTGGGTTGGCAACAAAGGTGTCCAAGGTTGTGAACATTCTTTGTGTTGCTTTAGGTGTGTACCAGCATGTAACAGGGGAGATGCTGGGTGGTCATGCCATTAAGATCCTGGGCTGGGGGGAGGAGAAGGGGACGCCATACTGGCTGGCTGCAAACTCCTGGAACACTGACTGGGGAGACGAAGGTTTGACATCAATAAAAATCTGCATCGTGTTTCTTGTTCAGAACTTATTAACCCCCCCCCCATTTCAGGTTTCTTCAAGATCAAGCGTGGAAATGATGAATGTGGTATCGAGTCAGAGGTTGTTACAGGAATCCCACTCAACTAGATAGAAGGATCCCTGCATTTTGTGATTTACACATCTTTTGATTTTTTTTCATGGAAAAATCCTGTAGTGAATTCATGTAATCGTCAAGGAATAAATTGCAACACACGATGAAACATTGGTGTTTTATTATTGTGGTTATTAAAAACACCTATGGCTGTGGAGGTCGTGTAAATAAAACGAAATTTAATTTATAAATTAATAAAAAGTTACTTACAATCCCTTTCAATTTCTGTTAATCACATTGGAAAACAAAGTTGGACAACAACAGAGCTCAAACGGTTCACCCTTCTCCCGCGAGAGCACGCTCATCAGAGGACTGATGTGTTGCTGGATCTCGCGATAGTTTGTTTAATAAGAAATGGCCTTTGAACAAAAGTCATTTTTTCCTGATTTGGGCGTTTGAAATGACGATTTAGCATCATAATACATATAGCTGTTTAAAAGTGGTCAAATATTTACTTAGGCGACTTTAAGGTTGCGAAATGAGTCATAATCTTCGCTAAACAGCGCTACTCGAGTGAACTCGGGACCTGTTCTTACAAGGGCGGGGCCTGTTGAAAGTCGCGTGACGCATACAGGAAGCGACTCTTCATTGCCGTCTCTCGTTTGTAAATCATCTCTGTATTTGGACATTGGATCCTCTTCGAACATTGACAACGATAATCTTACGACCAGGAAGCAGCAGCTCACGGAGAATACCTCCGCAATGAGGTGGTGGGGCGGATACCTGATATTTAACCGGAGGCGCTGTCAGAACGGCCGGGACGTCAGAGGAGCGGCATGCTGCTGATGAAGGCAGGTTGTCTCGGCCTGTAACTGTCGGTTGTGTGTACCGTCGCGCTACATAGGTCATTGCCATGCTTTTATCACATTGGGAATTATGGAGCTCATACTGGGAATGTGTCTCCAGACCATACACGGTGCTCATCTGCTCCCTCACGGCCGCTCTGTGCTATCTGTGGGGCCGCAAGAGCCAGGTCAGTCACCTCGGTCAAGGTTACCCCACCACCATCCAGGCTCACAATTCCGTTACTTTTCTCCTCTTTTTCTTGTAGAGCTCAAGAATAAACACATTTTATGAAGGTCATAGTCATGTGTAACTGATATGGTTTGTAATATATAATCATCATAACTTTGTCTCACACCCAAAACGCCATTTATTCAACGTTATGTTTAAAGTGTGAATTGTGGGTTTCTAACAACGCAAAAGTAGATTGATTTCAGTTTATATGTACTTGTTAATGAAATAACCATAACTGCTGTATAACAACATAAATAATAAACGTTTGAAATCCAACTATGTGATATCTTATATGACTAGATATATCTGTTGATGTGTGGTAACTACTATTAGACCAGCAACTGTATAGCAATATTCTGTCATAACCACCTGATAGTGTGTGTGATAAACCAATAAATACATGTTTACATGCTGCTTCAAAAGTTGAATTGGGAGGCAGGTATCATGTGTATTGATTATTGATTTAAACTACTGATTATGTTTTCAAATCACGTCAATCGTTTTTTTTTTTTTGGGGCTGCGTGATTTGTCACAGTTTATCCAAACAGCAATACGACCCGCTGCTATTTTCAGATTCAATATCGCGTCCACGGCGCAATTTTTTAAAAGTGTGTGTCAAATGACCATTTAAATGATAAATTGTGGAGCTGCAGATTTAAGAAAATGATCTTTTTGATGCAGAGCCTCAAAAGAACTCCACATCATACATCACTATGAGGTTGTCAGTGAATGTCAGAATAATCTTTTAAAAGTAACATTCTGTTTCTCATTGCATATCATGTCACTATTACAGTAAAAGTCCAAATAATGAAAACACTGACGAAGATTGTGCAGCTCTAGTTAATACAATAAGAGGGTGAAAGAAAGGACAAAAACATAATGTAATATTAATAATGATAGTAATAAATTCGGGTGAGGTACGTTGATCAAGTCGCTGCAATCATGTGATCGTACGTGCTCTTCTTGTAGAAGGAGAGGGTACAGCAGATAGATTCTGCTGTTTGGCACCTCACATGCAAACATGCAAATATTGCTGTGAAACCTGCCGACCTGTCAGCTCCTTCACCTGGACGGTCTTGTTTCGTAACAGTCAGGAATTCTCAGTAAACCTTTGTAATTTGCCTCTTCTCCTCTCAGACACCAGCCCTGGTTTGTAGTGAGTCTTTCCGTGTGTTTCTCTGCAAGCACTGTCCTGTTGTGACCGAGACCTTCAGTCCAACGCCGTGGTGCTGGGGAGGGCGGCTCCAGACCATAGTCTGCGCTCTTATCAAGTCCAGACCCACTGTCATTTACCGCAAGTATGCAAAATAAACGCCCACCTTTGTCCTCCAGTCGTCTTATTGTCTGTCTGTCAATGACATTCCGAGATTCTCACATTTAATGTCTTGTTTCAATTCAGTGAATGCATCAGGACCATCGATGGTGGTCAGATATCTCTGGACTGGGTGGACAACCATGCCAGTGGATACTACCCAGAATCCTCCACTCGCCCTACAGTGCTGATCCTTCCAGGTCTGACAGGAAACAGCCAGCAGCCCTATGTGCTACATGCTATTAACCAGGCCACTCGTCACGGCTACAGGTCAGTACTTGTTCCATGCCCCCCCCCCCCCACCCCCACCCCAATATAAGGGGGACACACCCGAAGTGAGGTACTATTTTTGCTGGTGTTAGCCATGAGTTGCCATTAGCTTCATGCTAAATACTATATGTGGCTGGTTCTTTCTGCATTCTAGAGTCAAAAAGAAGTGATGCAAAATTTGGAGTATTCCACACGAGCATGTGGGTGAGGTTGACAATGGAGCTGTTTTAAAAACCTGTTCTCTTCCAGATGTGTGGTCTTCAACAACAGGGGCTTTGGAGGGGAAGAGTTGCTCGTAAGTCCGGTGGCGATGTATCATTAAAAAAAAAAAAGAGTCTTGGAATATAGAAAATTTGATAGAAGATCCGTGTGGTGATACTGTCCTGGGTGAAATGCTGTGGTAATATTGTGCGCTGAGTTTCTCTGTTCCTGTCCGTTTCAGACGCCGGTCACCTTCTGCGCATCAAACACCTCTGATCTTGAGCGGGTGGTGAACCACGTTAAAGGACTCTACCCTCACGCCCCTGTTCTGGGTGCCGGTGTGTCTCTGGGAGGGTGAGTTTGTGTTTCCTAGTAGCAGCTTCATTACTCGTCCTATTTGTAAAGTCGCCCTCTTCTCGCACCCTCTGCAGCATGTTGCTGCTCAACTACTTGGCCCGTAAGCGCTCAGAGTCGGGGATGGTGGCTGGTTTTACCATCTCTGTCCCGTGGGATGCGGTCAAGTCCTCAGCCTCCATGGAGGAGCCCATAAACCGGCTGCTCTTCAACTCACACCTCACCAGAGGCCTGCGTCGGGCTGTCCGCAGGTCAGACGAGGGGCGACGTCGTGAATTTCTCAAGTCTGTCTAAATAAATTCCTTAACCCCCCCCCACCCGTTTCTCACAGGCATCAGAAGATTCTGGAGAAAGTAGTGGATATTGAACATGTAATGAAGGTAGGACACACTGCTTTCACAGATTGACTTGCTCAAAGTGTGTAGAATTACACCCATCTGGCTCAATAATGTAAAAGCACTAAAGTACCAAGTAGGAAATGATCCGTCAATCATGATAGATATGTAAATACTCCAATTAGCGAGTACAGCGATATAATACAACAGTCCTGCAGTAAATTCTCTTTCATGGGGATTGGAATGTTCAGTTTTTATTCCATCTTTTTTGTGAGAAACATGTTAATTATTTGTAGTTTGTGGTGCTGTTGAAGTGCACAGGGAGCTGCTGCTAATCTATTATGACAACGCAATACATATAAATGTATAACTCCAACTAAAACCCAGTGTTCTTCACTGGGAATTATGGAGTCTGATTGAGGTTCCCATTGATGTTGAGCCACGATAAAAGGAAGTCCCTCTACATGAATGAATGACTGAATAAATTTGGACACTGTGACGTAAAGTCGGCGCAACAGATCCCTGCTACTCCATCGCTGGAGGACATTTACAAAACCTGATGTCTCCGATGGGCAGCAGACATCATTGTGAGCAGCTTTTTCACCCTGCTGACCTCTGGAAGGCTGTAAACAAGTGCAATAATATCCTGACTATGTGCAATGACAACAGCATTCCTCTCACCTCTCTTACAGGCGCGTACTATCCGGGAGTTTGATGAGCGCTTCACCTCTTTGCTGTTTGGTTATGAATCTTGCACGGACTACTACCATGATGCCAGCCCAGATAAAAAACTCCCAAATACAACAGTCCCCATCTTGTGTCTCAATGCGGCGGATGACCCGTTCTCTCCTCAGAACAGTTAGTAGCAACAGACGATAAAGATTGTGTCTCTATGTCACTTTTTACTCACTCAGAAGGCTTATGAGTTAAAGTTAGTAGGAGTGTCAATGCTATAACTCATATTTGATACTGTCCTACTGTTCCCACCGTCCCAGCCTTCCCTCTGACCATAGTCCAGGACCTGCCTAATGTCGCCCTGCTGTTGACGGCCCACGGCGGACACATCGCCTTCCTGCAGGGTTTGTTCCCACGTGGCGAGAGCTACATGGAACGACTCTTTAGCCAGTTCATCCAAGCCGCCTTTGAACACACCACAGACATCAGGAGAGCCTGCCGTATCGAGGAGGAGAAAGAGGAGCTGAGCTGACCTGCACGCCGAAGATGTCTCATTAGAGGAGCCGAAAAACAATTGATATAATCATTGCTTAGCCTGTCGCACCCACCAACCGTGTTGTACAATCATCTAACCTCAACTGTTGATCTACCTCGTTGTCTCGTCTCAGGTTCTGCCTGTGAAGCTGCTTGTCGAAGACATTCATGAACCCTGAATGTCGCCTGATCCAAGTGGTCCAGAGAGAAATGAGGCTCAGTAGAATGTTACATGCCTTGAATCATATCATAGATCGTATCTGCAGACAGCGCCGTCCAAACGTACCATCCTGTGTGCTGAAATCATTCCACGGAAGGACACACAGGAGTGGTTGCATTTGCTTTACTTTTTCACAACTTGTTTTTTTGCAAGAATTGTTTGAAGTGTTAAAATGCCTGGAAGGGTTACGGTGTGGAAGCTTTGCGTGCATACTTGACATAAAACGTTTGACTGCATACCTCCGCCCGAGCTCACCCGGCGAACAGTTCGAAGGTAAACCCGTAAACAACGTGAAAACTTCGCCTCCGATCACTTGGCTCATGATTTCAACTTTGATTCCTTTGGGTTGTGAAGTGACAGCGGAAGAAAAAAAAAAGAGAGAAAAATGACATTGTAAGCTTGATTGTGATGCATTTAATCGATCACAACATGATTTTGTGTGATTTTTCACATTGCAGAAAAAGCGTAGTGTTGGTTTAAGTTTAGAAGTACATCAAAATACCTTTTTATTTGAATGTTATGGTGCTGCAGAGTTGTTCTGCCTACACATCCTATTCTACAGACTTGAGAAAACCACTTTGCTTCTTTTTGGTTCATGAATGCTACACTACATTTGAAATATGTATAGTATATAAATATATATATATATATATATATATATATATATATATATATATATACAGTATATATATTATAACTCGCCGCGATATGTCATGAAAGCCTACTGAACCATTTTAGAGCGACATGAGAAAATAATATTCACGTTATAATTGTGTAAAAATGATATTTTTTTAAAACCGTGTGATGAATTTTGACATGCTGTGGGAGAAGTTAAACATCGGCGGTTTTGAATATTGGTGACTTTTTACCTCCCTTCCCCTGTTTTTGGTTTTTGTGTTCCGTTGATGCGCATTGTTGGACAGAGAACAATACTGTATATTAATGTCCATCGCAAATCTATTCATGATTACAACTGAAGCACTTTTGCGCTTCCTATGGGCTTTTCCTTAATTAAGTCTAAATTCTTGCTTGTGTTGTACGTCGCTTTGGACAAAAGCGCCTGCTACATGAAATTGTAGAATTGTATTTTAGAATTACAATATATTAATTATGTATAGTTTGCTGTAGGACCAAGTAACTCCGGTGGCAACGCATATCAAGTATGCAGAAGGTTGTATTTTGTGTGAATGTGTGTGTGATAAATATACACCATTTCATTGTGCCAGTACCAAGGTGCTTTGAATTTATGTGAATTCATGATGAATGATGTCGTATTTACCAGCAGCTGCAGTTGTTTGACTCTTAACTGTGGGAACAAGAACCCCATGACGGTGCTCCTTCTTGTTTTAGTGTGTGACTGCAGTATCAGTTCCCCCCCCCCCCCCCTCCCTTCGAACTGAGCATTAATATGGAAAATGTATTTTATTGTTGGCTATCCAATCTGATTAAATGACATGTTTATGATGCAGTTGATGATTTTTGTATCTTTGTAAGTAGAATATGGTGGGCGATAGCGGCTACAACACTTGACCGGGTTTTGTTTTGATTCATGTTCTGTAATGGAAAAATGTCATAACGCCTGCTAGCTCCCCTCCGAGGCCTTTTTGCCTTCTGAGCCGGAGGGTCATTAATATCGTTGATTAACCAGACAGGGTATCAATAATTAACTGGGAACAATAAAGGCCCACGCCCTCTGTCACAATGTTAACCTTTTAGCCTCATTTAGATACATTTAATGCCTCTGGAGCCTGGAAAAACTCTAGGGGCATTTACTTTCTGGAAAAAAAAGAAGACCCTAATGAAGTAGGATACTTTCCAGTGCTGGGAGACGTAATCTGATGCTGTCACCAGTCCTTCATGCTGCAGGTATAAAGGTTTGTAAGTAGACTGTATGGAAAAACTGGAGCTTTTAAAAAAAAAAAATGAGTTTACAAAAAGGATCATTTTTTTAGGAAGGTGGGTGAGAACATTTAAGGAAAAAAGTCTTGAACATGCATAGTTTAAAAAAAAAAAGAACATTTAATCGTAGTTCCCTGAATTATCTGTTGTGTTGTTCACGGCAGCAGGAAATAAAATACTGTCCTATCTTTTTTTTTTTTTTTTTTTGGAAGATAGTTTAAAAAAGGCCACAAGATGAAACTTGTTCCCCCAACAAAGTTATTTTGAGGCCACAACTTGTTCTAATATATAGAATAACAAAACTGAGGGAACAAGTTCTCTCTTAAGACCTTAAAATATCTAAATCAAGGGAACATGTAATATTTCAAGGCCTTAAAAGAAAAATAAATTGAGGGAAATCTATTCCTTTACTGAAGTCTTTTTCTTTTTTGAACAAGTCTTGTGGCCACAAATTAATTAAATTTCAGTTTAGTTTTATTGATTTCATTTGGAAAAGATCAGCATGGTGCAGTGGTCAGCACTGTGGCCTCACAGCAAGAAGGTTCTGGGTTCGAGTCCCAGCTCAGGCTCGGGATCTTTCTGTGTGGAGTCTGCATGTTCTCCCTGTTCCTGTGTGGGTTCTCTCTGGTACTCCAGCTTCCTCCCACAGTCCAAAGACATCAAGAGAGGACCAGGCTGATTGATACTCTAAATTGACTGTAGGTGTGACTGTGAGTGTGAATGGTTGTCTGTCTCTATGTGTTGGTCCTGTGATGGACTGGTGACCTGTCCAGGGTGAACCCCGCCTCTCGCCTGAAGGCTGCTGGGATAGGCTCCACCCACGGCCATCGACAGATAATAAATGTGGCGAATGGATGGCTGGAGGGACAGCATGCACTTGAACACTAATTATTTGCAAGAAATCAAAAGAGAGGCGTACCAAATAATAAGGTAGCTGTAGTCTTTGTAGGCGAACACTCTATAAGGCATGTCCTCCCCTCATGGCCTGAAAATAACTAACCTGAGGGAAGAAGTTATGTTTCTTGACCTCAAAAATATATTTTCTCTCTCAGTCTATCCACTTCAGGGCTTTTTATATATACACATAAAATCATTCTGTCAGCTGATTGTGATTTTTTTTCCTCTCCAACCTGAGTTTTCTCCCCTGTCTATCCTCCTCCTCCTCCTCCTCCTCTCTGGATTCCCTATGGGCGGAGCCTCAGGTTATGGTTAATGATTCAACACCAGAGCTGCTGAGATTGACAGATAGAGTCACTCAGAGATTGGCAGGGAAGTCATGGTAAAAGCTCAAGAGCATACATGACAATGTGAGCCGAGAGCATGTGCAGGGACAGGAGAAGTTATGCAAGGAGACTGCATGTGTTTATCTCCTCAGGTGTGTCCAGCGAGGTAAGGCAGCTCCTAGAAACTCAGCGCGTTGCTCTCTACAACTGAAAGTGGATATTCCAAGCAGTGAAAGGTGATCGCTTGGCCCCTGTGATCCATGTGGCCTATATAGGCTGATCCAGCGCTCATATTGTCTCCTGATCCACCTACGACCTGCAGGTGAGTGTGACACTGTCTTATCTGTCTGCAGATCAGGGCGAGACTTTATGTGACAGCTAGTGTTTGATTACGAGCAGATTCTCAAGTTTGAAGCCACCACACACTCCGTATAATAAGCTTTATCTTCATAGTGGTGCAGAGACCTTCAAAAAAAATTGCTCTGAAAGTTCACGTCTTACCATCAGACCGGACACGTGCTCCTCCTGGATTTGGCAGAATGTCTCCCGAGAATTCAGCTGTAGTCACACTTGGCTATGAATAAGTTATGAGGCTGTACGAGGCATTCCTGGTGGTTGGATTAGCATCACTTTCTCACAGCACAGCCAGAAAACAGCCACCGGCAGCTTCTTTATTTGCCCTCTTTATCATCAGACTATTAGATCCACCGCTGGATTCATCCATATGTTTGAAACCCAAAGATGCCGTCTATTAAACTCTAAAAAGCTACATAGGGAAATGGGTTTGCCATTTTGTCAGATATGGCTGTGAATGTGCATTCAATAAAACTGAAAATCTGCAATCATTAACCACTGCATCACACACACCCTCAACCATCACTGCTACATTTGGGTTTCAGTTCCACTCCCCTGGGTGGAAAAAGCAGGGAGTTAAACTAAGAGTTGCATTTGTGTCATCAAATGTTGACCACGAAAGGTTATCTTGTCCATCTGCCCACAGCTGTTTCTTTACAAGAACAAGTTCCTAGAAAGCTGTGTAATTGTGTTTGTGAACAGGTGTGTGTGTGTGTGTGTGTGTGTGTGTGTGTGTGTGTGTGTGTGTGTGCATTTGAGCAGTTAATAAAACACCCTAAGGCCAGTTTAACTTCCTCGTACAGAGCAACCTGTTGTGACATTTTTTGCTGTTGTTGTTGCAGCCATTGAGCCATTCAATATTAAATCTAAAGATCATCAAATTTTGATGAAAAATTCACCACAAGTTTGAACTGCGTCGCCACATTGTTACCTTGAAGTTTATGCTTTGGCTTTAATGACAGCGCCGCATTACCCCCCCCCCCCCCACACACACACACACACACACAAAAAAAAAGACAAAAAAAACCCCCAAACAGATCAGTATCAAAGTATAAAAAGTTAGTTTAACTATTGCAACATACAACATTTTCCCGTTAAAACAACAGCATTTCAATATTTTCATGACTAAAAATGATCACAACGTAACAAGACATTCTCACGTTATCACCACACGAGGTCATATGTGTCATAAACACATTTTTAATGTAACATACAAACATCTGTCCATCCAAGCCTGGAACCTTCTTGCTGTGAGGTGACAGTGCTAACCAGTGAACCACCGTTCCACCCAACATATAAACTTATCATATTCATTTTTTTTTTCACATTTTACACCATACAAAACATCACATATTGCAACAAGACATTTTCACATTATTACACATTATCACAACATACAATCGTAAACTTTTATGACAAGATATTTTCCCCATGATTGCAGGGTATTTTCATGTTAACAATAAAGCCATAACAACTTTTTCATGATTGGAACATACAAACTTATGTATCAGTTTCATTACATCATATTTTAATATTATAACAAAAATATTTTGATGTTTTTAACATCATACAAAGTAATCACCTCAGAACAAGATGTTCTCATTTATAACATACAATCGTAACAAGTTACAACATATTTTTCATTTTCATTTCAACAAACAAACTTACTTATCATGTCTAACAAGATATTTTCATCTTATTTCAACATACAGACTTAAGTCATGTTACTCTGACACCGAATGGTAACAGAGTACTGTGTTAAGCTGTGACAAAGTGATTGTTATAACAATATTTTCATTTTAACAATACATTTTCATGTTATAAAAATATGAGCATTATCAAAAGTTCTATAAAAAGACAAGGATTGTGTTATTACAACAAGAACATTTTTAAATGTGGAAATATTTAGTTTAAAATGACACTTCTGCACCGGCGTGGCAGCACTGGGCTACCGTCTCGTCTCCACCTGCATCAGATCCTGTCTGACCCTGAAGTTGTTGGTCGGCCGGCTTCTTTCTCATTGACAGGCTGTCTAACTTAAGAGCTGTCCAGGGTGAAGGAGAGGTGACTGGGGTCATTTGAAGAGCACATTGATCATTGGCAAACAGCCTCAACAACTGCCCTTTTCCTGGAGGGATGTGCGCCTGTGCGTGTGTGTGTGTGTGTGTGTGAGTGTGTGTGTGTGTATGTGTGTATTTAGAAGATTGGTGGGATAACCAGTGGCTTTGTGTTTGCATTGATTGTAAAGTGTAACCTGCTTATGAATGTCTTTCCACTGGCAGCGAAATGAAAACTGCCTCTTTATCAGTGCTTTGTCGACACATACTGTATTGCAGGTGTGTGTGTGTGTGTGTGTGTGTGTGTCTGAGCCTTTGTGTGTTAAATGAGCTTGCTTGCTTTTGAGCAATTCACCTGTTTGTTGCATGGTTAGCTTCATTTAAAAACTTTATGAAGCATCAATTGTCACACATTTTTACAACAGTCGAGGGAATAAAATCACCTACGTAAGCACTTACAGATCTGTGACATTATCAGACATGGGAAGAGTCTTTAGCACATGCTAGCAGGGTGTGACAGCATCCAGAAAGCGCCCTGCTGACCATTAGTCTGCATTATTCATCGGTTCTTGCTGTGTGCAGGCAGTGGAGCACATTTCAGTGCCCCATGAAAAAGGCTGTGACATTTAAGATACTATAGTCATAAAAATGACATCTAAAGATGTGTGTGTCCACTGTATAAATTCATATGTGCATTTGCGGGGTTTCTGTAAAGATGAATAACTCTGTCTTACTCGTACCTGCCTACTGTTGATCACCCATCTGTTTCAGTCACTCTTATTAATCTCCTTCCATTCACCTTTTGCTTTCTTGCAGTTTCCTCCTCGGCAGTCATGGAGAAGCAGCTGGAGGAGCTTAAGCAGCAGCTAGAAAAACAATGTCTGATCAACCAGGAGCTGCAGAGGCAAAATAAAGACTTGGGTGTGTAAATTGATTACGTACATACATACAACATGTTTCCGCATTGCAGAATAACACAACATAACAAATTCAGTAGAAGATGCAACATGAGTGTTGTATATATGCAACTTATGTGTTAGAAATGTGAAAAGTGACCTTTTCAACTGCAGTGGATGAATTAACCATGCAACACAAAGGAGTTATTTACATGATATTACAGCAGTACATTTCCCCCTTTAAGGTACTCACAAACAGGTGTCTTGAGACATATTTTCCCCTATTGCATCATTTCTTGGTGACCGCAGAATACAGAAGCATTCGAATTAGAGTGAGGCTAATAGTGAATGACAGCTAATAGCAGATAATAGCAAAAAAGGGAAAACAGCCTAAAATGTCTGTTTAAAAACTCTCAAGTGCCTGATCTGGTATAATGCACCACTACTTTATCCAGCAGTATGTTCAGTAATCCGCAGACATATTGATTTGAGCGAAAAACAAACTATGACGCTTCTGATTAGGCGCTCTGGTGAACAAGTGCTAAACACTAGTGTTATACTGTAGTGTACTTTAACAGCTGGAGAAAGATGTTGTGGATTATACCAGAAGATGCACTTGAGAAACTGTAAACTGATGTTTTGGGACAGTTACGCCGTCGTCAGCCATTAGCTTCAAGCTAAATGTACGCGGCTGGTTCTTTCTGCATTCTGGAGTCACAAAGAAGTGATGCAGGAGGGGGAAAAATCGTCTTTGTGAACTCATATTTTTGAGTGCTTCAAGGGAAAAAATATTGTTTTTTAAAATGTTCTTTGCGAGGTTTCTGTACTTAATATGTGTCTGTGGATTCATCGTTGCAGAACGACGTCTCCAAGAGAAAGAAACGCTTGTGAAAGAGCTGCAGAGTCAGTATCACGATCTCGGTAAGAGGCCATCATATGAGCAGATGATTTTTAATGTCGCTTTCAGCTGCAGCTTGTGCTCAACTATTTGTCTGTTTCAGAGTTTCCCTCCCAGAGTGGTAATGAGATTGAACCAGAGGTCAGGAAGAGCCGCGCGGCTGTCATAGCCTCTGAACCGATTCGCGAGACCCTGGAGATTTCACGCTCCAAGGTCAAGAAAACTGACAGGTTAGCAATCAGCACTGCTGATGAAATAATAATCCACTCAATATTATTCGGGCAGAAAAGATAAGGTTTCTGTAATGTAAGAGGTCAACTATAATGCGTCACGTAATTCACTTCTTTGTCCTTCCATCATCAGCGAGACAAATTTAATCGTCAAAGCCATCCAGAAGAATGACTTCCTGAGCCGCCTCGATGATGAACAGATAGCCATGATGGTGGATCTATTGGTGACATCAAAAATCAGCCCCGGGGGTGAAGTCATTAAAGAGGGCTCTGAAGGAGACAGCATGTACATCGTAGCAGGTGGGGGGGGGGGCCCACACGCCTGAATTGTACATTGATCTTTCCTGCTGAGCGGGATTTCCATACGGACTTGAAGCAACCAGACGTATATGATGAACGTCTCTCTTCCATTCTTGACTAACCAACTCTGTGGTCCTTTTAGCTGGCGAGCTCCGTGTCACCCAAGCAGGCCGGGACCTCCGGACCCTCACCAGAGGGGATATTTTTGGAGAGTTGGCCATCCTGTACAACTGTAAACGAACAGCAACAGTTAAAGGTCAGTCCTGTTATGACCCCTGATGATTTATGCAGATGAGGTGGGACTCATCCATGTGATGGGCGTCCTGTAACTGAGATTTGTGAGGTGCCACGGAGCCGTCGGCGGGCGCAGCAGCAGCGGCAGCGGCAGCGGCAGCGGCAGCGGCAGCGGCAGCGGCAGCGGCAGCAGCAGCAGCAGCTTTTTCAGTTTCTGGTGGTTTAAAGTAAAACTTGTCTCCCTCCTCAGACTTTCCTAACTGTGCACCCGCTGTTTTTCTCAATCCCAGAATAAATTCGTTAACAAAAGCTGACTGATGCCTGGTGGCAGCTAACAAGTGGCTACACGAGACAACATACATCATCCCGCCAAAAGCAAAGGAAGTGCCAAATTGCTTTATTTACAATGTCATGCGTCTGTGGCGTGGTTCGTTTTTGGTTTTTTTTGGCAAAATATTAACGACAGCTTTTGCGCTTCATTAAAGCGGTGTTCATTTGTGAAGATTGCTGAACAAAATATGTATATCTCATAAATATTTCTCGACCCAAGGGCTATTTTTTTGGAAAATCTAGCGTACGACTCCTCCTGGCTCTTGGTTGCCGGTGACGGCAGCGTACAACTGTCTTTTCAGACTTCTTGTTTCCTCTCTTCAAGAAGCATTTCGGTATAGGACAAGTCGAGGAAAAGGCATGAGAGTTATTCACTGCTTTACTAATTCATTGAATGCAGACTTTACAGGCTTTTTTTTCTCACATTGCAGCAAAGACAGAGGTGCGCCTCTGGTGCATGCAGCGACAGACTTACAGGACCATCATAACCAACAAATCCAAGAAAAGACGGGAGCAGCTCATGGGCTTCTTGAAGACGTGCGTTCATCGGTCACAGTTCTCTTCAGCTTATAGAGATTAATGTCTGTTTTTTTCATGTCAACCAACAGACAATTTCCTTTCGTTGAACATTTCCTCTTTCTTCTCCTGCTTTATTTTTATGTTGCGTCAGGTCTCGAACTCTGAAGGACCTCAACGATGTCCAGCTGTCCAAAATCATCGACTCCATGGAGGAGGTGTGAACTAATATGAATCACAGCAGCCTGAAATTAACAGTACTTTCAGTACTTAGTAACACAATACCTTTGTATCGGGTGAGGGATTTTTTTTTTCAGGTGAAGTATCAGGACAAAGATGTTATAGTCCGAGAAGGAGCTGAGGGGAACTCTTTCTATATCATTCTCAAAGGAGAGGTAATAATCTGTACACTTACTCGTATCACAATCTAATCCCAGACTGTGAGGACATCACTGTATTGTCTCTTTCTCTCACACACCACCGAAGGTCCTGGTGACTAAAAATGTGAACGGGCTTCAGAAGCAAATTCGTAGGATGGGAAAGGGGGAGCATTTCGGGGAACAGGCCCTTATACGGTAACCTTGGCAACTGCCTGAGGACATCTGTGAGAGCCGATTGCTCAACATCCACAGTCGCTGTCGACTCGCTTTTCTTCAGTTGTATATGAACTGGCAATTATCTTTAACATGCAGTCATGGTAGCAGAATCTATCCATTACACTTGTGGTCATTTTTGGGAACATGCATAAAAATAAGAAGTGTAATTATATCGAAACATTCTAGAGCTAGTTGCATGTGACTGGAAGTCCTTATGAACGGCAGTGAAATGTGCAGGCTGATGCAAAACAAACCTTCAAATACTTAGAATGGCATTCATTTTTAGAAGCTTTTTTTGAACAGCTACGATGCTGACTGACGTATAATGATCATAACAGTGTTTCCCGTCTCGCAGTGAGGTCTTGAGAACCGCCACGTGCACCGCTGACGGCCCTGTTACCTGCTTCTCTATCGATAAAGAGTGAGTGGGACCAGACACCGACTTTGTGTTTTTGTGTTTTCACAAAGGAGGTTTTCCTGTTCAGTCACATTTTGCAGTGAGAATGCCAGACTGGTTTATTTGAGGTTGATCATCAATTACGTCCTGTTTTTCCTCTCAGGGTCTTTGAGGAGACGATTCCCATAGAACATTTGGAGCTTTTTGATGAGTACGTACTGTAAAACACCAGAATTACACTGTAATGTCTTATGAAATTGAAAATAAAGTCTCCTTCTCATTTTGATTTTACTACCAGTTCCAAAATGCTCCAGGAAGCACAAGCTCCAGAAAAGTCCAGGTGAGCGGCTATGATAATAAGACAGGAGTTCCTCCTGGATCTGAGTTGTAATAGTTATCATTAGCTGATCGCTCTGCGTTCGTCTTTAGTCCCAGCTCTACTCTGAGGTTCAAAGATCTGGTCCCTGTACTGTACCAGGAGGGCCGCTTTCAAGGAGACCCCGTCACCCTGGGAGTCGGAGGGTTTGGTCGTGTAGAACTGGTGGGTAAAATGAACAGTGACAGCAACTTGCTCTCACAGTTTAGTTACCCTGAAGCCACTTGAGACACTGCCACACAATATAACTTGTTCATATAGACTAACTATATTCTGGGAACAGATGACATCTAGTGGCCTTAAAATATCTCCTTTAACGGGGAAAGTTTGTTGGAAATTGTGGGAACAAGTTCTATCAAGTCCATTCCAGGGAGCTGCCTTGTAGAATCTGTTTGAGTTTGATATTTGATGTTTTGCTTTAAAACCAGAATTTTTTTCCCATGTGTAGATGACCACAGTGAACCATGGGAAATATTACGCCATGAAGCGAGTGAGCAAGAAACACATTGTTGCCAAGAGACAGGAAGAGCACATGCTGTTTGAGAAGAAGATCCTCAAATCAGTCCAGTGCGACTTCATCGTCAGGTACCAAACCTTTGATTGAACTGGTCCTGGAACCCGGAGTGTGCACTGACAAGTTGAGAACTGTTTTCTGTTTCCAGGCTTCACGCAGCCTTCAAAGACACACGGTACATCTACATGGTCATGGACTTCTGTGGCGGCGGCGAGATCTGGACCAAACTCAAAGAAGTGTGAGGAAACTTGAGTGTATTTTTGAGAGTTCCCTCTTCCCTCGTGTAGATGTTTGCCTTGAGTGCGACCAAAGAACAAGTCATCGCTAATCGATGTTACCAATCAAATGGCATCATCAGAACATTTTGAGATCACTTCTTGATGTGCTGAGGTTCCACCTACTGTAGCTGCAACAACAAAAAAACAACAAAGAAGCTTTTCACAGTAGCCTCTTTCCCTGTCATTAAAGGGTTAATTAAAATCATCACGGTCCATTAAGGTGGGACAGACCATGGTACTCTTCATGCTAGTTCTTTGTCATGGCTGTGACATGAAATAGACCGCAATAACAGTTCATTTTAAGACTTCATCAGTGTTTACTTGTTGTGAAAGCTATCCCTTGAAAGCTACGGGAACATTTGGAGTGCAGGTAAACAGTCGCAGAGAAAGAATCAGTTTGTAGAGCTGCAGTTTGGCTGTGTGATCTTCAGGGGGCGCTTCAGTGAGCCTGTAGCTGTGTTCTGCACCGCTTGTGTGGTGGAGGCCTATGCTTACCTCCACAAGAAAAACATCATGTACAGGGACCTGAAACCTGAGAACCTGATGTTGGATGTGAGGGGATACGTTAAACTGGTGAGTCAAGAGTGTGTGCCTTTGTTTGTTTGGTTTTTTTAAAATTTTCTATACTGATTTGAAGCAAGATCTATAGTAGTGTCATCCCTCTGTTCCTGGGTGCTGCTGTACAGGTGGACTTTGGCTTTGCCAAAGAGTTGGTGCGTGGAGAGAAGACGTACTCATTTGTTGGTACTCCTGAGTACATGGCTCCAGAGATCATCAAGAACCAGGGACACGACTTCGCAGTTGACTTCTGGTCCCTTGGCATCCTGATCTTTGAATTACTAGTGGGAAGGTAAAGTCAGCTTTACTGCATGAACAAAAATAAAAACAAACAAAAACTCCTTATAATGAATGTGATTTTACCCATGATCATTAACGTATGATCTAATCTTTCATTTTAATTATAAAGCAAATTATGTATTTCATTTTGGGAACAGGCAGTCGTGAGCCAGTAGAGGGCAGCAGGGAAATATGAATGACGTCTGCATCTGTTATTGTGGCATATTTAGATTCACAGGTTCAGCTTATCCATCTCGCTCTCTCTCTCTCTCTCTCTCTCTCTCTCTCTCCATTGCCAGCCCTCCTTTTTCAAGTTCAGAGCCTCAGAAGATTTACTCCAAGATTTTGGATGGGGTGCTCAAGTATCCTCCTTACTTGAGCGAGGCAGCCAAATCCATTATTAGTAAACTGTGCAGGTGAGGTGTTGTATTGGGATTACAATTTTATTACCTGAATAATTCAGTGTGTTCAAAACTGACTGAACGCGGTGGCTGAATAGCACGCTCATCATGGAACATTCATGTGAGAATGACAAAGACGTTTAGTTATTTAACCCCGTTTCTCTCAATGAAAACATGAATTACAGAGCAATTATCTGTAATCTGTACACTCTGGTGTGTCCGCCGTCTTTTCGCAGACCTCGGCCAGGTCAGAGGCTAGGAAACACCAAGAATGGCATCAAAGACGTTCGACATCATAGGTAACCATGGAGATATATGTCCAAAAGATCAGACGGTGTCAGGGTGAGAGGGCAGTGAGTAATGTCAGTTATTTCTCTCTCTCTGTTTGTAATCTGGCTCTCTCTTCTTCTTCTTCTTCTTCTTTTTTGTTGGCTTCAGGTGGTTCAGCAGTATGAACTGGCACAAGCTGCGTATGGGACAGCTGGACGCCCCCACGGTCCGGCTCATACGCAAGGTAAGATGAACCGCCGTAAGACGGTTTCGACTTGAGGAGAGGACGTTCTGTCGTCATATTAAAGCTTTATTGAGTTCAAAAGATGTGTTGACCTACTGGACAGTGACATTCACGGTCAGCGTACCAATAAGAGGCCTTTCATCTTCATCCATTTCTCTTTAATCACGTTACTTTCCTCCTTAAGGGCCCCTGCTACATCAACTTTGACCGTTTCCCCCTTGACCACTCGAAGGCAGACGAGGAGTTCTCCGGTTGGGATCGTGACTTCTAATCTCTTGAGTTTTAAGGCTCAAAGGCCTCAAAAGTACAAATATGGATCAGAATCACAATAAAATTGTAGCCGGTTACCCGGAGAAAAACCAGGTTACATAATGGTGATGAGTTCATGCCAATGGATCAACGAAATAATGTTAAGCGCAGAAAAGGCGGTGCGATCACTCTGCTGGATTGTTGCATCTAGACGTTAAATTGATAAAAACCCAAGTATTAGTCACTTCTGGTCCAGTTCTGGCTGGAGCTCACATGTTTCGGCTGAGATTTGTCTATGAACCGGGACTGTTCTAGAAATTGAAGTAATAGAAGAATAATTTGGTAGTGTAGATGTTTCCGGGCCAACGCGGGACCAGATCAGTTGTTTCATTACAATTTTACAGTCGATCTAGTGACTTTGCGTGGTCCACCGTGTGGAGGTGCTAAAACTAGATGTGTTTATGAGTTTACTGCAGGTTTGATTTAAAAAAAAAACAAAAACAACCCTGAATAAAACACAATCCTAATGTTTTTTTTATTTTTTTTATGATCGAGGCTTCAGCCATACACCATCTGTACAAATGGCTGAGCCGAAGATGAAAATGAATGCTTGTCCAAATTCATTTGCTTTTTTGTTCTTCTGATCCGTGTTCGTTTTAAAAGCAAACCTGCTTCCCCTTCTTTTTTCTGCTATAAACTATTATTTTCATGCTCCTTGAGCGGTCTGATGAATTGCAATACACCTTGATTTGAGTTAATAAAAAATATTCACACATGCTTGTGTTTGTTTCCCGCACCTCCTCCGAGTAAATTTGCTGAACTATAAAATGCATCAATACGGAAAGATGGAGAGGGCTGAGTGTGTGTGAGGGGTAAGTGGACTGCAGCCTGACCTTTGGCTCCGCAGGTACAGATGGCAGCGTGTTTTACAGCAGAGGGGAGGTCCTCGTGTTCTTCCTGTAAATGTTTGCAACCATACCTTCCAGTGAGGAAGAACTAGAGCAGCAGATGTTTCCCTCCTGTAGGAAACAGAAAAAAAAAAATCCTCCTAAATATAATATAGAATCTCACAGCGGCCCGGAGGATGTACAGCGAGACGTCCTCACAGCAGTCGACCTGATTTCCCGCATGTAAGGTCAAGATGTGTTTTCTCGCCCTGCCAGCGGTACATGCGGCATCAGAGGAAGCAAACAGGGTTAAAGGACGAGACGAATCAATTCCAGACTATCCTTATTAATCCAATGTGTTTCTGTCCCTCAGTTTGTTACACACAGCGTGTGTACGTCTTCAACATAGGGAATATGTAGTTTCCTTGGTAATGCTTTATAATCAGGGAATAATAATGGTAAGTGAATGCTTAGCTATGTGTTAGAGTGCTATGTGAAGCATTACTTCAGCATAATTAACTATTATTAATGCTCTTACTTATTGGATAGTGAGAAACACTGAACTCAACTTCAACCGCCCCAGAAGTTTGACCATCCATCTTTGTTGTAAAGTTAACATGAGCACCATTGATATATTATTACACTTTAGTTAACTGTTAACTGGCATTTAATTAGGCATTACTAATGGAAAACGAAGCATTAACTAACTTGACAAACACCCTTGTTGTAAATGTGTACATTTTCCTTTTAGAACATTTTATTACATTTATTAAAACATTCTGTCTTTGTCAGACAAGACGAGCTTGTGCGTTCCTTGGAGGATCGTTTTATTTATTAACATTTGTTGCTTTTCAGAGTATTTTCTAGATCAGGAAAATATATGTTGGACAAAATAAAAAAAAATCCATATTTGCTTTATAATTAAAGATAAAATGATGTCATTAAAAAGTATTAAAAAAGTTGGAAAAATGATGCCCATCACAAAAAGTTGTCCTGCCTTCCCTGGATTGAAGACATTATCCACTGACTTGGTGCGTTGTGTGTAGCACATGTTACATCATGGAGTATCTTAGCGTGATACTATATACGCAGCCAGAAAGGTATACAGTGTAAATGCTTCTCATCAATCCACCATCCTTGTTGCTGGCCTGCACAGAGCACCACCTCCATCCAGACCTTGTTGGTGTCTGATCCATGCTTGTTCCTGTGAATTTCCCTCCATCATCAAGTTTTTCTGTCTGTCTGGATATTTCTGCTGAGCCCAGAGAGGAGGATTAACTCTTGCAACCACCAGGGACACTAAATAATTTATGCCACTACAGGAATTTAAATTTTCTGTCTTGCTTTCTACAGTCAGTAGATAAATAAACTCCAAGTTGAGGCTGTAGCAAATTAATAATTGAGTCTTCCTGCAACTAGTGTCTGTTTATAAAGCACTTGATTGAGGGTCAGTTTAAAAAAATGTGACTAATAAGAATGAGAGGGGTGATGAAAAGGAGATTCTGCTGGCTGATGTGTGTCTTCCAACCCTCCAAAGAAGAGATGCCGAAAGCCCCCCTGTGGCCTGTCACTAAGCCCCCGGGGTGTTGGTACAATACTCAGCGGTAGTCCAGGAGAGTGCTATCTGCCATGCCACATTTCTGGATGGCTGGCGGCCGCTGGTGCTCAGACAGGAGGTGGTAGCACACATGTCTTATAAGGCTTGCTGCTGACGGCTCCATTATTTTCCACGTAAACACAACAACTGCCTGGTCACTGGACGAAAGATGGGAAGTGGCACGAGGAGGTTTTTATGAATGCACATGGAGTTAATCTTCATCTGGACATTGTGGCTCACGTTGTAACCAAGACAACCACATAAACATGAAGGGATGCGTAATTAAATAATTAGAAACCAGTACAAATGAACTCAGGTATTCTCGCTCCAGCTGTGGTTGCCATGGTCACACAGCGAGCCACAGCAGTAATTAACATCAAACACATGAAGTGAAAATATCATATTTGTACAGGGGTGACCCACTTTTCTGAGGGTCTGTGGTTGAGCCTGTTAAATACACAAAATTCTTTTTTTTGTGTCAAATATCTTTTTCTCAAGAAGATTAATTCCATTTACGGATTAAGAGCTCATTTCCACAAATTTGATCGCAGCGTGTGAGTATCTGCCAGGTGTGGACCAGGAACTAAAAGACAGGAAACAGGGAGGACTTGACGTGACTCACACATAACGTAGAAAAAAACGAATAAAACATAGACCCAACAAACTACTTATGACTTTGAACTACAGTGAGATTTCTTCCTGATGCACGAGCTGCCTTCTTGCATTCACTTTCAAATGTGATGAGAGTTATTTCTATTTTCTCATGAGGGTGAGTCAGTAACTGGAAATATGCCGGCAGAAGTGGAGACAGAGAGAAATTACAGGTCTATTCTTGGAGAGAATCTCCAGGTTCGCTCGGGCCTCAGAAACATCTGTTCCAAGAGACTGAAGTTGAAATGAAATTAAGTTGTCCATGTCCACGTCGGCAGATCCAAAATTAAAACCCACAAATCTGCCTTAAAGGTGTGTAGGTTGGTTTATGAAATCTTTTTAATCCTGCAGCCTGCTGATGGAAACCTGGCACAACATGAGCACATCAAAACATTAAAGTTGTGACTGTTAAAACCTTAAACTGAAACCACGGTTGAAGAACAGGAAATAGTATTATTCCAACATCGCTATTCATCAAGGACGCCTCCTCTAGCCATGTGCATTACAGCTCCACAGGGAGTACGGAAGCAGACAGGTCCCATCGTGAGAGGATATCCTTCTTCTAAGACCCTGAGTACGACAAGAACATGCAGTTATAATCAGAGAAAGGTCAAAGTTCATATCACCCCCCCCCCCCCCCAAAGGATTTGAGAGCTTCTGTCAGGTTACCTTGTTAGACAATAAGTGTTACTTGAGGTTAAAAAGGTCCGTCAATAGATCAGTTACTTTTGGATGCATGACTGCAGCAGCTGTTACAGTTGGTATGTATTTCAAGCGTCTTTAAAGCCAAAATCTCGGTGTTTCAGTCTTTAATCTGTGATTTTTCAAAGATGAAGACAACAACTTGCAAACCCGAGCTGTTGGCTGTGGACTGACAGGTCATGGCTGCTGATGAGTGCTGAAACATGTTAGCCGTCTCTGTCAGCTGTTCGATATGTAGCGCTTTGATAACATCTCATGCAGTGCCGAGACATTCAAGGCAACAGCAACGCTCAGTATGATTTTGCAACTCAGCTTCGTGAAAATTCCTCAATAAAAAAAAGTAAATACTTCAATGTGCAGAAGAGGTAAAAACGTGTTTTTCATCCCACAAATATAGCGAATTTACCGCTTTGGACAAAGGCGTGTGAGGACTCCCAGTATCAGCAGTGGTTGTGTTATAATAGATTCAATAGAAGAATCAATTCCAGAGCCAATGTGTTCTGTTCACAGTAGAAAGGTTAACTGCTTTAGGTGCAGAAGGACAGAATCTAAGGAACAAAAATGAAAAGAGAGGAAAATGACATTATGATGCCAATTAAAAGATGAAATACTTTACAACTGGGTGGTCAGAGAAGGGTACGTCTCACACACACGTACGTGCAAGTGCGCATACACGCGCACACATAAACACACTCAGTTCCAGCTGTCTCTGGATTTGTGAGGCAGGCGCTGCTCTCGTCGTGTTCCTCTCCAGCCGAGGCACGGGTTGGTGGCTGACTCACTGTTTTTCTGTCACTGCAGACAGAATCACTAATGAGCTGACCGACCTCCAGCCAGGTGGGCTCGCTGCTTACCTGTCTGTGAGTTACAAAATAATCTCCTGTCGCTTCTGTCTCCAGCAGCACGTTGAGAGCTTTGAGTGCCTGCAGTTTACAGTCAGTCGTCTATTTGATGAAAACTTGCAACACTTTTGAGATAACAAGCGTCACTCTTGAGCTGATAAAATGCTCCGATTTGTTCTTGTCTTTGTTAAGCGACATATGAGGAGGTTGCGCTTATGGTTCTGTCTTTGTGTTGGCAGGCCAGAGGAGTTGAGGTGATGCAGCCTGTCAGCCTCTATCTTTAGACTCATCAAATAACCTGTCAGCTCACATTAGGATAAATAACTGTCACCAGACCCTGATCAGAAAGATTTGGTTCTTTTAATGCACGTTGGAGACGTGCTCAGGATGCTCTGTACTGACTTGTTCCTCCATAAACAATACCAGGAACAAAAAGATCGGGACAAAATTGAAAGTGTCAACGCAGCCGCATATTAGTGGCAGCTTTCTGTGCTTGTGAGCCATGAAGAACATTCTGTAACTTTGTTGTGACTCAGATCAGTTTGCCAGACAGTCAAGCACCATCATTACGTTCATGTGAGTGTAACACTGTTGGGTTCTTTACCACTGAGCTGCACGGAACAGACAAACGCAATACAATTCTTCACCAAGACAGGAACCTGACCACAATGTATCATGATGTATATTCAGAATGTATCTCTGTTTTGTCAGTTCGAAGTAATCTTTGGAAGAGTAGGATGTTGATCATGTGATTTTAGATGGGCTCTTGAAGAGTTCTGCTACATCCATCTGATATCCATTGTTTTCAGGCGGGCAGTTTTTTTTAAACAAACAAACAAACAAAACAACAAAATAAATAAACAGCAATGAGTAAAGATAAACAAACTGCAACAAGTGAGAAATTAAAGACAAGATCAAAGACCCAAACTACAATAACAGCCAAAACACACAAAAACAAACAAAAACAGCAATCAAAAGAAATACCTTCCAAAAGGAAACAAAGAAAAACGCAAATTCCCGTGTAAAAGAAAAAAAACAAAACAACAACACAAGTACACAAACAAATAAAGCCAACTAACAAAAAAAAAAGAAAAAAAAAAAGCAAATGCTGTTGTTTGGGGTCAATCTAACATCGCCTGTCTGTCAAACGAGGGCACCGAATGTTTGTGCCTCAGAAAATTGAAAGAGACTTTGATCAAAACTACAATACCCATCTTCAACGTTTGGGAGCCATTTTCACGTCCTCAGAATGAACCAATGAAAGAGTCCACAGTGTAGGTCAGTCAAGGCATGAACACATTTTTATTAATCTTTTCATCTGAATCCTTAACGGTTTATGGTAGCAACTCCAGTGGTATTTGTTCATAAAAATGTTCGATCATAAAAAAAATATCATGAGTTGAGGTGGCATGCACGTATGAATCTATTAACATACTGGAAAAAAAAACAAAACATTGACATAATTCACTGATAGCCTGCTATTCTAGACACAACCGCAAACACTGAAAGCAACACTTGCGACACCTGTTGAAGTCCCGTTGGTCCAGGAATGTCCACTTGTGTACGTAAACTCTGTCGCTTGGATGCATGTGTTGTGACAGAACAAACAAAGAAATTCCACTTGCCTTGACGTAACAGGGGAAAAAAAAATCATTGCGGACGAACGTAAAAGAAATGGCTAAATTCAAACCGCAGTTGTTGGTACGGCGCACCCGTTGAGCCAAGGGGGCCGTTTGCCACACGTACAACAAAATGTGAAATCAGGAACACGCTTACATTCTTAATGAGGCTCTCCGTCGCTGCAGTCGTGAATGGATGGATACATTCAACATGCTGGAGCTGGGATTTCTTTGCGGAGCACATTTAATTAAGAAAAAAAAAAGAAAAAAAAAAAGCGCAACCCTGGGAAAATGAAGAGGATACCATTTAAAAAATGCCTGAGTGGGTGGAAATGAAATGAGCTCTCTCAAAGTCCTGCATGTGCACGTACGCACGCACGCACGCAAACACACACACACACACACACACACACACACACACACACACACACACTCCTAGATTCGCACACAATCATCCATCCTCACAAGAGGCCTTGCAGGGCCTGACATATTATGTAACTCTCATCGACAGCACTGCTTTACTGTCTTCGCCACTGACAGCTCGCCTCTCAGCATCTGTCAATCACACAGTCGTTTGCGAAAAAGCAAAAGAATGACATTTGGGGGTTTCTCTTTGAGCCGTTGCACAAAAGCTGGGATTGCTTACCTCAAGGCAACTCAGCATTAATGTAGTACAAGTCTTTCTTTCAATGTATTGCAGGTCAGTATGAAAAACACATGTATTTTTAGACATCCTTCAGTCCTTTTCCGCATCTTATTTTCTTCACAGTTGCTCATCTTTGACGTGATCTCACATGACAGGTGACCTCACAGTACAGTCGGTCAACCTCTGCACAACTCACGGTTCACGCTTAAGGAAATGAACAGATGCTGGAACACCAGGACATTTAGAAATACAGCAAAAAACACCCCCCCCCCCCCAAAAAAAAACCCCCAAATACAGTTCTGGATAGCAAATGTGTAAAGTGTCTCCTTTAATTTCATGTTAATGGTTTATTCAATTTGGTTGCTCCAATATATTTTCTTTGAAGCGAAATCGAACCCACATTGATTTTTTGCCGTTCAAGTCATCACAAATAGGTGTCTTGAGCTCACAAAGATGTTTTTGCTCTCCTGCATCACCTCTTTGTGTCTCCAGAATCCAACAACAGCCAGCCACATTTAATCAACTTGACACTATTAGAGCGCAATAGCTACCATCAGCGGCAGCCCCCCCCACCCCCACCCCCAACAGAAAACTGCTCAAAACTGTCTGTTTTTGAAACTCTCATTTAATCCGGTATAATCTGCTTCATCCAGCTGTACTTGAAGTAATCTACAGGTGGAAAAGAAGGAGAGTTTGTTGCTGTTACTGTTGGTAACCGCCAGCGGCGGTAGCTTCATGCTAAATCTACGTATGCTGTCTCTTTTTGTATACTGAGCCACAGAGGAGTGATGGAGGTTGCTAAAAAGTCTCAGTGAGATCATGACACCTATTTGTGTGTATTTGAGAGGCGATAAATACTTTTGGGGTGAATTATTGATTGACGAAAACCTATTCTGTCCAATTTACCATCGCGTCCTGTTGTAGAACATTACCACATTTTTTTTGGGGGGGGGGGCTTGTTGATATACTAAAAACCATGTTCTCTTTTGCCAAGGACACAGTACAACACATCAGCAGGAGAAAAAGTCCTTTCAAGATCAACCTGAAGAATCTCTAATAACTGTCAAGAGCAGTGAAGACCACCGTGGGAGTCCATGTATCTGCACCCGTTGGTGCAGTTGGCACAGAGGAGGCTTTGCCGTCTTAATGATAATGTACGAGTTGCTTCAGCCTCTCTGACACTGAAGGTCACGTTTCAAAGCCCCATGTGCTGGAGTTGGATTGATTGATTTGTGCTGTCTTCCTCTTACACACACACACACACACACACACACACACACACACACACACACACACACACATGCACAGCGCCTGCCGCATCATATAAGGCAATATCTTTGGAGCTGACAACCGATTCACCACCCCTATTTATATCTGCCAAGCAACAGCATCTGCATAATCCCTGTACAGTATGCTGCATGTTATTGGATATTGACCAAATGCAGGAGATATGCACAACTGACCAGCTGTCTCAGTGGACTGTATGTTACCAGGGGCACGGCTCAAATGCAAGCTGGGCTTTTCCATAAACAGAAAAAAAACAACAACAAAACATCGGTCAGCCTTTTGCCCAGTATTTCTCCCCAATCGTACACTCCATTTGATCTTAACTCATTGCCCTGGCCATTGCTTCATCTTCTCTGCGACGATGTGGAGCACAACCACAGGCTTCCTCTATCACACGTGGAATTGTCGATCGCCCCTTTGCGCCCAATGGCGAGGAGGAGCTTCACCACGAGGATACAGCATGTAGGAACACGTACCCCGATTGGCCCGGGGAAGTGCGATCAGGACCTCATCCAACCTCCATCCCGCAGACATGGCTGGATGTGTAGGTACACATACCCTAACAAGCTTGTAAGCCTGGACCAACAGTCTGCTGCGCTACCTGGGCGCCCTCTATCTACATTTATAACGTTTCATACTATGGCTGCCTGCAAACAGGCATGCGATGTACTTCTGGATTGCGTTACCGAGTTCAGCAACCCAAATGGAACATACAGTTTGTCCCTGATGAAGGGAAACGCCTCACAACCTCTGGGCTTGATAAAGAGCAGGACTGATGAGGCCGGACAGCTCCGAGTACCAGTAGACCCTAGAGAAGGCCGTTTTTCCCCCGCCTGCCACAACCTTACTGGCCATAAGGTGTTTTGAGAGCTATCTGTCGGCTTGGTATAATCTAGTGGTTCCCATATCAATAGGTTGTACCTTGTTTCTTCCCCCTCAGGAAACACATAACCTTCAGATATGCGCATATACAATGAAACATGCTACAGAGCTAATGAAGTCTCCTAGGAGTTGGAAATACCTGCTAACCTAGCTGACCTTATCGGGTTTTTTTTTTTTTTTTTAAAGAAGTCTTAGTAGACAAAAATGCCCACCATGTATGAGCAAGCAAATATACACTGGTAAATTCTGATAGCGTGGTAGTGGCTAGCTTTATTTAGCTTCTTCTAATGGTGCAAATCTCTCTAAGAAGAGATGAATAACCTAAGTCGTGAAGAAACGACGCTGTCGTGCTAAGGTGCACTGAGAGGTGCTGTAGCAAAGACAAATAACAAAAACATAGGTGTTTTTTTTTAAGTCATCTTTTCCTCTCTTTTATGACTAAAATTACAGAAATGACAGTACATTTACATTTGGTATTGAAGACAAGAAATGGGTCTTGATTTGCCACATGACACATGTTTTTTTTTTAAGACACGTGTAATGTTCCGAGAATATCACAGCATACAGTATCTTGTAGGTTTAAAGACCCACAAACTGAAACTTAGAACATCCTTAACAGCACCCAAAGCAATTCTTCCTCAAAGAAGGACCCTCTTAAACCAAAATATACGCATATAATTAACCAATATAGTATTTATTCTGTACAAAGTATCAGAATGAGAACTAAACTGTGCCAGAATGACATTCTCCCGTTTTTTTTTTAATATATATATATTTTTAATCAACGATAACTCAGCGGCGGAGAGGCATTCATGTGAATGATACCTGACATAAATTGTAAGCTTTCAGTGCTTCAAATAGTCACGATAATTTCGCAGTGATACACAAACAGAGGTTTCTGATGGCGTACATTCAGTATTGGCACAAATGAACACATCTCATCGGGGGAAATATTCCCCATCGAGCACGAAAGCAGTAAGGTACTCTTAGCTTTCACTGCTACAGTACCATACATGCAAGGGTTTGTTAAAAAGACAATTTTAATGCACCGAGCTCTGCATTTATATTACAGTTTCATGGAAAAATATGACAGTGGGCTCTATTTTTAGAGCAAGACAGAATGAAGTAATAGAAAGCACTGTGAGACTGAAGACCTCTGTGATTTCTTTCAGAGAAGAAGGATTATTACTTTGGTATATTGGGGAGTGGGGTTAGATCAGCAGCCTGGCACTGTGTGATTAATGGAAATATCCAAACACTTTTAGACTGGTAGTAAATATCAAAAACACTCCGGCAGATAGAAAGGGGGTATTTTCTGTTAAAATTCATATAGTAATAACATACTGGCTCCGTGCCCTCAGCTGTAGTGGCGATTTCGGGCATAGGCAGTATTACCTGGGGTGTACTTCCTCCATCATACGCAGAACTCCTGTCACAGGAAGTTTTTCCAAACTTAAGTTAATTCAAATATCCATGAGCTTGCCCCTGACAAACCTCAGGCTAGAGCCACATCAGTTCATTTTTAAAACCCCAAAACAGATGAGATGCCACTGACCCTGTTTTGGTTTGATAATATGATGAGCTGTTCACTGATGCGGACGTCCTGGTAGGCTCATATCAGTCACAAAGTATCCCGCCCTCATTCACTGAGCGGCATAATCGGTAAAAAATGAGGATAAAGCGCCCACAGTTCAGACTCTGTACTTTGAGTTTGATGTCATCTTGAACCAGGAAGATGGCGATGGCCTTACAGATCTGTCATTCGAGCTGGCGCTGTGGTACAGTGGTACATGTTTGTTGTTCTGGAAAGGTTGGACTGGGCCGATCTGGACATTTGAACACTTTCCTGACATTCCTCTGCATCCACATAAACATCTGTTAGCAAAGACATCAAGATCAGCAATGCCTGTCTTTTGTCGCCAATGCTGAACGACTATCAGTGTTGCTATTTTCATCTGAGAGTTACGCAACAGGCAGAGTGTTTTAAAGGTTGCCATTAAAAAAAAAAAAAAAAAAAAGCTGCAGTGTGGATGCGAGGTGGCAAAAGTTTGGCATTTTAAAACGAAAACGGGATTTTCTGGTTGAGAGCAATGGATCTTCGTAGCTGCTGCAAATAAGGTCATGTGATCCAAGGGTGTGTTTGTGTGCACAGACAGTCAGATGGACCTTTGAAAAAATTTGAAAGGAAAAAAAACCGTTGTGATTAGCTTTCGGAGGTGATGTGGATCCTGAAGAGCTAGCTAGCTAGTTAACCAAAGTAGCCTCATATTGCTATTTTTCATGTCTTCAGATGTCATCAATTACATAAAAACTGTCTGTCCTACAGCGTCTGACTTCTGGAATGTATAAAGCTGTCAAAATTCCCCCAAATTGTTGCATCTCTTAATCTTGTCTAACAAAATCTCATGTACAGAATGTGCATACACATACTCTTTCACTTCCATCCGCTGACACTCCTCTGAAAGCATTTGGAGCCCCGGAGGTCAGACCCGCCTCCTACCCTCTGTCCTATGATGATGTCACTGCATCAAAGAGAGGGTCAGTAGGTCACTGAATGAGCCTGAACCGCCGCTGCCCTACTTCAAAGCCCATCTTCCTCCCAGGGTGATGGCTCCTGAAACGTACTGTACAGAATGATGTTGCTACTGTGCTCATGTATAGAAAGTGTGACTCGAGGCTTTCATGCATCGCCGTCTCGCATCTGGTTTGGGATAAGGCACGAGTGGACAATTCGTTAGGGTGATAAGCTGAATGTCAGTCATGGAGGAACAAAAAAAAAAAAGAACATTCAGTGATGGCAAACTGGCCAGCAAATGCAAGGCATATTAATGTGTAAACTTAAAGATAAAGCCACCTTACTTTTGTTTTGTCTCATTGAGAACCAGTGTTCATTGTTGATGTCGGACTTTTTTTTTTTTTAAGCAGAGAGGATCCTCTTTATCTGATGCAGATTTCAGGGCCTCAACAGGTAATAAGCACATCTATTGCTTTGTATGTTCGTAGCTTTGTATGCGGGTGTATGAGTAAACCAGCTGTGTGTTATGTTGCCATCTCATCTTCTTCCTGTTCAAGAGCTGAACTTCCTGTCTGCGATACAATCAGGTTTTTCCGTCAGATTTGGCTTTAAGCACAGCTGTCGATCAGGTTGGCACTGATAAGACGAATGGAAGTCGAACTCTTTCATAGAATGAGTGAAACCTGCGAGATATTACACTGGATATTTGTGTGAGACACACAAGTCAGAGTTTGATGACTTCATGTTTTTAAGACACCGCAGCATCATCGCCTAAATGAATACAAGAGTGCGTGCGGACGTCAGCTCAGTTCTTGGGATAAAAACTTCTCCTCATTTGAGATTTTCGATGATAGCGATCTCCCGTCGGTCGGCGTAGTCTGGGCTCAAACCGTTCAGATAGAGGCTTCCGTTCCTGGCCAGGGAGAGAGTCAAGCTGGGGTAAGCCTCCCTGTCCTCGCACAGGTTAGCCGATAGCGTCCTCTTGCCAGGAGTCATTTCCTGGTTGATGGATGTATTTATGCCCAGCTCAGATGACAGCTTGCGCTTGATGGATGCAGCACGTTGGAATTTGTCATAGATGTCAACGCTGAGCCTCCGGCGGGTTTCTTTGAACTCTGCTGACACGTTTGCTGTCCACTCAGCAGCGTGAGCCCGAAACTCACCGACCTGCAGAGAGAGGCCCACGATTGATGCCTGCAAACACAACGTTCTTCTCCTTACAATCATTAACATGCTGCTACATTTTCTCCTGCATAGTCATGTCTGCATAGAGATGTTACCAGCACTTTTCAAAAAAATTGTAAATGCAAGATACAGGAACAAAAACTGGTGGCATTTCTCAATTACAGGGTAGAATCTACACATTCATGAATTCTATGTCAGGTGACAATTATCTGAAAAGTAGGAAAACGCTTAGCGGTTGAAATATTGACTTGTTCAAGTGGAATAAAAATAGATTTGCCTTTTTGTGCATTAAACATTTAACCATAAATTAAAACCGTAGCTGCTTGCTTATTTTCCTGCCTGTTAATCGTTGATCTGTGACAGAATAGATGAAAAGAAATAAGCCCCTAAACGTGAACAGCTGACCAATAACTAACTGACTTCAGTCAGTGAACATAAATGTCACAGCCATTAATCTGACGACTGTTTAAAAATTCTCGCCTTCAGCCTCCTTTCACCACCCTCACCTAATTATAAGCGTGTGGGACTGAATCCAGACGGTAATAATATGACTTTTGTCTGCCGTTTAGCTCCTGACCTAAAGGGAAAGTTCAGGATATTCAACCTCTACGCTAAGAGTTAAAATGACAGAGTAGCGACCAACTTATTTGATTAGTTTCGATACTGAGCGTGACCGCTATGACTCATGCACACCCTCAATAATAATAACAGTTCTACTCTTCACAGCGCCGAGCTCCTGAGCTCCCCTCCCCTCTCGAGACGCCACCGTAGCTCCTCCTGTTTCGAAAAACTGTCAAATTCAAACACGTCACCCTCGTCCAAATGTAGCAATATGATAAGTAATTTAAATAGAATTTATTGAAAAATAGGGATGCGTCATGTTGGATTTTTGCTAATATTGGATATGCTCATATCTTATAACTAATTTGGCCAGTATTTACTGATGCTGATACGATCTGTACAAAAATAAGTTTATATGATGATAACATTTTATCCCTACTGAAAAAAATAAACAAGTCATATCTGAAAGGCTAACGTCTTCTTCTTTATTCAAACTTTATAAAAATGTATTTGTTTAGAAATAATCACTTATAAAAACATTGGAAAAGCTATAAAAAAGTCCATTGCTTTTTGTTGCTTCATCGTAAGATGTGAGCAAATATGAAGAAATTAATCTAATTTTTAAATTGGCTCTTGAAGCCACACTGATATACTGTACCTTTAAGAGGTAACCAGTATCTGCTGATACTGCTGACATGCTGATATTATTGTGCATTTTTATATATATATATATATATATATATATATATATATATATATATATATATATATATATCATTATATATACAAATGTAAACATTTATACTCAGTGTGCAGATTCACAAATATAAACAATCTAATGATTCACTCAAAAAAAACCTCTAGTCGTCTGTTTTTTTTCCATCCGTCAGAGTTTTTCTGCGCTGTGTTGTCTATTTGGACTTCTTTTATTCATGAGTACAGTGTGTGCAAGCGGTACGGTTGCTTAGTAAAAATCTCTCTGGCCAAGTGTGTTTGTTGGCGGTTGTTGGAGGAGCGAATACGTTATCGATCTCACCGTCGTAAGACATTAGCCTCTCCAGGCTAATATACTATACTTGGAGTGAACTTCATTCATTAAACTCCAAATATATGCTCAAATGTGTCCGCAGAGCTGGGAGGATTCTCAGCTGTAACAATTACACACGTGGACTCACTCCCACTGCAGTCCATCCCACGCCACCTCCTCCTTTTGACTTCTAGGCTCAGATGGACGTGTGGGTAAGAAGGAGAGAGCCTCGTTTTGTTTATACATTGATGTATGGTTCTCTTTTGCAAGTAAATAAAGAGTCTGCCAGAACAGCGAAGCATCAGTTACTGCAAACATAGCGTATCTTTCATCCAGCTCTGGTGCAGGCTGCTGTACTTAGATTTCCAGCTTGAAAAGTGACCAGGGAAACACTGAGGTATCTATTTGTCAGTGTGAGGGAAGACGGATGTGTTGTACCTGTGAATTTACTATCAACATCCATCCAGGTTCAGCTTGTTAGAAACAACTGCAAAACAGGTGTAACCCAGGAGGAGTTGCAGTATTCTTATTGTTGCTGCTTTTTTCCCTTTGCATATATTGTTTTGAGAGAGAAAGACAAAATCCGCTTCCCTTATTTTTGCAGGTGAGTAAAGTTTTCATCTTTAATTTTTAATGTTGTTGCAGGAGTGTCCATATGTTTTTCCTTCGAAGGGAAGACTGCACAACCCTCAAAGGTTGGTTGTAGGTAAAAAGCAAACATATTGGGATGTATTGTGTCACTCTCTCTCTCTCTCACCTGATTTAAAAATGCCCCTCTCCTCCAACCCTCGACTCCTGAGAGCCTTTTGACATTTTCTTCCTCCTTTACCTAACAGCGGATGCTGAACTGCCACTTACATCACCTCTAATACGTCATTCTCAGAACGCAACTCCACGTACCTCCTCCTTTGTTTTCTTGGAGATGACCCGAAACCAGTCCCCGATCATGCTGAGAACAGCGGCAAAATACGCCAGACCCACCAGGATCCAGAACCACACCACAGGTTTGTAGTAGTTCAGATACTCTGGACTCTCTGACCCACCTGCAGGAAACAAAGTTATACAACTCTGTTACGTTACTGAGAAACAGGCAGGATTGATTTCAGAGTGAGGGCAGTTTAAGTGGACCTGATTCAGTCAGCCATAAATGGATCTTTGACTGTCATGGTATATTTCTTAATGAGCACTGGTCTTTAATAGAGAGACGTCATGTCTCAGCAGCGCTGTCTCTGCCTCCAGGGTTTTGGCCCTGCATGATCCGGATCTGATCATTGGTAGTAACATTTTATAATAGAAATCAGTAATGAATTCACACAGAATTGTGTGAAGAATCACAAGTGGTTATACTGAAGGACTTTTCCCATGAATCCAATTCTTTGATCTTCATGGAAGTGTAGAGATCAAACAAATGTATCTGTTTAATTCAGAAAAAAAGGAAAAAAGTCAGGAATCCAGCAAAAAGCTTGAAATCCAGCGAGAAGTTCTAAAGCTGAGACTCATGAGGCGAACCTTGATAAACAACCCTTCCAACAGTGATGTACAATAATCGGATTCATTCAAAAAAGGACTTTCTTCCCTCTGGAACTAGCTAACTAACTAGCAGCAGCCGGCTAATTAGCTTGACTACCAGGGGAGGTACAGGTGTTGTAATCTAATCCATAATCATTAGGACTGCTCAGGGAAATTTAATCTAGCAGCTAAGTGTTTGTGATTTTTCCCATCTGCCAGTCCCTCATGCAGGTCAAATGTAACCAATATCATCTGCTAAAAACACACGTGCACAGACGCATACATTTCTCTCCCATCCACACACACACGCATCGCATGTCAAGTATCAATAAATGTACATATACCAGAAAACTACACTTTAAAACTACATGAAAATGTACTCGCATGTTATTGACTAATATTCTTTTAAAATGAGGGTGACCATGTTTAAGTTTTTCTGCCTCCATTAAGCAGTACTTGGGCTGGGCTCGTGAGGTAGGAAGTGGGGAGTAGACTCAGAGGTAATGGGCATGTAGCAACCGAAGGGTCGCTGGTTCGATCCTCACTCCCCCCGGTGACCATGTCTAAGTGTCCTTGAGCAAGATACTGAGCCCCTGATTGCTCCTGATGGCCCTGTGATGGACTGGGGACCCGTCCAGGGTGAACCCCCGGCTCCAGCCCCCCCTCCCGCGACCCTTGATGGACACCTGGTATAGTAGATGGATGGATGGATGCTGGGCTAGAGTTTATTGTTTAAAATGCTATTTTTATGTTTAATGGCATCCAATTTATTGGGTTGTGATTTCAGAGCAAAACCTTCAGCATCATTTGTGTGTGGTTTTTTTTCTGATGGGAGCGCGTACAAAATCTGGCTGAGAATAAAAACCTCACAGACGCACTGATTGCAAGTGAGATGTTATTCTTAAAAAAAAAAAAGAAAGAAAGACCTGCACACAAAAGGAAGTCAAGACACCTTTTTCACCGGCGACAAAGTCTCCAAAGCCAATAGTTGTGAGGGTAATGACAACAAAGTAGATGGACTCCAGTGTGCTCCAGCCCTCTATGTGTTTGAAGATGACGACCGGCAGGGCCACAAAGATGAGACAGCCGAACAGGATGAAGAGCAGCGTGGAGATGACGCGGATCTTTGTTTGGCTGACTTTCCATTTCTGTGGGGAGAAAGAGAGAAAAAGAACAGTGTGACTTTGTTATCTGGCAGTGAAATAAGTCACGCTCTTCCTCCCGTCCAGGCGGAACCCAAAACTAAGGTGTGTGTATTTTCAGGTTCAATCAACAGGTATGTGTGCTTTCCTGGTGAAGACAACCTTACACAATCCTACAACCCCCCCCCCCCCCACTCCAACAGGCTTTCATTTATTTATTTATGCTCACTTCACATTGTGATGACTCACTTCCTTCCACTCGTTCCAGGACTACATTTGCTGTTTTCTTCACCGTCACACTACCGAACACATGTGACATAACGTCCCCCGTCAGATGGCGCACCCACTCCAACTGAACCGACGTGTCACGTGACAGTCGCACAATAACTTAATATCTCGCACGTATTCATAGTAGCAGATACCATAACTGATTCATTACAGCCCTTGGAGTTAATCTAAAGGGAGCGTCGCTGCTGCAACACATTAGCGCACACCATTTTTCTCTGCTGCCTTTCCACTCGAGGTGACTGATTTCACTTGCTGTCGTGCCCTTTTCCCTTCCAGTTATATAACCCTGAAGCAAAGTACCTCCCTCATAAGAGGAGCATAAAGAACAGGCATCCTCAGATCATCAAGTCTTCTGTTTATGGAGTACAGTAGCATCGAATTTACAGCCTTACGGAAGCAAATTAACTGAAATATTAATGTATTCCAGCGGGACATCTGGGGTTTCTCAGCAGGCATCTTCCCTGCTCAGTTCGGCTTCTGCAGCTGCTTCACTTCATCTACTTGCATTGTTTGAACGAGCCCCTCCCCAGGGACAGAGGCCCCACACCCAGTAGTGAATACAAATAATGATTTACTTGTCGCCTCCATGCATGGAACATCATTACTGTTAGTCCCTTTATCATAATTTAGACTTCTGAACAAAACCTGAACAGCAGGTGCACGCTATCAAATCCAACTGGAGGAAAGGAATACTATTGTAGTCTGTTTGCAGGAGATTGCACACAGTTAACATGTACATGAAGAACAACACTGGGGAGACACACACTTGTATTACTCACTTGACAGCGTTACAGCTAAGCTGTTGCGGTCTTTCTGAAGTGAAAGCACACTCTGATTCTCATGCTCAATAAAATCCATGCAATTACATCACGGTTACAGGAAATACACTTTTTTTTTTCTCCACACAACCAGTTGCTTAGGGTCCCCGTGGGGGTCCTGACCCCTCAGGTTGAAAACCACTGTTTGACACACAGATGCACAGGATTGCACAACCCCAGTGTGAGGATTGATGCTATTGTTGGTGCTTATTATGTTCAACATAAGGCACAATCATTTTGTAAATTCGTTTGCTTATTCATTATATTATTTTATTCACTTGACATTTTAAAGCCTTTAATTTATTTCCTGACATAAAACAAATACGTTCATTCCTCAACCAGTAGCAGCACTGCTTTTTTCCATCTCTTTTCCCTTCTTCGTCACGCAAACACTCTATTTTACAAATGCATAATTAATTCGGGTTTTTCCGCTGTTATCCTTCCAGATAAAGCCATGAATTAGCCGTACAATCCACTTGATTGATTACATCTTTCAAAGATCGCGGAGATGATTTCTGCTAAGGGCCGACTGGCAAACACCGAAGAATACATTAAATTTGAAAAAGATACGAAACGAATATGATGTTTTAATGAGTCGAATCTCTGACTTGATTTGATGTTCAAGCTTGTTGAGGTTGTTGAGTTCATGTGGGAGAAACCAGACTCTCCTGCAGTCATATTTATGTTCTCTTACTCACAATTTAATAATCTGACATGAGTAACGAGGCTTTCTCGCTCTTCTGGCAAACCTGTCAAAGGCCTGCGCGAGCATGTATATTTTGATGTGCCTGTTTTATGTGTTTGTGGACGTAACCTTAATTAAAGCCATAACGCACCACACATGAACGGTGGTTGTGTGATACTCCAAATAAGAAACTCCCTGTTTTACAGCTGCACAAGCATGTGGTAGTTGTAGTAATAGAAGGTGGTGACAGGAGGGAAAAGTATATCCCAAAATGCACTGCAGCACAACACTGATATCCTTGAAACGCCACTGAAAACTCACACGCCGCTAGCAGACAGCTGCATTAAAAGAGCTGGAGCAGGAAGTTAAAACCAAAACATTCAACGACAACAAAAAAACGACTGCGGTGTTATAAGTTGTTATACGTTGTAGCTCGGATTAGAGGCGTTATGGTAGTTTGACGTAAAACTCAGGTGCTTTTTCAGCAATTCGTACTACTGGTGCTTCTCAAAACGAGGACGTCAGTGCGTCTGGGCCTTTTGACCATGAACATCTTGACAACTGTTCACAGTAGGCGTCAACACTTGAAAACGGAGACCGAGGTGCTGCGCTGCTGCTTTAAATTACAAAAACTCACTGAGCTCTTACCTTATTAACAATGATATCAAGTCAACAATGTTGGAACAGTAAGGTAGCAAAACACACACAAATGTTTAAATGACTAATAGAAGTAAGGCTGTTAAATCAATGAAAACAGATATAGGGATTCAGCATTGTAACTGAAAACCTCTGGGTGTTTGTAGCACAAGCAGAGATGTGGAACCTGGTTTTCCAGTCGTCAGAACGTGTCTGGTAAGCATTAAGGTTCTACGTGTGACTTGTGATGTCATAGGTGATCGTGATTGTATATTTACTTCACCGCGATGAACAGAGAACCCAGTAAATTGAACAGAAAAGCACCAGAACTCACTTGACTTCAGTAAATACAGATTTAAAGTCATCTCTTTTTTTTTCTGATCCAAGCTTTCAGTGCTGGAGAAAATAAAACCAAACAAACTGTATTTTAAAATTGCTACACCGGAGTCTGTTGTCATAGCAACCCGAATATTTCATCCACTGGTACTGACATTGCTTTGCAAATACAGCAAAGCCCCCCCCCCCCCCCCCCACACACACACACACACACACTGTCGTCTGCTGAAAATCCTCACATGACTAAATCAAACTCACCACAATCATCTTCTCTACTTTGGCGATTCCTTTACCAAAGATGGTTCCGAGCTGGTCCCCGACACCGGCTAGTAGGAACCCAAACAGAGGAATCCCCAGCAGAGCGTAGATTATACAGAATATCCGCCCACCTTCTGTGTGAGGAGAGATGTTCCCGAATCCTGACAGAGAAGACACAGGAGGCATCTCATTCACTGTCAGTAGAAATTAGATGCAGCCTAATGAATCAGGATTTGTTGTTCAGGTATAATAAGATCTCCCCTGCTCCGGGACGCCCAAAACCTGATTCTATGCATTTATTAACAACACATGATATTCATTCTTTCATAAAGGGGTCTGCATAATGAACACTGCTCCTCATTAATGAAGTCATCTGTCTCCGGATAAGCTTCAGGGTGCCTTCTAATGACTTTCTAGTCTCACCCGGGAGTAGGGTGACGACGAATGTGAGAGAAATTGTCAATCAAGTGTGTTAATTTCGTGATTAGTTCAAAGGGAGAGAGGATTTGCTTGCAGCATCCCTGGGTTCGAGGAGGCGATTTTAACAGAAGTTCACTACTGAGTCATGACGTCATTCTGTTCCGTTCTATCACATAAGAGAGAAAGTGTGAAGCTTTGTGGTAATTATTTAACGAGCGTTATCATGGGATTCAACAGCGGTGATTATGATAACGATAACGCAGGGTTTTTGTCATACACACATGCAACTATCTTCTCTCTTCAGGAGGCAACAGATGTAACTTAGCTTATAGCTTAGCTTATTGCTAACTCCGCTGCAGTTACTTTTAAATGTGTGCTACCCCCCGTGAATATAAACCGTTTATTCACTTTCTTTTCTGAAAGTAGAACTGTGCCTCAGCGCTGGTGACAGCCACGAGTATCATGTTTCCCAGTGGCCCTTTCAATACGTCTGGCCTCGGTAATGGGATATTTTATGAAGCGTCTTGAGGCAAATTTCTCTCACTGGGACTCAAGGATGAACTCAAAGGATTTTTCAGGTCAAAGGTCACCGTAACCTCAAATGAAAATGATATCTCTGGAACTCCTAGAGGTGATTTTCTTCAAATCTGCTGGGAATCGAGGATGAAAAGAAGAGATTTTGGTGGTCAAAGGTCAAGGCAGGCACAAGACTGCAATGCAGTATTTTCAGTTTATAAAATTCTGAAACTCCTGGGGAGTCGTGGACACTTTTCCAAGGCGGGACTAAAACACCACGTTAAGCATCTCTTCATGAGTCTCCCACTTGACAACAGCTTTACAATGACCTCCAGGTTTCCTCATAATAAGGAGCTAAAGCATTACGATGGACAAAAATGCAATATTCTACTGCAACACGTCAGCTCCATCTCAGCTAATCAGTGAAATTAATGATCAAAAACATGATTAAAAGTTCTATTAAAGATGCAGTGTTGGTTTGTTTCTTTTTGATATCTAATGCTTCGGATCATTTGACGGCAATGACAACCCATCATGAAGTCACACGCTCCAAAATAAAGGTAGTTGCTGGAGAGGAGTACTCTTCAGTTCACTTTTGAAGACACATTTGATTCTATGATAATACCTATTCTATTAATAACTTATTACCAAATAAAAGCATATAAAAGCAAACTGTTCCAGCATTCATTTTTCATTTCCATCCTAACGATGCAGTAAAATCACAGCACTACACGAACAAGCTTCTTCTGTTTCACGTGTATTTGTACTCTTCTGACACTTGGACAACATCAGCTGCGCTTCTACCTGCAGGACTATTTGAATGCTGGATTGGTAATTTTTTAAAGCGCTGTTGCTGCTTAATAATTCATTCATATTCTGCCTCCACAGCAGAAGTTCACAGCACATCCCAGAAAAGTACACAATTTATTTTTGGTTCAACTTTATGACACTCGTGCTCCGCCGCAAACATCTTCATATCCATAAAAACCCCAAGCCTTCATAGAGAGTGATCAATTTTCATGCGGCATGAGTGACTTTCTGTTTTAATCTGATTTAATACCAAAGAGGAAAACGCTGCACCTTTTCTGCTCTTGAAAGTTCTTCCAGCTCATTCCTGGGTAAAGTAAAAAGATACAATCAGGTGCAGAAAGGGTGCTTTGCCTCGATACTGGGCATCACGTTGAAGATCTGGATTAAAGATCGGTCAATGTGAATTGTCGCTTTCTCTGTTCACTTGATATTTTGTGACAACCACTTGAAATTGTAACGATTACCAAAGAGACAGTCCAGAAATCGTCTGCTGTTCATGCGTGCATATCACCTGCAAGTGAGAATTCTGCAGCGAAATCAAAGTAATGAAACTGTGTTAAACAAAATCTTCTCTTTATTCCTGCGCATCTCAACCTTGTAACCTTTTTTGATATTTTTGAAAGCAGAGGACCTTGTCTTTTGTTTTCACCTTTTTATTGTTCTGTTTAAATTCTTTGTCAGGCAAAGTGTTTGCAGGGGAACGATGACCGTGTTCTGTTCCTCTGTATGAAATAAAATCGGAATCTTTCTCTCAGCTTCCGTAAAGTCAGAAGTCAAACATCAGTCTCGCTTTTGCTTTACTGCAGCGCCGAGTGTAAAACCGAAAGTCAACAACTGAGCTTTCAGGTGAGAGGAGGAAAATCCTGCACTGCAGCTTTTATGCTCTCTCTTCACACTGTAATCTGACATGTTCCACTTATTTTCTGCAAAAAAAAGAGATAAACACTTTGTGAAACTGAATCCACCAAACCAAGCCGCTAAAGTGCTGCGGTCTGCTTGGTTGAGCCAGATAGCTGGAACACGTGCAACAAGTTCCTTTCGGTAATTTTGCACGATCTGACTGTGCCGAACGATCAGGAAAAGGGGAGCGACAGTTTGTTTAACCTCCATTTCATGCTGTCCTCACATGATGGGTGACCGTCAGATTAGTTAATGTACTCTCAACAATGCAAAGTCAAACTACTGGTTTTTCATTTTAGGATGCAAGATGAGTTCTAGCAGGATATTGGACATGTGAAATGAAGCCCAGGAGCCACTAAACGGATGCAGTGATCTGTTGAGGTTCCCTTCGGATGAGCTGTCAAACTAGTTGTGTGTGTGTGTGTGTGCGCAAGCTGCTCCTTTTCTCTGTTTAGGAAGCTCTTACAGCTGGAAGTGACAGAGACAGAAAGCAAGAGTGTATAAAGATGCTGGAAGTACAGTTGTTCGGCTCACCAGTTTTGGAGGGAACTCATTATCATGCTGCGACATTTCTCAAGCATCAAAACACCACAGAAAATGAAACGACAGTCCGCAGTGCTGCAGGGAGGAAGCATTTTTGTTGGCTAACCTCGAAGTTAGCATCACCATGGGTCCCCATGACGAACAGCCAGTGGGAATTTTTAACTGGATTTTGGAATATTGAGTAAAATAAGTTTTTAAGACAAATGAAAGCTTGTAAGATTGACAAGCTTTGTTCGGCACGATCTTCACAAACAAACACCACTTTTCTTATTTATGAAGCATAAATGTAGCTGTTAGAAGCGAACTAATTAGCTATGAGCAAACTACGCCACGGAAGCACAACCTCACTGCAACTAGCAACACGCTTCTTCTGTTTTCAGCGTGGTGACGTTTCATGTCTGCGACAACTTCTGCAGTTTTGTTCAACCACTTGTTGGCAACTGCCATTTTAACACAAATAAATGCTTTGAAATTCATGCGTTGTATGAACTTACATATTTTATGTCACAGAACAAAATTTTAAGGTCTGAAATCTCTTTTGAACCACTGACCTCATTTCAGGATTTCCACTAAAAACCCTCTTAGACAAGGGACTTTCAGCTTTCTTTTCAACACTCAACAAGGCTAAATCATTTCATTAATATCAATCATATGAAATTATCATTAAAAATGATTAAAGAAAGTCATTTTGGAATAGATATTGACGAGGTTAGCAAAGATCAATACATATTAAACTCCCTATGTAACCCTTAGTAAGCTGTTCGGTCGTGGCGAGTATACTTGGGCGCAAAACTGTGAGGGTGACTAATTTCTACCACTTTAATTATCAGTCGAAGTATAATCCTGGTTCAACATAACCAAATTCGAAAAAAAGGTTCTGATAGGTTGGGTTTCTGCAAGTAAAATTTCATGGCACAAGTTTAATTTCATGCTTTAACGGTCAACCAAATTGCATTGTCTGTCTGCTGGCTTTGTGCACGCACACAAATCAGCTGTTGCTGTTATAAAAGACCTTGTGGAATTCAAGCAAATGCATTTTCCATTTCAATATCTTTCAATGTCATGTCCAATCGTCTCTCTACAAAGAGGAACAACAGGGAAATGATTTGCTCTTACCAATGGTGGTGATGACAGTTCCAGCAAAGAAAAAAGAGGAACTGAGGTCCCAGAGGCTCGTCTGATTGGATGAGTTTCCTGACGGGTTCACACCTGCTCGGACCGCTGAAACCACTTGCTGGAGCAGAAAATATTCACAAAAAAATAAAATAAATCAATAAAAGTTAGTACACAATGTTTCTCAAAGGGAATGTGGGCTGAGCAACATAAGGAAATGAGTGATGTGCAACAGTTCCCTTTGGGGAGGACATGACAGCTGAGGTAAACATTCGACTCAAACCAATTAAGAGCTGTGAAAAACAATTAGTATCTGTCACAAATGTGAAATGTTCTTACTGATCAAAAAAAGCAAAACCCGCTTGAACTTGCGGGTTCAAACGAAGGTCTTCCAGGATGGATCCTCCTAAGAGATGCATGAATTACATTCAGAGATTTGCTTCAAATCCAGCCCTCAAGCTGCGCAGACTAGACGGATCATTTTGCACGGTTTTACCCTTCTGACCGCCTTCACCTTTGCAGCAGGGACAACCAGGACAGGTGTTACAAATCAGAGTAGTCAACCGCAGAGCTAAATGTACCAGAATCTGGGGTCAAACACACCGAACAGTGTGCTGAACAGTACATCCTACTTATATGAATAAGGCTTAACCAAAAATCAGGAGAGCAGCTGCGGCCTTAAAATCCACCATTAGAATAAACATCAAACATAGTCGACAAAAAGTGATCATTATAATCCTCGTGATTTATGCGAATAGCTGCGACCAACAAAAGGCCCTGCAGAGTTGTGCATTGAAATAAGCGACACGTAATCTGGCATCAACAGTGAATCAATGCATTCCCATTCTATCGATACTTCTTGTTCTTTACAAGGTCGTAAAGGGAGAGCAAGCCGGCTCCTGGTGACACTGGGTGAGGGGGCAGGGGGACCGGTTGAAGTGGGTGTAAAAGCTTTGGGAAACCCTCGCTGTGGACCGTCACCATGGTTACGTCAAGCTTCTTTGGCTGCATTTGCTAAACATGTTTTCATACTTGTTCCTGAGCTGAATGAGGGCTTTAGTCTTTGTAGCTGCTAAATCTCCAAACAATGAACACAACCGTCGCATTAAAATAAAGCCTGTTGTAGTGTTGCTGCATGCTGCTCCTGTCAAACGCATTCATGGTCAATTTAGCATCACCACACATTGTGTGATAAGGACAGTGCGAGATGAATGCATCTTATGTTCAACTATAATTTATCAAAAGGCTAGTGATAGTGGTGGAATTGGCTTCACGTGTTTTATTGGCCGCTTCCCTCTCTGATTTGGGGGTGTTCTCCAGGTGATAACCCCTCCACGTGAACGTGCACATGGAGGGGGAGTGGATGGGGCGGGTTTGCAATTGAGCCATAATCTATTCACACTCATCAAAAGCACCGATTTTTGTCTTTGAGTTTGTGTTCTCATTTTGACAGATATTAATTAGTGGGTGTATCTCAAATCTTCTTTCTCCATAGGACTTTTTTTTTTTAGTGTGGATTTTGTTTTGGGGATTTATGTGCTGTGGTCAATGTGCTGACAATGGTGAGAGACAGTAAATGAAATGATGTGGTGGCAACTTGCAGTTTTAATTTTGTTGTTCTTTGTTATACCACTTGCAGTACTCAACCAAGCCTGGTCAAAGGCTCCTTCAAGGTGCCCCCATCCATGTAAAATCCTCAGTATTTCACTAAACCATGTAAAAGCAAAGAATAAAACATTCCAGTTGGGTACACAGCTACCCTGTAGTTAGAGTCAACTGACTGTGAGTTCCCTCTACACACCAGACGATGAAGGATATGAGATGACAGACGGACGCATTTGTTGTTACTTGAGTCACATTTCTCAAGAGCTGCCTGACAGATTCGTGACCAGTTCCTTCAACAAACACATGAAGCACGAACTCATATCAACTTTCCATCGAACACTTAATAAGTACGGTGACCTTCCAAACGTCACCGCAACAGCGTGTTACAAGGCTGAGTACTTATGTGACACAGGTCTGCCAGCGTCAGCTCAGCGTGACAGAGGTTACACAGGAACCAGAACAGTGAACCTCCCCGTACTCTTCTCTCTGAGAGAGGGGGGAAAACCTTCTGGAAGGCTAAACTCAATGCACACCACTTGTACACACACACACACACACACACACACACACACACACACACACACACACACATACACGCACACACCGCACACCACACACACACGCACACACACACACACACACACACACACACACACACAGTTGGGAAGTTTTCAGAACCACACGTGCTTCCATGCTTAAGCAATAATAGTTTACTAATAGGTTTAGCATCTTATAGCATTTTAAAATCCTAATTAGCATTTTTTCCCCCCTCAAACTAATGACATCGACTGCTTTCCTCTTGCAAGTATTTTATACGTCTTTTTTTCTGGTTGCGTCTTGTGTTATTATTTGTCCGTGTCAGAGCCTCCAAAGATGTTTCATTAAATAGAAAAATAATCATGCCTGCATGTCAAGTAGCTGGTTAGCGTGCTATGCTGACTTCATGACACCATGGTGTAAACGGCATACAAAGTTGTAGCTGCACTGTTTCTGGCTTAACAGCATCACGCTATGTGGTTAGTGTGTGTTTACCATGTTAGAAAAGGTAAAAATGAACATGTGGATAAAATCCCATGCCCACTTCAGAGTCACATGACTGCCTAAAGAATAAAACTAGATTGGAAAGATTAAAGTGATCTTTCTCTCCACGTGCTCAGTAGCTCAAATGAGCTTTGATAATATTTGGACCTAAAATACTTGAAAGATTGAATTTTTGTTCCTGTTGTGTAACAACAGTTTATGAAACAGATTGCGTTTGCTCTAATGTACACAGGAATTAAACCGCGTTACTTCCAAAGCCCTGGAGTACAGTGTCATGGAAAGAATTGTAAATTATGAATTGCTTCCTGAACGCCAGTCAAAGCAGTCTTGACTAAAGATGTCCAAGCATCTTCCCTGTCATCATCACTACTGTATGGCAGCTAAGGGACATTTGTCATTAAAAACAAGCAAGCCAGTTTTAGCACGTGCCTTGCAGTTCCATCTTGTTGTTTCTCTACTGTACATTACAGTGCAGTAAGAAAAAAGACTTTTGTGGCTCCTCGGGATACAGAATCATTACTAAAACGATTGAAAGAAAAAAATCGGATACCTACAGGGAACCAGAAGCCGAGCTAAAGAGATGAGCTCAGCAGCAATGCTACTATAATGATTTATAGCCCATAACACACACTCTCTCCCTGCACTAGCGCCTGTGTTTTCACATGCACACACACACACACACTTACACAATTAAGGGTCACTGCACTGTCAGGTGTTATTCTTCAAGAGGTGACGGTGAGTCAGAGTAGCGTGAAAGATACTCGACATGTTCTAAAAGAAACCATTTGCAGGTCAGCGGCGGTGTACGTATCCGTGTGACCTCTGAGTTGTTCTCTTTGGAGCCGGGTCAAACTGTGCTCTCAGAGCAGACAGTTATGAGAGATCTACTTGAGTTTTGAACGTGGGGCAGCAAACATTCAGAAAAGTCAAGGAAAGGAAGACAAATGTACCAGTATTTAAACGTGATCATGTCTGGAAAATGACAGAAATGTTCAAAAATGTTCTTTTGTTTAGGCCAATATTTCTGAACTTTGAAGAAAAAAAAAGACTGATGAACATACTGGAATTTTTTTGGACAACATTACAAAGGAAAGTCAAAGTTAATGACAATAGTTGATAAATATATGGACATTACACTTAAGCCACACATTCCATAACCGCCCAGTCCTGCACAGCTACTTGAATATTTGACTTACACTGAAAAAGTAACTAGAAACAACAATTAGATTACCCTCTTTGTATCTGCTACATGAGCAAAGTTACGTGCTAAATTGTTTGCCATATTTACACCATGGGTTAATACTGTATTCTAAACTCGTTTTTACACTTTGCTGCATTCCACCACAGTGGCAAAAATATAAATGAAGTTTAAAGTGTACCCACAATATTTTAAGGTAGTTTACACAGAATGCGAACCAGAAAGACAGATCCAAGTTTCACACATGCAAGGAATGCAAATGTACTCACACACAGGAGCAACGGTGGGCATAAGCGTGTTTTTTTTTTTAATCTGTTCTTTCCTGAATTATTTCCGGACAAAAGAAAAGAGAGGGCATAGCACGCCCGTCAGACATATTAATCCACTGTTATGGCACCTGTTGTATGATAAATCAGGGTACGCCACGTTAGCAGCATCTAAAATCAGCCAGATCACCAGGAGCTCCTGAATCATCTGGTCTTTTTGACATCACTCACTTTTTTAATTACTCCCTTTGGGAGCACATTTCACCTCAATCCTCTGCTGACTTCCTCTTGATCAGTCGGAGCCAACAAATGTGTGTGTGCAAGTGTGTGTGTGTGTGTGTGTGTGTGTGTGTGTGTGTACATCATAAAGTAAAAGTGATTAGCGGGCACACATGTGGAGATGTGTTTCAATAAAAAAAAAAAATCAGAGGAGAAATGGAGCAGAGCTACTTAACTCTGAGTCCGTGAGTTGCCAAGAAACAAACATTAGATTGATTGAAAGCTAATTTCATAAGAAAGATAGTGATTGTGCTTGGTTAACCTTAATAAACCCTTTTTCCACAGCATATATATCCACTACACGGTAATCCAGGTTAGCGCTGATGGGTGCCTTTCTCATAGAGTGGATGAGTTGCCTTTTTTTTTCTGAGGTGTCACATTTGAACTTGGAGGATAACGATGTGCGTGGGGAATTTATGCCTTTTTCTCCAGTCTGTATCTCAACGCTGTGTGAACAACATGCAAACACTGCCTGGGACAGATTGAGTTGACCAAAATTCACAAAAGTTACACATGTGACAGCAGGCTGCAAATTATTACCTTCACCCACTTCAAGTTTTGTGTTCAAATCAATGCCAATCTGAGCTAATAAATTGTACTGTACCTCTCTATTAGTCGTTCCACTGGCATCCTAATTGATCTGTTGGCAAATACCACATAATTTAAGGGTTTGAAAAAGCAAATAAGTGACGCTGCTGCTGCCACGAGAACGAAAATGACGATGGGCGTTAACCAAAGCTTTAACCCCCTGCATAGTTGAATATGAAAGGAAACTCATGCATGCAGGAGTATTTTTATGGTTATACATAAATCATAAACCCAATCAAGCCTGCTGCTTCTTTGTGTTCTGGGACTCAAAGTCATTAACTATTCCCTGGTGGAAGCTCATCTCCAGAAGTATATCATCAAGATCTATGGACACCAATTTAGAAGGATAAAGTGTCCTTGCACATATTGATTTAATTTACATCTCAATCCTAAATCATCTCCATGTGACTTGATTTTGTATGTTAGAGGATTTATTGTATGTCCGTGTAAACACAGTAAACAATACCTCCTGGTCGTTAAAGCACCACCCTGGAAATATGTCAGGTTGTCACTCAAATCACAATTTAAAAACATTAAAAGTTCTGCAATAGCTGGATTTAAAAAAAAAAAGAAAAGAAAAAAGATACGACAAGAACAACAACAATTGCATGAAACTTTTTACCAGGATACCAGATACTTCACGCCACTGTAGCCTAGCTGGTCAAGACATGGTTGGAACTATCAAATTAAACTTCCTATATTTACTTTCAGTTCAAGATAATGTGATTTTACTCTATTTACACCTTAATTGCGCTGCTGTGTGTCACCTGAGAGATGCAACACTGCGGACAAACAAGAACCAGAAATTCCCAGCTATGCTAACGGCTACGTGAAGCAATGGCAACGCAAATGCTAACATGCTCACTATAACAATTCAAGTTCACCGTATTTTAAGTACTACTTCAGCACACAGGTGGGTACAGTATATTTGTGATAGAGCCAGACAAGAAATCCTATAACATGTATTTTAAGACACTTAATAAGTACCATCTCAGTTAGATACGTTTTTGTTTGCACGTAGCATGTTTGTTTACTGCTCTTTACCTTACTGAAATGCTACTTGCTCAGTGATTCAATCTCATAGTAAGTATTATGACATATTTTGAATATGAATTTCCCATATTTACTTGGCAAGGCTCTTTGCAGTGAAATAACACATTATTGTACTAATTAGCACAAAGATATTGTAGCCCACAGCTCAGCTTGTTGGGAAAGTGGCCCTTAACAAAGGCTTGGTAACAACTTGGCATGTTTTTGTGACAGAGTCTGGCAACTGGTGGAGGGGCTTAAATTAGATGTTGAAGGCAAATGAGCTTCCTGTGGGACCTTTCAGTTCTCGCATTTTCATCATCTGGTATATTGACTAGATTCCCTTGAGAAAAAGCTTTTCGTCACCCCTGACCAGTGTGGTTGGGGTGAGGCGTACCAATCATTAACAGAAAGAGTGACAGTCAGGAAATCCTTTATTAGTTTTCTGAGACACTTTTGCTAATTAGAACTGATACTGGACTCCTTTTGTGTCCAGTTCAGATTTGTAGCCTATGCATTGCTACCCGACCTTGTACAGATCTTGATCTTGAACAGTTTGCCAAATTTTTGTTGAGAAAACTACTATTTGATATAAAAGCAAATGTAAAAACAGGATTTTCTGATGTGTTTGGAAGTGCAAGTTGCACCAGAAATCTAAAAATACGTGCATTATAACTGTGTTCACATTTTGAGATCCAAGAGGGAGTACGATTTTCAACACAAATTTTGCCTCATGCCTCATGTCTCTCCCTCCCTTGTGACCCCCCCCCCCCCCCCGAGAGGTGTTTCTCACAGTTAGGAAATCTCTGGTAGAACACTGTACACACACAATGAAATACTTCAGCACATATTTTCAGCAGCACTTGCAAAATGTGAACACCCCATCCCCCCAGCCTCCATCCACCAACAGCCTGAAGCAAGAGAGGTGTGGCGCTATTTATAGGGGGGGGGGGGGGGGGGGTGTCTCAGTGGTTTATAATCTCTACATGGTTCCCAATCAGATGTAAGTGAAATATGCAAATCGCTTAAACTGCCTCCAGGGAAGACAAACTATAAGCAAACAACATTTTTGTTCACTTGCTGACAGTAAAAACAACTTGGGGTTAAAGCTTCTGCTCTGTTTCCTCGCAGTAACGGTGTCCATAACCAGGAGCCATCCTGCAGTGCCACTGTTGGATCATTTCAAGTTGTCCAAATACAAGTATCCACAGATTAACCTCAGTTTGTTCTGCTCTCTCTGGATTTACAGAAAAAGCTGCCCACAAGAACGTGGAGGGCCCTATTTAGCTGGAGGATGGCGCTCTGTGTGTGCCGTGTGTTTGGGACGTGATCAGCTTCATTTTGGTATTTAGAGGGTGCGTAATCAGAGCACAAACTACGGCGCACTGCACAAAGAGCTTGGCATCAGATACCTAATTATTCATTGGGGTGTTTTGGGCACGACATCACTCAAACCAGTCAGAGCATCACATGTCATACGCTTGACAGCCCTGGGCTTGGAGTGTTGTTATAGCAGTGGTGCACGCATTTCAGTTGGGAGAAGCAGGCACTTCTCATCTGAAGAAACGGAGCTCCGGGTGGACATGGACCTGAGGAAGGCACGTCTTTCACTTATATGTGGGAGTAGCAGGCATTCACCAAAGCCATCAAAGGTGGAGCAGGCCAAGGGCGAAGTTGCGGCCAGTGTCTCCATGTTATCGGTCACCAATAGAGCTGTGCTGTAATGCCTCGCATCTGCTTGTCTATTTAATGCGCCCTTTAAATAGCGCCTCATTCATAATGCCATTGACCAAAGACCAGCCTCTTCTTGGTCTACGGTGCAAACATTTTCTGGTGTTCCATAATGGCAATGCGCAATGGTTGGGTCTCATTAATATACTGAAGCGATGGTCGGCGCAGGTGCCATGCTAAAAATAGGGCCCAAAGTGTGTCATGATCAAAATGGTGTATATGTGCTTCCACCCACCTTCACTAGATCTTCCAGGTCAGAGGAATTCACACAGGTGTGTGTCGCCAAGAATTCCAGTTTTTGTACGAGGATGGCCAGTTTCTGGGAACTCTCATGAGGTTGCTCCAGAGCTCTGAACACGGTCGCCCCGATGATGAGATAGAGCACCACCAGGAAGAAGATGGCCGACACGGTCTTCCACCTCATGACAGTTGTCCGGGTGTCACACTCATCCTCAGGGGAATTCAGCACCACCGGTTTGGCTGAGAAGGACAGGCGAGGTTTGGAGTGTTGGGTGGCAACTTTGGGGTCAAGAAGGTCAGGTGCAGCCACTGCAAGGATGGAAATCATGAATTCACGTGGCTCCATTTCTTTCCGTTACATACTGAATCCTATGAATTTACACTTGTTCTCAATACAGTCTCAGGCGGATTAACTGTTGGGCACAGTTGCTAACTTTTTGTGGCAGCCATATTGGATTTCTTTTGCCAATTACATGCATTTTCTAAATATACAGTATTTGTCAAGTTTTCTACAAAATTGAGCACTTCATTTGATAAATACGTGATTTTTCTTGCCACTTTTGTGCAGTTTCAGTAATATTGCAGTAAAAATGGACCTGCCTATATGCCTTGCAACTTTAAAACTGTCATGTTTTTATAACATTCAGAGGTATGACTTGTAAATTTAACAGCCTCTGTGTTTTGAGCGACCTGTGCGAGTGTCTCTTTTACGCAGACCTCACACTGAGTCCCATAAAAATGTTTGCGATACAGCTGGCAAATGTTGCCATCTGCAGCCATATTGGATTTTTTTTAAACATAATCTTATATATCTCTTACATGCCTGGTTGGATTTGATACATTATAACATTTTATTGTTTCACTGGCAAGTGGGGAAGGGTGGTGGGAGGATGAGTATGCTTCGCTCTGGCGACTGACCGTATCAAGTTGAAATAAATAACTAAAACTTTAAATAAAATAAACAAATACAAAAGTGTTGTGTAGGAGAGATTTCTTTACCTCAGCATTCATTCATCTGATTTACTGCCTTCCCATTTTATCCTATATTCTCTGTTGTATTGAAACTCTATACATCATTTCATTCGTTCCTCAGCATCCGTCTCACATGCGCTGCTGCTCACTTTTGGGGGTTACGGCTTCATTGTCGGCCTATCAGTCATGTGGAAAGCACCGTGACCTGCACTCACCTGTGAGGCAGTGATAACTCATAAAAACCCGAATCATCCTTCCTAACTAACGGCACCACTGCAGCAACCTGTGAGGATCTGGTGTAGATGGAGTGGACTTCACTCTCAGATCCATCAGAGCTGTCAGCACTGGTGGTCTGCAACATATTCCCTGCAATATCTGAGGCTCTAACAGCAACATTGTGATGAATTATGTAAATAATGATGTTTTAAATCATTTAATCTCACCCAATACAGAAGCAAACCCTCATAGAAGATCATCTAATACATAGTCATGATGTAATTCTGTATAAATGTAAGAAATGTCTGCAAGAAAACCACTGAATGGACGCTCATTAAAAATTAACCACTCTTTGACAAATCCTGTGTCTAAAATAGCTTGCTACAGTGGATGCAATTGCATAACAACCCCATGAGGTTTTAATAAACGGTAATTTACCGTCAACAGACCCCCACTCATGGTAATCAACATCCCTAAATAAGATAATTAATTACTATTTAATTACTGTGGTATTACATAACTAATGAGCATTTCCGTCATTAAATATGTTTGAACGAAAATGATGCCAAAAAAATACCATACCCATATATATGATAAAAGTACACGTTAAGTTCAAATAAAGATGCATTGATGTCCTAACTAGCATAGAACTGGGAATAAATCCTTTCTTTTTTAGAATACTTATTGCATTTTCTTGACAGCATCACTCTCTCAGGAGCAGCGGACTACAGTTCGCAGCTTATAGGTCACACAAGATGTTTGACTCCTCTGTAAAACTGCTCGTTTACGCACTTACTTCTCTACCATCTCTTCCCTCTTTGTCTCCTCACCGACTGACGCTTCTTCCAACAAAGTGCAAACAATTCTTTCTTTATGATAGGAGTTGCTTTTTCCCTCCGGTGCTCCCACCAAGGGATGTGGCCAGTCTCCACATGGTTTTCCACTTCGGTTTTACAATCTCCGGCGTAAATACATCCAGGACATCGCGTTCCCACCGAAAGACGCGCTAAGAGGAAGCGTAAAGGGAACAAGCGTAACAAAGCTCCTCCGTGAAATTCATCCAGGTGTTTGGAGACATCGTGCCCTGCCCCCCGGTGCCTTTGTGGAGGGATGCTGAGGTTTAGATAGTGCGGGTCACTTTACCAGTCTGACGGTGCAGCTCCGGAGTGGACGCGGTGCGTACTCGAGAGAGAGAGAGAGAGAGAGAGAGAGAGAGAGAGAGAGAGAGAGAGAGAGAGAGAGAGAATGCTGCTTTACACCTGAGACCCTCAAAATGCAACATCTCACACCAAAATAAATGGCCTCAGACTGAGTTTCAGTGAGAGTATCACGCATCCAACAGCACTTGCCTCCTCTGAGCAGCCGCGTAGATGCAGGATGGCTCAGGAGGGTGGAGGGAGAATATTCCTCCTGAGAGGGGCAGCACAACTTCGCTCACTCAAACCCTCATGTAATCACCTGGGAGGCATTTTTATTCTGGCCGAGGGAGGAAATGTCCTTTCCTTAACCGAGGGCACACATCCAGGCTACGACTTTAGGGTCTCCAGGGAAGTTTTCAGCGCATTAATTAGATTAATCTGAATTATTGCAACAGTATGGATGTTTTTTTTATCCACGCTGGGATTGATTATGCAGACCAGCGCACAGGTCTGACCACGACATGGATGAAGAAAGCAAGGTTGACAGGAATTTACTGTAATTTGATTGTCAGCTCCTTTTTTGTTTGTGCTTGTGTCTGTGTTTGTGTGTTTGTGCCTGTGTGTGTGTGTGTGTGTGTGTCTGTGTGTGTGTGTGTTCAGTATTGATTGCATTTGAATGAGCTTCTAATTGAATTGAGAGATTTCTGCAGCTGTGTTGTTCCTTTTTGGTGCTCTGATAAACAAACATGTGCACACTCACACATACACACACACACACACACACACACACACACACACACACAAACACACACACACAAACACAGAGCCTTTTAAAAAAGTTAAAAATGAGAGGACCAGTCAAAATGACTTTGCTATGCTGGTTTAAAACTCACATCCATCCTCACAAAGACAACTATGGAAGTACACACACAAACACACACACACACACACACACACACACACACACACACACACACACACACACACACACACACACACACACACACCCTCCACCGTTACAACTGTTAATTCTAATACTGGACCCAAACCTAATTAGTCCCATTCTATCCCAAACCTAAAATCAAGCCCTGAACCTCAAAAAGGACTTTTTAAAGTTGCAGGGCTTAGATTTAACATTGCAAATAGCAAGCCCCAAAACATTTGAGCCCAAGACACACACACACACACACACACACACACACACACACACACACACACACACACACACACACACACACAGTGAAAGAGCCTCCCTCTATGCAGCATCAATGAAGCTTCAAGGCAGTGGGCTCCAAAATAATTATGCTGACATTTCAGTTCCACAGCAGATGAGTTCGCTGAGGTAAGATCGCCTCATCTGCAAAAGAAAGAAAAAGTGATTCAGGTTAAAGAAAAGGGGGGGGGGGCTATTGTACTCAGCAGTGTGCCTCAAACAATATTATACAGTACATGTGCCACGCTCCGATTTTTTAAAAAGTCATCTAATCACTTGCGTCCACATTTCAGGAACAGCTCCACCATAAATCCCCAGCTCGCTCATTCCCCTCGTCTCTCTTCATTTCTCTGAATCAGTGAAGCCCCCAATCTCACATTCTCAGGGATTTTTTTTTTTTATAAAATGTCTGCTATTACATATTTAATAACTCATGTTCTCATTTTCTGTCTTCCATTGTTTGACAGGCTGAGTCCATTATTTATGACACAGTATGAAATTTCAAGAGGTGGACAACCTGTTACTGATTCGAGCGGGTTTTTATGCCCCCACACCAGAAACACTAGGAGGTTGTAAGTCTTCCGGTTGTCTGTCAGCTGTCCCGCTGTTTTTAACGGAATATCTCAGGAACGCTTGGGAGGAATCTCAGAAAATTTGGCGCAAGTGTCCACTGGGACTTGAGGACGAATTGAAATAGTTTTGGTCGAATGTTAAGGTCACCATCACCTCATGTAACTCCGCAACACCGTGAGAGAATTCCCCCCAAAACTGCCACTGGGATTCAAGGATGAACTGATCAGATTTCTGGTTAAAGGTCAAAGGGCGAGGTCACGTGTGAGCTATTTCCCTTCTGGTTCAGGAAAGCCTTGAGGGAATTTTTTTCAAGTTTGGCCCAAAGATCCATTTAGAGTCAAAGGTCACTGTCACAGCCACAAAGTTGCAGTCGTATATAAATGCAACAGTCACATGATTCAGAATTGGTTCTGTCATGAGGTTCACGCCCCTTTTTTCCACGCTTGCGGTGAAAACATGATTGGCTGTATTGCAGCATCGATTAATGAAAAATGTTTAAAGGTACAATATCATTTTCAATCCCATCAAAAGAGCCAAGTATGCTGGATATTTTTATGTTGCTATGGTTACCATTTTGCTGTTGTCCCTTAATGTAGGCTTTTTTTTTTTTTTGGTGAGGCTTATGTAGGTAATGATGGTAAACCCATTTTTACATCTCTATTTCTTATTACTTTAATGTCCCTTTCATCTAATAAAAGGAATATAGAGGCTGGTGTTTATTCACCCAGTCAGCGTGTGACCAGCGAGATGTGGACGACCTCTCAGAGGGCAGAGTGCGACGGTGCAGCGGGTCAAAGTGTGAGATCGCTGATTCCTCCAGGACCAAGCGAAAGCGGAGTTCCGCAACCTGTTTATGCTGTTTTCAACTAACGTCGTAAGCCCCTATTAATTACAGAGATTGAACCGTCCTCCTCCCTCTCCGCAAGGTCAGAGGCTAGATAGGAGCAGGGGTAATTAGCCATCTGGCTTGGACGATACAGTTCATGTGTTCTTTGCTGTCAAAATCCGCTCCAAAAAGGCTCCCTACCATTTATGCTGCCATGTTTGACCAGAATAACAGCAACAATGTGTGGCTGGAGGTCAGCCTGAGGATCTGGATGACTTCACGGTTGTGCCAGCGTTTCTGATGGTTTTTTGGTGTTGTTTTTTTATCAACCTGAATACTTGTTCACAACACCTATGAATGATTTCTTTGACATGATTTCGTGGCCAGCGTCAGATTTGCATGCAGACAAAACAATTAAATATTACATTCATATGTACATTTCCATTTGAATTCTCATTTTCAGTGAGTAGTGATACAGGACCTGGCCTCTTCTCCCCTCTCTCTCTCTGTCTCTCTCTCTCTTTTCTTTCCTCACTCTTTCACTTCAGCTGCTCGAGGCAGACGGTCGCCCACTTAGAGCCCAGGTCTGTTTAAAGACTGTTTGTTTCTTACTGCTGTAAACAAATTCGTGGCCATAAAGGAAACAATGGTTCTCAGTCAATTAAACTAACGAGTTTTGGACTTGCTGTATTTTTAAGGGGTCACAAACTAACTTGTGACTTGATACTTAAGATGACCTTATCTGATCTTAAAATAACACAAAGGAGCAGGTCATCATTTTCAGACATTGCTATGAATAAACCAGAGGGCACCTCAGCCAAACTTGACGTTAAAGAAAGAAAAAAATGTCGCTATGTTTAAAGCAGCGACTCTTACATTCAGTGAGCTCTTCCTCGGCCCATGCTACACTCCTGTAATTAGTGTTGTGAAAATTGGCCCGATAGTCTCTGCAGAATCCTGCTGACAAACAAGCAAGCTTGCTATTTTGTGGAGGTAATGAAATGAAATGAATTTTGCTCAGTTTTGAAGCTGTTTATTGAATATGAACAACTTAACAAGCTCACACTGAGGAAATGAAGGACGAGGCAGCAGACTGTCGCACATCGTTGCTCATCCTCACTGCTCACAGATGTTTTTGGTTTTATATGTAATAAATCACATACAGGAGTCCCTCAGGGAGCATACCTCAACAACCAGCGGTTTAAATACCTCGGACTCCTAATCTCCTTCTCCAAATGCAATTTGCTGACTGTTTTCCTCGAACACAGCGGCACCTTTGGAGGACGTCTGCTGCTGTTGTTGGAGTGAGGTAATCAGATTACCCCTGACGTTGTTGCATTAAAGAACCTTATTACCATATAATCTCTGCTAATGTCCCGTCAAATTGTCAAACCCTGTTACGGTAAAACCTTTTAGTGTTCGCTTGTGACCTCGCTTTCAAAAAGTGCTTACAAAGCGGTTCCTCACTGATACCTGACATGAATTAGCATTTTAATTCTGACTTTTTCTTTTTTTTTTTAGCTAGAATATATTTACATCAGTCACCTCCAGTGCATGTTTGTGTAATCTTACTGTGGATAATCTGAATGAGGTGTGCTGCTTTTATTATTTATAACAAGTAGTGGATATTTTTTCCCAGATGGAAGAAGAGTTGCAATCTGCAGGAACGCCCTCTTTCAGATTTCCTTCATATTTATGCATACAGTGACATGGTGGAGACATTCAGCAATAATTTAAGAGTTTAACACATCATATTTTACAAATTTCTAAGTGCTCTAGTTCTTGTTGGAACACAAAAACTGAGATTCTGACAGAACATACAGAACCCCTCATGGAGGATCAAAGCAGAGCTGAGGAGAGCTGTGATTGATGGACAGGTCTTGATTGAAGAGGCGCAGCAAGATATGAGTGGAAATGACCAAATTGCTTGTTCATCGTGAAACATCAATAAAATCCCTTATTACTCCTCAGTACAAAAGAGCAGATACAGGTAGGATGTTTGGAAGGAGAACAAGAAAAACAGTCAGACCAAACAAGTCACAGCAGACGCAAACTCAAGACTAAAAATAGGCAGAAATAACTGGATTGTGCAATGAGGCACAGGTTATTTTGGTTTAAGTTGTTAAAATATAGAACAGGTGTGAATGTGTTATTTAGCGAAGGTACTATCACTGCATGAGACGAGATAAGATGAGATGGAGGACTTTAACTTCAAAACTTCAACCAGAAACAAGGAGCCAAACACAGACACCAGAAGCAGGCCAAAGTTTATTAGGTTAACTAAACATACTGGACTAGAAACAAGGGCTTCACTATAGGGGGGAGGCCAGCAAATGAGGCGACAAATAAAGAGGAAATCAGATGACGCGACAAGAAACAGGTGTGAGAACATGAGGGAAGTGAAGAAACTGATTAGCTGAGAGCCACTGGGCGCAGAAGTGTGAGTAACGAGGACTGATTCACTGACGAGGCACAGGTGAAAGACTCAACGGACAAAGACAGGGAGAAACCCTCAGGGGAAGTATACTTCAAAATAAAAGAGGAACTGACAAGAAAAACAAGAGAAACAATGTAAAACTGCAGCACGACAGTACAGTAATGTCTGATTCCAGAACTAAAAATAGACACAGTCCAGGAGGGGTTGTGACAGCTGAAGAGCAGAGGCCTAGACCTCCCCTCCTGCTCTGGGAGAGCTGCTCAAGTTTTTCCAGGAACAACAGAAAAATTACTTTGCGGAATCATCAAACTCTCAGGCAGGTAGCGGACACACCCTCCCTAAAAATGGTGAGAAGGGGATTATTCTGTTTTACTGTCAAGAAGAGGAGAGGTAATATGACAAATAACATCTCCAGCTTCCATCCTGCTGAATCTACATGAACCGTTTTTGCTGAGGTTCCAGTTTCCTGGTCCTGCAGAGCCTCAGTCCAGGCAAGCTTTTTCACTTCATATAAAACGGCTGTTTTAAGATTCCACCACCCTCTGAAATAGTGAGAATGCTGCCCCAGACAGTCCCGAAGACATGATATGCTGATAAATATGCTATCAAATATCATTAAAAGCAGATCATTCTGGGAGGAACTTAATGACAGTCTGTCATAATACTGGTGTTAATCATTAAAAACCCTTTTCCCTAAACTATCCTCTGAATAACAGATGAAAAATAAGAAGAAATTTGAGGTTCCTGAGTCACGCCACGAATGTAGCAAAGTCTTTCCAAAAAAGCTTCTAAAAAATAGATTTTTTTTAATAGTCTGGGCTTCAACGAGGGGGAGGGGCATGGCTCAGAGGTAGAGTGGCCATCTTGCAACCCAAGGGTCGCTGGTTCGATCCTCACTTCCCCCCGTGACCATGTCGAAGTGCCCTTGAGCAAGATACTGAACGATGCACTGGTGACCCGTCCAGGGTGAACCTCGCCTCTTGCCCAATGTCAGCTGAGATAGGCTCCAGCCCCCCTCCCCCCCAACCCTTAACAGATAAGCGGTATAGAAAATCGATGGATGGATGGAAGGGCTTCAAGGAAGAAACCTTTAATACTCAGGCTGACTGAATCTCAGTGTTCTAGGGTTTACGGCTTCAAAGTATCTAAATTGTGGGTGCATGTTTTATCTTGTGAGCACAAATTAATTTGATCCAGGGAACAAGGACAAAGATCACTCCAGCATCTCCAGGGCTCCGTATATTTAGTCCTTTCCTCCACTGAGCTGTGTTTTATATCCAGCTCTAAGCCTGGTTGACGCGGTTGCTGATCTCTACTCCATCAGTTGTTCATCTCATGCTCCGTCAGCTGAACCCCGCAAAAATAAACCGTGATGAACAATGTATTGATGTGTGCACACGCATGCCTGTTAAATCAACACAGAATATAAAACTTGGTTTTGAATTCTTGCTTGTGTTGTACGTCGCTTTGGGCAAAAGCGTCTGCTAAATGAAATTGCAGAAATTGAAAAATTTTAAGTGTCGGCCATAAATCTTACATGCCATCATACGTGCCCAGTATTTTTTTTTTTTGTACTTGTTCCTCAAACGAGAGGCAAAGAGCTACTTTTTGTCTCAAGATATTATGAATAGTTGCCTCCAAAAAAAAAGAAGACAAATATCAAAGGCACGTTAACTGATACTTTAAATTTGCGGACATTTTAAAAAGTCACGCTGTGAAAGATGTTCACATCATTTCATCACATCCACAGAGTAATACTTCAAACTAGAAGACACTTAGAGCATTTAAAACCTCCGCTAAGTTGAACTCAAACATAAACCCAATGTAAAAAATAATTTTTCCTATACTTTGAATGGATTTCACCCAAAACTTCTTTGTGGTCCATGTCAACCCTCCGCCAAGTACGGTGAAAATTGGCCTCGTGGCTTTCGGGACATCTTGCTAACAACCATGCAAACTCTTGCATAACAGATTAAAAGTCAGTTCTGTCAGCGTTCTCATGATGGTGAAGAGGTGGAACGTAAACTTTAGGCAGAGAATGTAACAAGTATTCATCAATCGATCCACTTATATTACATTGATGTCAGCCAAGGAAGCCTTTAGAGCAGAAAGAAATCCTAGCTGTAGAAATGTCAGTGGCTTTCATACTCGGAACTTTAATCAGTTCTTCCAGCAGATGTCTATTTCTGAAAGATTTTCTTGTCAGCGGCCCTCGATTTTCTAACCCAGACTTTGCCGTGGACGAGTACATTTTCTTCACCGCCCTCTGAGATGTCGGTGTCACCTATCCCACAATGCTCTGCTTCAGCTTGGCAGCAGGGGGTTAATGAAGATTAATGTGTGGGCCGATGTGGGTTTTGCTGACTTGAGCTGACAAACCCACGTATGGTCAAACACACATTACTCTGCCACCTGGTGACAAGAGATAACTGCTCAAAGACTGCAGTGAACCGGAGCTTTCACTTTCATGTGTCTGTAAAACAAGCGCGTGGATGGGACCCCGTCTTCCACTCAGAAAGGTTACGGTAATGTCTTTCAGGTTGGAATAGTCTTTGTGGCGTGATGTTTTTCGTTTAGGGTGGTGCAGGGGATTTAGTTCCTTCTCTGTGCTCATCAAACTGGCACAGCAGTAAAACAGAAAAATGAAAAGGTCTGCCTGACCTAGAGTTCCTCCCCTGGGAACAAATAATGTGGAGTCAGAATGAACTGCCTTGGTTGGACCAGTTGTAATGACTGCAGAATGATTCCACCTTTGCTACTTGCCTTGTTAGATTTGGTGTCCTGGAAAAAATATTAGCAATGAAGCAATGAACAACCCCCCCCCCCCCCCCCCCCAAAACCCACATTGTTTCATTAAAGTCCAGCTGAAACAGCATTTTGAGAGTGTATTGTAATGTATCTCCTGGTGAAAATGGAAAGAAGGCTGAGAAATAACATCAGGAGGAATTGGATTGCAAGGTATGCACCGACGGGATAGCAGAGTCCATGGGGGGAGGACGAAGCTCATCTCGTGCTCCACTGAGTCGTGGAAGCAGTCTTCTGTAAACTGCCTTCCATTTAATCTGGAGCTGTTACACATCCTGGTTTCCTCAACATGAATGAAACTACAGGTAAGCTAGCTGGCAGATTACCACAGGAAAACTTATAATTTCCTCTTCTCATGTGTGAACCCCCCACCCCCCCACCCCCAAAATTGCCCATATCTTGGTATATATATATATATAAAAAAAAAAAAACGGGTTTGAGGTTTTAAACAGGCAAAACACATCAATGTAGCACTTTAGCTAACTAGCTAGCTGGCAAATGGATTTCAGCTCGTAGCTTGGCGCTGCCAAAGGTTAAGACTGACTGACGGACGGATAAATCCTTGCTGAAATTGGGTGGTTCGTGTTTAAGGTGAGTGCATAATCAATAAAAGCTTTAATAAAAAACAACAACTCAAAACCTTTTTTTTTTTTTAAATTTTAGCCTTTTGCGAGCCTTGAACTCTGCTGCACTTCTTGTCACGCACACTGTCATTTTATCTGTATTTTTGATTTTTTTATGGTAATTTCATTCTATTTTCCTTTTTATGACATGGATTCTGCTTTTTTTTCTTTTAAATATTATCCTTTAACATGATTTGAATGTTCTACTTGATCGTTTCTCTGTTGCAAAGCACTTTGAGCTTCATTTTTTTTTGTATAAAAGGTGCTATTCAAATGAAATCATTCTTATTAGTGCACATATTTTGTGTATGTTTCAAGAAGAAAAAAATAGTCCAGTTTTGGTATGAAATTTAATTTTGTTGACAAGTTTTGCTTAATATTGTTGAAAAAGTCAAGATTGTGACCAGTGGTGTGAATTTTCTCATTCGGCTCCACGTGAGCAGTTATGGATGTCATAATACCACTAATGGATATGAGACCAAAAAAAAAGTCCAATATTATGGTGAATACCAGTGACTCTGCTCTGTTCAGGCTTCCTCCTGCAGGATGTGAGATTATCACGGTATCAGGACCACTTCCTGTCAAAAAAGAAGAAGAAGAAGAAGTTTTTTCCTTGAGGGCTGTGTGTCTGATACACTCCCACAAACACACAGTGACAGCAGCCACAACAAACCTTTTAGAACTATTCATGAAACTGGCAGAATGACATCTTTCTTCAAGGGTTTAGATTTCACTCCTGATCTCAGTGTGAAGGTTTAATTAAAAGGGAATCTCTGGAGCAGATGAAGTTCGGCTCTTCCTCCTCTGTTGTCATTTCTGTTGCTTGCCTGTTGGCGTTGACAGACACACACGAGCAGACACATATAAGCTGTGGGGAAACTGCACTTTGCCTCTGCCTCCACTGGAGAATGACAAACAGCAGGCAGAGACAATGACAAACCGATCAATACACATCTCAGGCCTCAATTGTGGAATCCATGCAATCCAATTGGACCGCTATATTTCATTCCCACCACATCCTTCCTTCCTTTCAGAATCAGCACGATCATTACCTAACGACAACAGGCTGTCTTGATTTTCAGTAGCTGCTGATTGCTGCTGCAGAGGCAAGTGTGGATTATTCAGGAAACCTTATGTGTGACTGCAGTTTCACACCTTGCGTAACATGCCTTTGCCAAAGGATGTTATTGTGTGGCGTGCTGTTATAAGATGGCACATGTAGAAGTCCTCCCTCTCCTCTCCTCACTTGTCAGCAGTTCATTATTTGATCATTTTCCAGGTAAAAATTGAAAGATCAATACTGCTTAGTTGATACAGAATATGCTTTACTAAAGCCCACTTAACCATAAATTAATCATAACTGCAACTTCCCCCATCTTCGCTGTAACCAAAAAAAATTTAACATGAACACCATTCGTTATCGGCGGCACGGTGGTGCAGTGGTTCACACTGTCGCCTCACAGCAAGAAGGTTCCAGGTTCGAGCCCCGGCTCCATCACGGGATCTTTCTGTGTGAGTCTCCATGTTCTCCCTGTTCCTGTGTGGGTTCTCTCTGGTACTCCAGCTTCCTCCCACAGTCCAAAGACATCAAGAGGGGACGAGGCTGATTGATACTCTAAATTGACCGTAGGTGTGACTGTGAGTGTGAATGGTTGTCTGTCTCTATGTGTTGGCCCTGTGATGGACTGGTGACCTGTCACCCAAAAGCCACTGGGATAGGCTCCAGCCCCCTGTGATTATTGTCTGGTGATAGCAAAGGGTTTGCCATTTCCTCTGTTGTGATAAGACTGTGTTCTCCAGGATTAAAGCTGCACGATGTTGAAAGAATATCAAATTATTTTCTGGGTGATTTTGTGATATAATTTGCGATATATGAGGGGACCTTCATTCGTATTCTCATTTTCAGCAAAGAGACCATTTAAAGAACAGTGGTGTAATTTTTCAGAATAGCTATCAAACAAAGATTTTTTTCAGTCTGTAGAATATAATGTGACAGCAGGACGTCTCCCGCAGCACCACCTTTTACAAATATTTCACCTTCCTGTAATCTGAATATTGCAGTGTTGGCCATATTGTGGTTGTCTAGTCACTGTGTTGCCCTGTCCAGGATGTTATACATTAATTGTCAACTAAAAATGTACAAAAAACAAACAAACAAACAAACAAACAAAAAAACTGAAACTTGATAACTGGAAACCCCAGAGTCGGTTGAGATTCTTAAAGATGAATTCAATGTGTTCTCTTCCAGAAAAGAGGAGAGGAATCATGTTTGTTGAGCTTCTCGTGTCAGTACACTCCAGTTCACTAGGTGGCAGTAATGCAATGTAATAAAACAAAAAAAGAGCTGTTGTTTATTTACACTTTACGCAGCATCTTTTGGGCATTTAACATAGGTGTCAAAAACTTAAAGCACTCCACAGACAAAATCAACACGATTCGCTTTGTTTTCACTGACTAGAAAACGGCTGTTTTAAGATTCCACCACCCTCTGAAATAGTGAGAATGCTGCCCCAGACAGTCCCGAAGACATGATATGCTGATAAATATGCTATCAAATATCATTAAAAGCAGATCATTCTGGGAGGAACTTAATGACAGTCTGTCATAATACTGGTGTTAATCATTAAAACCCTTTTCCCTAAACTATCCTCTGAATAACAGATGAAAAATAAGAAGAAATTTGAGGTTCCTGAGTCACGCCACGAATGTAGCAAAGCCTTTCCAAAATAGCTTCTAAAAGATCGATTTTTTTAATAGTCTGGGCTTCAACAGGGGAGAAACCTTAATCAGTCAAAACTGAATGAATCCCAGAATTCTATGGCTTGTGGCTTCAAAGTAACAAAATAGTGGGAGCATGTTGTATCTTTTGGGCACAAATTTCAGCAACTTCAACCAGTCCAAAGACAAAACCAACATGATGTGCCACGTTGAGACGATTCTAATGACCAGTCAGATGATCGTGTAGAGCCCACTCCTAGTTGACAAGGTGAATTCTAACAGAAAAAAACAAAAAACAAAACCCAAATGCACAACCTTCTCTACGGCTTGTAAATCCAAAGCGTATTCAGTACCTCTCAATTTGAACAGTGCACTTTACATCTCTAGATTACACTGCAGCACAGACAAGACGTTTCTCTCGCCGCTTTTCATACTCCCACTTCAAACACCTCATTGTGTTTCACATCAGTTAGACGGCTAGTGTGGGTGTTTTTAGATCTCCCTGCCATGTAGGTCACAGCAGTCGCTTAACAACCGTGTCGTGTTTGCACTACATCAAGGCGTTACTGGATATCATCGCCATCCACACCAGAAAGCAGGTGCCATGTGCGTGAAAATGACGGTTGTAGGGAAAGGATAGTGGCTAACCAGATGTTAATCCACGGCCATCTGTTTCCCTGCAACAGCTCCACAAAGCAAACAGAGATGGGCACCACCAGGCCATCCTCTGCTGTGTGGCAGGACTGTCAGCCACATGGTAATCCTACTCCCAAAAAAAAACAGCAGTATTATCCATGTAATTGTTTTTCTCATAAAACTTCATTATTGTTTTCAAGTTGTGAGCTACGCTCCAGCTATTGCAGTCCGTTCTGTTCCCGTGATATCATCATCATCTCACAGTGCCATCGAGACATATTCCAAGGAGGCTGCTCCTGCTGAGTGAAACAAGAGTGGTGATTTAAAGGGATACCCCTCCTGCCTCCTAAACAAGTATTATTTGCCTTCAAAGTATTCACAAATAGCGTGTTTCCCCCTTCTGTGTCACTTCTTTTTTACTCCAGAATACAGAAAACACCAGCCACACATTTTTAGATCCAAGCTAATAATGGAGTGTACTTGAAAAGCATAATACATCTTTTGGTTGAAGTATGATTTTGAGAAAGTGTTGCTGATGGTTTGGCATTCCAGCTCAGAGGAATAGCCATGGCAGAATGATGTTTTTGACATAATGCACGGTCTAACTGGATTGCATTTGGCAGCGAATTTGCTTTTTCAATCAAGGAAAGACAATTACTATAATGAGATAAAGACAAAGTCAAAGCAAATTGGATTTATCAGTGAAAGACAAGATCACTTTGATGCTTAGATTCTGGAAGAAAGTACACAAATAAAGTGCTGCTAAGGAAGCAGGAATCCCCTGGTCTCCTACATCCTGGTGGCGGCATAAGGATGACCCGGAGGTGAACTTCTGGAGGTGACGGGGCTCGAGGGGACGGACAGGAGGAGGTCCAGGCAGTCCAGGAGTCCCAGAGATGCATCTGAGTTGAGGTGGCATCTGAAAGTAGAGAGAGAGAGAGAGAGAAAAAAAAAAACACTTGATTGAAAATGCAAACTGATGACTGGCTTAGTTTGTGATTGGTTGGATGAAAATGAGAGAGTGAGTGCTCCTGATTGCGAATGCATGCACAGAGAGATAGTCTACTTCCAGATTGAATTTTTGCTGAGCTTCGTTTGGCAGTGTATTTCCCTCTGAATGCACAAATCTGATTTTAAAAAGGGGGAGAGGGGGTCATATTTTAAATTTGAAGCTGAAGTTTCACATCAAAAATAACATCGTCTGTTCTTCACCGTATACCAGCAGCATTCTCTTAGTTGACCCACCCCCCCCCCCCCCAAAAAAAGAGTACTGGATGTTTGAATTTGCACCTATAATTACATGAGAGAAACAGCGAGATATTCTTGACTCATTTTATTCTCACATATTTGCCTTGGAGGATGTGATTTTCTCATGCGTTTTTAATTGTGCGGAGGTGTTTGAACATGGACTTAGAGGCCTGTCTGCTCCCAAATGACACAAATGAAAGCCCCCCGTTCCGTTCAAAAAAACGGTCTTCCGTCCACACCGCCGAATGATGGAGCTTCACTTTGTAGAATGATGCACGTACAGGGTTTGAGATGCAGAGTCGAGAATGTTGTTTGGTTTTGTGTGAACTTCCATTCATTCATTCATTCAAAACTGGATTTCCAGAGATGGTTACAAGCAGGATTTATGACATCACAAATAATTTGGAGGCTGATCCTGGTGCGCATCATAAAGGACGCAGCTTGTGTCCAGAAGAACAATATTTGTATATTCGTGTAATCTGGAATATTAATGAGGGAGAAAGTAGGTGTTTTCAGTATTTTAATGTGGTGATTAATTGTCTGATAAACCGATTAATTGTATTTTCTCTTCATGATGTCATATACACCTTGTAGTATTTGTAAAGAGCATTTTTGTACATCCTAATTTATTGGTTGAAAACTTTCTTATTTGAAATAGCAACAATTCATACATGCCAGGGCCCTTTAAAAAATCCTGAATAATTTGCCTATCTATTTTAATGTTGTAATCTATTTGAAGTGTATTAATGAACTCCTACGCCGACACGGCGATTTCAATCCCGTTATTTTAAGTGAACTTTTCACTTTCCTTCACCAGAACTAACCTTCAACTTCAAATCGTTTTGCAGCCTATTGGAGGGCGCTCCCGGCTTTCATCCGGGCCACGCCCCAGTGCTTTAGAAACACCACCTTCATACACATGTGGAGAGGATCTTTAAATGAATTCATGGCAGCATGTGTCGCTGGGCAACTGAATTATAAACCCAGTCTTGCTTACACACACACACATACACACACACACACACACACACACACACACACACACACACATACACACACACACACACACACACACATACCTGTAATTGCTACTTACTGAGATGAGCTCCCCACAATGCACCTTGTCTGCACTTTCCAAAAGCCATTTCCTTCCCTTTGACTGGTGGTAATATCCATCTATTTATCTGAGTAGAGGGCTGAATAATGGTCCCGGGCCCAGACTGTGTCATTGTGAAATGCACCCCCCCCCCCCCCCCCAAAAAAAAAGAAAAACGGATTTGATCTTCAATGAACAGTGTGGGATATCATCTCCTCAGCGATGACGGTTACTGCAATGATGTCACAAGATTGAAATCCGCCATACAGTAAGACTTTTGTTCTCAATTTCTTTTACGTGAATCAGAGCAACTGCGAATATCCTCTTCCTGAAGCCACGACTCCTCTCTGACTCTCAGAGTTCAAAGAAAAGACCTTTCAGCAGCACGCGTACACAGCTGGCCCCCACACCGCTGTGACACCTAAGTACCGTGGGCAGCTCGTTCTTTTCATGTGTAACTGTCAACCTGAGGAGCAGCCATAATAACCAGATGGCTGCAGCGACACATGAACTCTGCTACTGTAAGAGTTGCGTGATGAGTTGACGGACACAGCGAGACTCGAGTGTTGTTTAGAACCCTGGAACTAATGCAGCGGTCTCATCCATCGGCTTAGTCAATATCCGTGAACCAACCCCGGTTCGGACTGTAATTGAAAGAGTTTGAAGCTCACACGCTGACGGCATCTTGAGCTCCATTAGTCGAGTCAGGGTGTCATGTAAGACTGGGAAACAATGAGGTGTGAAGTTGAAAAGGAACATCGAGACTCCTGGCTGGCCTGTGTTTAAATACATGTCCACCATTACCCATCTGCAGTTGCTCGTGCAAATCCAAATCTGACCGCAATTCAGTTTTCCTTATTCTTGTATATACTCGATGGTACACTGTTTCTATGCCTCATTTCGTGGCGCTATATTTTTTCGAGAGCTTGAAAGTGGAACGATACGAATGAACACAGACAGGGAGTGACAGTGAATGCTAGGCTCAACGTGAATTGGGGAAAACAGAAAGCAACATTTTCACCCTTTGCATAAAGACTCCATTTTGGGTGCGATCAGTGTTTTGTAGCAATACCACTAGGCTCTCAGACAGAGCAAACTCTACCTACCGCTAGGCCAGCTGATGGGTCCAATCCACCAATGACACAAGATAAATCTCTCCAATCTGTCCAATGGAGAACGATAACAGACAGTGAACGAGCTGAATCAGACGCATCCGTCTGAGTTCATTCTGAAGAGAGAAGGTGCACAGCTGTTTCAACACAATCTGAGAGTCTTGAAATAACTGCAATAGATAATGCTAATAAAATGGTAACTGAATGAATGAACCGGTTATCACAGCATAATGAGCCCTGGTATTTTGGTGATAAGGAGGTAAGCAACCTGTTATTAAGATGATGCCACAGGAATATCAAGCACAGATGTTCTCAACACCCATAGATTTTTATCATCAGACAATTATCTCTTTTTTTCTTTGTCAACAAATCCCATCAAAACAACGTATTAACCGACCATCTGGCTCTACGGCATAAACAACATCTGATACGTTCTATTCTCCTCCTTTGCTTTTCCAAAAAGAAAAAAAAGGGATATTTTCATTTTTGCAACTGGTGACATGTTCTGTCATTACAATGAAAACAGCAATGTGTCAGTTAGCATATATAATATTTTCAATTATCAAAGTAACTTAGATACGACAAGAGAAAAGTTCCAAGCACCAACAGAAAAATACTTTGCTTTTTTCAAAATAAAATCATACATTCAAGTCCCCTTTTGCCTTTTCAGTTTTCCCGTACGTCAAGGTTGCTTTTTCTTTCCACACGTATTGATTTTCAAGGTCAACCGCCATGATTTCTGCATCTTGGAGCCTTAATCCTATCTGGGGTCTAGTGATCAAAGTCTGTCGTGGTTTATGGCTAGAAAATCCTGGATTGTCTGATGTGAATATCATCAAGTTGAGCTGTAAGTCATGCAAGTATTCATCATTTATCTGTGTTATTTGGTAATGATTAGAAAAATGAAACAAATGATTTCATAACCTGCGTTTGGTAGCAACATACTCGTGTTCAGTAGCCATGCACCAAATATCTGATGTGTGAATGGAATGCAGCATGAAGATAGAAATATAATATTAAATAATTGAACCAAGCTATTTATCACTGGGAAAGAGGGCGCTGGAGATTATACCGCATATGGTTGTTCGCACGCACACATATTTGGTTGGAACAGCATGCTGAGCCAGCTCTAAATCATGCAACATTTCTCTTCTGTGTGTTACATAATAATACACTGCTTGCTCGCTCTCCCTCTCTCTCTCACACACACACACACACACACACACACACACACTGTTCTGGATGTATCCAGAGCAGTGCAAAAGAGAGAACAGTTTTCTCATCAACAGCAAAAACAAAACCATCTGTCACATTTGAGTTAACCTGCCGTGTTTAATTCCTTGTAACGAATTGTCACTCTTTTATCTGTCGGTTTGCAGTCGTTCTGTTTCGAGAGGATTGAGAGGAGAGTGGAGGATCCTGTATCTGAATGACCTCTGAATTTAGAGAAATTGAATTACTCTTCTCATTTGGATGACATGTAGTCCTTGATTTAATTCAAGAGTGCCTCTATCTTTCCTGCGTGGACTGGGTCTCGTTCTCAGTTATAATCTTTTTTGTGGCCCTCCTCCGTGACCTTTGACCTTCTATCTGACCCAGATTGCTGGTTATGTCAAAAACCATCCGCGTCTAAATTCGATACCTCTTCCTTGAAGGCAGTTAAGTGTTGGTCAAATCATGCGAAATAACTCCCTGAACAAAAGTGGCTAACTTACAAGCTAGCAGCGACTGTCGGGTCTGTTTGGATATTCAGGTGAAAAGTTGTAAAAGTGAAATACAAATGCAAAACCAAGTTGCCACACTGCGTCTGTGGGTGAAGCCTGACGTGTCTGGAGCAGCTCCGCTCGGACGTCTCCTATAGCTAAAATGAAAATCACAGCTATTATTGTGCCAGCCTGCACCGTGAACAGTAACTGACCTGTTAAATGCCACTTGATCAAGTGCTCTCAACCTCTCGCTCGTCCTCTCTATTTCACATCGTGTTAATTATCTGCCTTCATCGTTCTCGCTGCCTTTTTCAAAGCAGCTTCTTTCTTTCTCTCTTGAAATCAAACACGGGTCTGCATTCAAATGACTTATTATGGGACAGTAACCTATATCTGTCCATGGGTGAAAAATTCCTGCAAAGGTCACATGGGGTTACCTGAGCAATGAAGATGAGAGGAAGGACAGTCCTTCTTGTCTTTTACTTCCTCTCATTCTTGTGACCATGGAGGAAATGGCTCAGTGGGGACTGATCACATATCATTCATGCATGAATTATTTTCTTGCAGAACTTTAAGAAGCCTAAATGACATTAATTGCGTACCGCTCATGCTCCCACTCTGAGAAAATAATGGTCTCTGGTCCTTAACAGGTTCTTTTAACAACAGTGCCCATTATCTGCGCCTAGAATAGCCCGCACCGCATGAGAAACTCTGAGTGATGAATAGAAAACTGAAAATAATTGGTTTGGATTATGTAGTCCTGGTTTTTATACAGATCCAGCTATGATTTAAAATTCGGTTGAGAACAATTTTCAAGTTAATGTCTCTGAGTAAGACAGTTCACCTGAAGCATTAACCCTCTGGGGTCTCGACCAGTTATTTTCCAGGGAGCCCTGGCAGTGCCTGAATTAGAGTTTTATATGCCTGGAGGTGTCCTGAGCCACAAACGGGCCAATGTGAATTAATACCTGAATGTATAATAAATATATTTGTACTCGCCCAATGCTGTTTTTTCACCTAAAAAAGTACTCCAAATGAGGGGAAAATCACCCAGGCTGGCAACTCTGAAGCTCAGGGCTTCTAAATAATCATGAATCAAACCGACATCACTTACAACTTTCTATTCTCTGATAATCTGGAGGTTTTAAACAAACAGAGGAGACAGTATGACATTTACCACTTTACATTTTACATTATTTGAGTCTCGAGTCTATGAATTTAGAGTTTTGATGTGGTGTAATTAAGTTTCCATTGCTTGAAAGGGGGAACCAATTAAAATGGGTTAATAGTTCTCTAGATCAAGGCAGCAGGATCCTCTAATTACACATCACCAGGAATAGACAAATAAATACACACACACACACACACACACACACCTGTAATTGCTATTTTACACATTCTTCTTGACTTTTTCATTACCCTAATGCAAATGAAAGAAGACTGATTGGCAAACAACGTGGGCACACAGAGCTTAAGTTGAAAGGCCACAGTGGGAGATGTTTTGACGTTTGGAGGTGTTACATAAATCAATCACTCACAAGCAGTCACATGAGCCAACAGGAACTGAACAGAAATCATCCCTGAGCGAGGAGGAGGCACTTTCCCCCCCATAAATGACCATGCTGCTGTTGTTGCTATAGTTACCAGGTCACGTGAGGTAAAATGTAATTTAAATCAAGGTATTACTGCATATCCTATAGTACGGTGCTCTGAAACAGCCTCTCTGTAAGTCAGTATTCACTCAGTGTGTGCACTCTTTCATATTAGCGTTTTATTTGCACGTTTCTCTGGATTACAAAATAAAAGCCTGAGCAGAACGGGACTGAAGTATAAAGAACTGGCCAGTACAGTTATGATGCTGCAGCCTCCAACAAAGTAGAGTGGAGAAGCCCACACACAGATCAAGTCACTGAAAGTACTACATGGATGAGTACAGTAAGTACAGTTTTATAAAATACTTGTTATTCTGAATGTCAGGGATCATTACTTCAAACATTTTAGCTGAAAGTTTCATAATGCAGGTTAGCTTCAAGTGTTAAAGCTTACTTTGGCAGGTGACAGAAAGCAGTACTGCCCCATGAACCCACTCTAGTTTGAACAATATAAATATATATAATTAAAATTAATACGAATAATTTGAAAACCCCAAAATGTAGCCTTGGGAAATGATGATTCTTTTTAAATACCTGATGAATTTACTAAGAGAATTTAGCAGTTGTTTTTAGATTAAAGCAATACTTGACCCAAAAAGTCTATTTTCCTTTCCAAGCTCTCACAAACAGTTGTTTTGAGCTCACAAAGATGTGTTGTTTTTTTTTCTCATCCTACATCAATACTTCATGACTCCAGAATGTAGAAAGAGCCGGCCATGTATAAGTAGCTGGATGCTAATAGTGATAGCTAACGACAGATACTCAAACGAAATGACAGAAACTGCCCAAACACATCTCCTAAATTTAAACTCTAAAGTGAAGTCTGGTATTACCCACAGCTACATTATCCACCCGTTTGGTCAGAATTCCACAAACGATTTGATTTGAGCGAAAAAAAAAGAAAAAAAGAAAAACCTTTTTCTTTTACTTGTACCCTGAAATCAGTGGTCCTCATAATCACTTGCAGAATCAGGTCACCAAATATGATTTCTACATTATAGATATGTAAGATCATGCGGAGCTATTTAAATAGATTTTCAGTGCCCAACAGCCTGCAGAACATCCACGGCTGCTGATAATACTGTTGCTCTAATTCAGTGTGAAAAAACATTGTGGTGTGATTCAGCATATTCCCAGTGTGGTTATGCGTTTATCTAACTATTTCGCTTCACACAATCGCTTTCTTATGAAAAAGACATTTGTAATGTGAGGCACTGTCGCAAGCATTTCTTTTAATTTGTGTTGAGCTGTAAGCGCCCTTATCATCAGTGTATAATCTGAAGAAACACGCGGCAGAACAAAACGTACCGCATGGGTAATGCAACAGACAGAAAACCACAATCCCATTTGGCATCATCGCTGGATGAAAGAGGAGGGCCAAAGAGAGACTCCACATTCATAAAACATTAATTCAGCTCATGCTGCTGGAGAGAGCCTCATGCTGGGAGTGTGGATGTTGCAGTAAATGCTACAATTTACTGTACGCATAATCGTCAGACGGAATTGCTGAACGAAGTAGCATTGACATGATTGTTAAGAAATATTAACCCAACATTGAGAGCTACATGATGGATAATAATGAGAAGCAGAGAATCAAGCAGAGCAGCAGTAAAGTGTGTCCATTTGTCACTCCTCATGAATTAATTAAATCTGGTTGCAACACTCTGTATTTCTATCCAAGGCTTGCCGTTTCCGCTTAGCCTGACCAGATTGTGAGTTAGTCTGGTGGTTGTCTCTTTCCTCCCCTGCTTGTCTACAATGCTTCAGCTAGGCAGTAGATTTGTATGGACATAGAATCAACAACAAATGTAAACTATTCCTTTGAGAAAGAAGGAAATTATTCCCAAATCTGATGCCGGACATCCTTAGCTTAGCACAGGTTAGCCGAACTAAGCTGTGACGCATATTACAGTAGTGTAGCACAAAAGTGGTACTTCACCTTAAATGGGTATTTTGCTTTTCAGGTACTCACAAATGGGTGTCATGAGGTCATGAAGATGTTCATGGTAGAGCTGAGTGGACCAGCTGGTGCATTTAGGGGAACCAACTTGATAGTCCACACTTTGTTCATGGTGTCACGATCCCTGTCTCGTGTTTCCTGTTTTATTTTGTAGTCATGTCTTGTCTTCCTGACCTCCCTCATGTCATTACCTTATGTGTCTCACCTGGGTGATTGCACCACCTGTGTCTTGTTTCCCCTCCTGTATTTAACCTCTGTGTTTTTCCCCTGTTCGGGGTTGGGCCATTTTTTTTTTTTTGTATATATCACATTATGTGCTGTCGTGGTGTGCAAACTAAACTAATTGTTGTCACGGAGTCACCAGTCTCAAGTCATCGCTCTCCAGCGTCGGGTCGCCAGTCACACGTCTCCAGTCTCAAGCCTCTTTTGTGCACCGTCCCACTCTGTCTGCCCTTGGGTCTACTTCCCTCCTCTGCCCCACGTAACACATGGTAGCGTTGAAATTGAAGTGTTAGGTTGTTTTTAGCTCAAATCAAACTTCTCACTGATTACACAGCATGAAGAAAACATGGATGTGATGTGGGTGAGAGGTTAAAAGTATGCCTTTGGGCTGTTTTGTTTCCTGTCAGTCGCCATTTGGTTTAAGCTTAGTATACATGTCTGACTCTTTCTGCGTTCTGGAGTAACTAAGAAATGTCATGGTCAGCAGTTCTCGCCACTGATTTTTCATTGTCACCCTGAAAACATCTCCACTCACTCCCTCAGCCAATCTCCTCAGCTAATCAGCCTCAACCACCTGCACCTGTCCCCTTGTTATTGAGGTCTCCCTTTCCCTCAGCTCTCTGCCAGATTGTTACACTCTTGCAAGATTCTCCATTATCCTTTGGACTGACTTTCTGGCTTTAACCCTGCTTGTTTCAGCCACGCTTCTGTCAGCCCCTACATCTCTGGACCTCCCAGTACCGACCTACGCCTGCACCTCGACCACGCTCCTGTCTGCCCTCATGTCTCTGGATCTCACAGTGTCCCCCTGCCCATCAAACAACTGCCTGTGTGATTGCATTTGGGTCGATACAAACCCCGTTTCAATAATACAGGAGGGGTAAATACTGTCTCTGCGAGCTTAAGACACCTATTTGTGAGGCAATTAAATTTTTTTGAAGGAAGTATTGTTCTAAAGTGTGTCTTCTGACACCTTTAAATCAGAACCAGGATTTGCTTTTGCAGCAATTTGATCAGCAGTAGCTCCTCTGTGCGATGGAGCAATACAGGATCACCCATGAAGCTGTTGCCATTTCATCGGTTTTCCTACCTCTGACCACTTTTTGTAGGTCCTGACCACCACAGCCCATGCAGGAACATCCCTGAAGAACTGCAGTTTTGGAAATATTCTGACCCAGTTGTCTCTCTATCACTTGTGGTGGTGGCTCAGATCCTCATGCTCCCCTTTTTTTTGTTGTTGCTTCCAACACATCAAGGACATAATGTTCACTTCCTGCCTAACAGCCCCCTTCCCTCCCAAGGCTGACTGGTGTAGACCTGGTTGTCTGTGTGCAGATTATCAGATTGAGGATAAATTGATAAAAGTTAACCCCTGAGCATCATGAATGTTAAAAAAAACAACTTCTTGGGGTCCTCAAAATCACAATTATTTCCCAGTAGGATTCAGTTTTTCTAAGACTGGCTTATTAGCTGAAGGAGGATAATCAGCGATTCTTCCGAGCTTTAGCACTAATGTTTTAATAACATGCAGACCGAATCACTACTAACATTCTTGTTACATTAGGAAATAGATCTGTGTTTGGGAGGACATGAAAAAAAAAATGTACATAGTTTCCATCTGGGAGCTTCCTTTCATATCATCAAATGTTCACTGAGTTCAACTGTAAGGATCTGATGGCTTTACAAGCTCTAAACCAATTTCCAGGTCACGCCAAGCGTGTGTTTCTCACGCCTGTGCTCTTTTCAGGTTGTGTTGGGTATCTCCGTGCTAAAGTTAGCAGGCCAGAGGGTATTAAGGCACGAACTGTCTCATTCACTCAGTTGTCTCAGTCAAATTTTGGGGGAGCTTTTAAAAATAGCTAAATAAAGTCCAGTAAAGTGTGGATGTAGTCTTATCTGCGCTCCTGGTTTTTTTTTTTTTTTGCCACTGGGAGCCGGGTGCTGTTTTATGTCTCTCCCCCCATTGCTTTTGATTTGCACCTTAAGGTGAGAGCTGAACTAAGTTGCATCAGCTTCAGTCGGCATTTTCTGAGATTTCTTTTTTATTTGGTGCATGAGAGAACGTGATGCAAGTCTGCACCAGAAACAACATGACTATGAAGGTCAGGAAGAGGACTTAAAAGAAGGACTGGTTTTGAGTCACTTTCCACAACATGCATTAGGTTGGGAGACCAGTCTGAACATTCACTTCCAAAACTCTGCAGGTATAATGTACAACCTAACATACCATGCATAGGACCTGCTGTTCTCGCTGATCTCACTCATCACCCAGGTACATCTTTATCCTGTACTCCTGTACACACAAACACACACACACACACACACACACACACACACACACACACACACACACACACACACACTTGGCCACTGAGTTCAGGAGGAGCCTCATTTTAAGTGTGAAATGCAGTTTTCATCCTTTCCACCAAGGTCAAGCATGATGTTACCACTGGAGAGACAAACAAGAAAAACAGAAGAGATAAGTGGAAGAAACAGGATAGAGTGCAGCTAGCTTCATTATCGGTGTGTGTGTGTGTGTGTGTGTGTGTGTGTGTGTGTGTGTGTGTGTGTGTGTGTATGTGTGTGTGTGTGTGTGTGAGAGAGAGACAGCAAGAAGTGTAGATAAATATCAAAACATAAAACCACACAAACAACTGATAGATATTGATTGATCTTGTATGATTGACTGGTGAGGATTCAGTGCACCACCACCACCAGCAGGTGACATTATAGGTTCAGCGTGCAGGTCACAGCTCTGGTTTGTGTTTGACATCCCGTTCTGTGTGTTGGAAGGTAATTTTACCAAACTGGACAGTAATCAGTCCGAGCTGCGTGGGAAGCACTTGGGTTTTTCTTATAAATCATTCAAGGAGAGACATGAGGAGAATATAAAGTTGGACAGAATGTATGATGCTTAGTTACATTAAATGTACCCCTCTTATCTGACATACTACCTCGTCTATATACTCAGCTTAAGAAAGGTTTTAAGGAACCTTTTCAAAGCTACTGTATACAATTAAGATTTAAGCTGCGCAAAAATAGAGTGAAAATTTAATACACAAAATAATGGCAGGAAAGAGAAGACATTCTAACAAACACTCGACATTTTAGATAATCCGTCCCATTTATGACAAAAAAAATCTCTTTGCAACACTAATTAAAAGACCTGAGTTCTCTACACTGCCGCATGGAAGAGTCGGTCCATTCACAGGAACTGCAAAGTGACAGCTGCGGTATTTTTAATGACTCTGCCGACAGGGCGGTGAAAATCATAAATGAGGCCAGGTGATGTTTCTGAAGTGTTTCTGCAGAGGAAGGAAATAAGCTTCCAGGATTCTCTTATAAATCATTCAAACAGGCTGGAAAAAGTATGTCAGACATGCATCATTACATGGGATTTACTTTGGGAAAAAAAATGGAATGTCAAGCAGTATCAAGGCAGTCTTAGGTTTGGTTGGAAAAATGGCAGATTTGGATGTGATGGTCCCTGGATCGCCAGCTTTCTAACTGTCAGCTCTGAATAAAACGCGTCACCCGAGGAGAGTTTGAGGAGGTGAATCAAGCATCAAGCCGCCTTTGCTCCCCTCCGAGCTGTTTTGCAGGTCTCTGTGATGAAGAGACGTTGACAATGAGGATGGAACGACCATTGCCATGAACACAACTGGCACGACTAACAAACGCCAGGACAAAGTGGAAGGAACGACCATTGCCATGAACACAACTGGCACGACTAACAAACGCCAGGACAAAGTGGAAGGAACGACCATTGCCATGAACACAACTGGCACGACTAACAAACGGCAGGACAAAGTGGAAGGAACGACCATTGCCATGAACACAACTGGCACGACTAACAAACGCCAGGACAAAGTGGTAGGAACGACCATTGCCATGAACACAACTGGCACGACTAACAAACGCCAGGATAAAGTGGTAGGAACGACCATTGCCATGAACACAACTGGCACGACTAACAAACGCCAGGATAAAGTGGAAGGAACGACCATTGCCATGAACACAACTGGCACGACTAACAAACGCCAGGATAAAGTGGAAGGAACGACCATTGCCATGAACACAACTGGCACGACTAACAAACGCCAGGACAAAGTGGAAGGAACGACCATTGCCATGAACACAACTGGCACGACTAACAAACGCCAGGACAAAGTGGAAGGAACGACCATTGCCATGAACACAACTGGCACGACTAACAAACGCCAGGACAAAGTGGTAGGAACGACCATTGCCATGAACACAACTGGCACGACTAACAAACGCCAGGACAAAGTGGAAGGAACGACCATTGCCATGAACACAACTGGCACGACTAACAAACGCCAGGATAAATTGGAAGGAACGACCATTGCCATGAACACAACTGGCACGACTAACAAACGCCAGGACAAAGTGGTAGGAACGACCATTGCCATGAACACAACTGGCACGACTAACAAACGCCAGGACAAAGTGGAAGGAACGACCATTGCCATGAACACAACTGGCACGACTAACAAACGCCAGGACAAATTGGAAGGAACGACCATTGCCATGAACACAACTGGCACGACTAACAAACGCCAGGACAAAGTGGAAGGAACGACCATTGCCATGAACACAACTGGCACATCAAACAAACGCCAGGACGAATTGGAAGGAACGACCATTCCCATGAACACAACTGGCACGACTAACAAACACCAGGACAAAGTGGAAGGAACGACCATTGCCATGAACACAACTGGCACGACTAACAAACGCCAGGATAAAGTGGAAGGAACGACCATTGCCATGAACACAACTGGCACGACTAACAAACGCCAGGACAAAGTGGAAGGAACGACCATTGCCATGAACACAACTGGCACGACTAACAAACGCCAGGATAAAGTGGAAGGAACGACCATTGCCATGAACACAACTGGCACGACTAACAAACGCCAGGACAAAGTGGAAGGAACGACCATTGCCATGAACACAACTGGCACGACTAACAAACGCCAGGACAAAGTGGTAGGAACGACCATTGCCATGAACACAACTGGCACGACTAACAAACGCCAGGACAAAGTGGAAGGAACGACCATTGCCATGAACACAACTGGCACGACTAACAAACGCCAGGACAAAGTGGAAGGAACGACCATTGCCATGAACACAACTGGCACATCAAACAAACGCCAGGACGAATTGGAAGGAACGACCATTCCCATGAACACAACTGGCACGACTAACAAACGCCAGGACAAATTGGAAGGAACGACCATTGCCATGAACACAACTGGCACGACTAACAAACGCCAGGACAAAGTGGAAGGAACGACCATTGCCATGAACACAACTGGCACGACTAACAAACGCCAGGACAAAGTGGAAGGAACGACCATTGCCATGAACACAACTGGCACGACTAACAAACGCCAGGACAAAGTGGAAGGAACGACCATTGCCATGAACACAACTGGCACGACTAACAAACGCCAGGACAAATTGGAAGGAACGACCATTGCCATGAACACAACTGGCACGACTAACAAACGCCAGGACAAAGTGGAAGGAACGACCATTGCCATGAACACAACTGGCACATCAAACAAACGCCAGGACGAATTGGAAGGAACGACCATTCCCATGAACACAACTGGCACGACTAACAAACACCAGGACAAAGTGGAAGGAACGACCATTGCCATGAACACAACTGGCACGACTAACAAACGCCAGGACAAAGTGGAAGGAACGACCATTGCCATGAACACAACTGGCACGACTAACAAACGCCAGGACAAAGTGGAAGGAACGACCATTGCCATGAACACAACTGGCACGACTAACAAACGCCAGGATAAAGTGGAAGGAACGACCATTGCCATGAACACAACTGGCACGACTAACAAACGCCAGGACAAAGTGGAAGGAACGACCATTGCCATGAACACAACTGGCACGACTAACAAGGATGCTGCTAAACTCTCTACCCTCTCTACCCTCAGCCACATCCACCAGGCCGTCAGGAAGCTAACCCCCCCCCCCCCCCCCCATCACACCCCCCACAGGATGAAGGACTTTTTTGCAATACCATGCCACCTGCACATTTTTACACACTTACTACCAACAAATAACTTCTGCTGCTATTACTGACTCCTTTTTGGACTGTGTAATTGTTATATCTTTTCATAGGATCAGTAAATGTCTTCAACCATTGTGCACTTTATCTGTTCTTAGTTGTCTGTATGTCTGTCCTTATTTGTTGTGCTTGTGCACTTCAGTGTTTAGTCTACTTCAGTATCAGTAGATGTCTTGTTTTCACTGTAGGATAGAGAGAAACGTAATTTCGATTCCTCTGTATGTCTGGTGCATATGAAGAAATTGAAAATAAAGCAGATGTATAGTGTATTAAACTTTGGTTAATTATACAAATTAAATGATTTGCCAGTGAATTTCAAAAGTAATTATGGTATTTCACTGAGGCAACTACAGTGGCTGTCTCGTGATGATGGGTGGGGGTTTGGGGGTTGCTGGTTCCATGCCAGGCTGGCTCCTCTAGAGGGCATTTCAAAGGCCCTGCGCAGACCTAGAATTAAGATCCAATCACACATATTCAGCTCTTACATTACTTTATACTCTACAATACTTTACTCACAGGAGGAATCACAACAATCCACACCCGGTGTGTCTCACATCATGTTCCCAACAAATCAAACTAGAAGAGTTCAAAAAGCTCCAGCAACACTTGGGGTTTATAGAAAAACTGATTTGAAGCCCTCATCAGGGTCATCAAGGTATTTTAGAGGTATTTTATTTACTAATGGTTGCTACAATGACTGGAATGCAAATTTTGAATTTCTATATAAATGCCAAATGGGCGGCACGGGTGCAGTGGTTAGCGCTGTCACCTCACAGCAAGAAGGTTCCACGCTCGACCACGGGGTCTTTCTGTGTGGAGTCTCCATGTTCTCCCTGTTCCTGTGTGGGTTCTCTCTGTTACTCCAGCTTCTTCCCACAGTCCAAAGACATCAAGAGGGGACGAGGCTGATTGATACTCTAAATTGACCGTAGGTGTGACTGAGAGTGTGAATGGTTGTCTGTCTCTATGTGTTGGTCCTGTGATGGACTGGTGACCTGTCCAGGGTGAACCCCGCCTCTCACCCTTAACAGGATAAGACGTCGAAAATGGATGGATGGATGAATGCAAACTAGTCAGCAAGACACTGCAGGAAATCGAACCCCATCCCAGGACACCAGGAGTACCATTACCAGTGTCTTCAACATGTTGATATTACATAAACCCTACATATTACGAAGCTCAAACCTTGTTTTATTTTTGTTAAACTCTTCATTTCATCTAGAAAATGGAACAAGCAGTCACTGAGTAAAGGAACACTTTAACCCAGATGGCTGGATTTGTGTTCCAATCAGATCTTTTCCAGGATCTAGGGATGTTTCCCCGAGCAGATCTGAATCACAGCCCTCCAACGAGAGAACTCTCATGTCGGTGTCGAGCAACTGCTGCTTCACCCTTAGTAACGGTTACCTCACCCTGTGTAATGGATATTTTGCCCTGAGTTACACTTGATTGGTCAACAGGCAGTCGGCTCGAGCAATAAATCAGTTGTTCCCAGCACAAGCTGTATCTTTTGTCATCAGAAATCAATCAATCAATCAATCAATCAATCAATCAATCTTTATTTATTTAGCGCCAAATCACAACAAATGTCATCTCAAGGCACTTTACACAAAGAGCAGGTCTGGATCAAAGAAGAGATTCAAATGAAGAGACCCAACATTCCCACATGAGCAAGCACCTTGTTTGCGACAATAAGCACAAACAGGATCACATTTGCGTTTCAGACTTGGAACAGTAGAGAAGTACCCTGAAACAACGCCATCCTACAGGGTGCCGGTCAGAAAGTAAAAGCAGGTAAGTAAAATCGATCAAACGCTGGAAATCAGCATATTTTGAAAATGATTTATAAGGAATATTGAGTCAAATTTTAATCTGACATTTCAAATTCTGGTTAAAAATGACAGACTGAAGGTTCTAACTAATTCAAGTCATGATTTAAGTGCAGACACAAGACATTACTTCATCAATCCAATGATAAAAGAACAGTTAAATAACTAACATTTACATGCCTGAACTTGTCGAACTTTTCGGAAGGAACCAACCCACTTCCAAAAAAAAAAATTTGACCAATGATTATTGCAAGTTCAAATTATTTTCTGTCTCCAAAAGCTTTTTTATAGCTATCTTCCCTTGTAATTTAGTTCTCATGATTGTTTTTTGTGTTGTTTCTGCTGGAAACATCAGGAGGCTCATTGTGGCCATGGTGGAGGCCAGAAGGTAATTAAGTTGTTACATGGTGCCACCGTGTGGCCTCACACACACAATTTGTTTCACTTGCACTGAGCAGAAACACCAACAGGAGCGACCGACGCATTAAAAAATGTTGTTTTACATGTATGAGTGGTTAAATGGGAATGTCTGCAATGCTAGATTCTTGTCTGCAGGGCCTGTGTGAGAGAATTAGCTCAGGTAATGTCGCTAAAGGTGTGCGGCGGAAAGAATCGTCATAAAAACTGATTTGGGGAACATTTGGTCACTTTATGACTGTGGGAAAAAAAAATGCATTGGCGAATTTGAGCCGAAGTGGAGGTTATAAAGAGGGGAAGAGCAGCTTGGTTAGTGTAATAGGATCAGCACCCCTCATACTCCCACTCACCTCAGCCTTCATTACCACCCCACCAGGATTATTTTGCTGCATGCTTGGTGATGTTCATTGGCTGTATCTAGTGGTGTGTGTTGCTCCTTATACTGTACATGCAATATGTCCTTCAGCCACTGACTACATGCCCAATGTACTGTATTTGATTTATTATATTTTGGAGTCCGACACTTGGACATGAAGCAGTTCCCTCTCTTCCACCCAAATGAAATGAAATGGATTTTAAAAAGCATTTCATATCATGGCAAGTAATGATTGAAATGGAAAATGAACAAACACATGAACAAACATGCCAGTTCAGTCTCACTATTTCCCATAATTTTCTCATCACTTTCCTATCTGTCCCCCTACCTCCATCTCTCAGTGGTTGTGAATCCTCTTACAGGTGGATTATGAGACTAAGATTTCTACAGAGAGAAAGAGAGAGAGAGAGAGAGAGAGAGAGGAAGAGAAGACAAGCACGAGACACAAAGGGAGAGAGAGAAAGAGAGCGTGACAAAGAGAAGAGCAACAATAGAAATGGCCCCTCGGCCCCAAGCGGGCCAGGAATGGGGTCTGGGATCGTCTGTGACTGCGGTACGTAGACCATTTTTCCATGCAAGTGCCAGATCTTTGTTTTAACTCGATAAGAGTGTTTGCTGCAAACAAGCAACACCATGTTTTGTCAGGTGTGTGATTATGCAGTTCTATCGTATTAAGTGAGCGTGTGGGTGTGTGTTTGTGTGTGTTTTTAATTAATCTAAGGCCTTGCTCAGATTGCAGGTATATGGTTCTAAAATCAGGTCATTTTTTTTTTCAGTTGTATTTTGCAAGTGATCAGATCAGATTTGTCGTGTTCAGATAGAAAGTTATGGCAGCCAATTTTCATGGAAAGTTGTGCTGACACAAAACTTCCTTTGAAATCCTAATTGATTGTCAAAGCTAAGGCATGTTAACGCTGCCAGTCCAAATCAGATATCCTCTGTACTGAATTTGTAGTGGTTTGAAATCTACTTTCAATTGGTTTTTGTGTCTCAGTTTGGACGCTCAAATTCCATTTGAAAGTGTCTCATTGTTAATATTTTTCTCCATGGTTATTGGAGGTCTTGCAGATAAATTGGCAGTGTTTGGACACACACAAAAAAAAAAAAATCAAATCTCATCACTTGCAAATAACAGTGTTTGCAGTGTGTACAGAAAAAAAAAATCTGAATTTACAGCTGCCTGCTGTCTGAAAATGGCCTAAGATGCAGCTGCAGCAATCTGATTCGAATCAGCTTTCAAACAATTTGTACATATGGAGTTCAGATTTGGGGAAAAAAAACAAAACAAAACTGCTTTTTGGCTGTTCAGGCTGTCTAAAATCCATCTTAAAACAGTCTGGATTCACCAAAAATCTGATTTGGGTTTACTTTTCCTAATCCACGTCTATCAATTTGTAATCAAACACTTTGATTGACAGTAGCTCTCTTCGTTTTCCCCTTGTCAGGCAGAGCGAGCAGAGCCTCACCTGCTGAAGTGCATCCAAGTGAGTCCCACCCCAACTTTCATGGAGAAGGCAGGGACAGACTAACCAGCCATGTCTCTCCTTTCCTTAACCAACCCTCCTGGCTGGAGTGTGTGCTCTGCTCTCTGTATCATCATCATATTGCTCCCAGTGGCCGAAGCAGACGATGTGAACGCCACCACGCAGATCAACGGCGGGGGTTCTCAGTGTGGGGAGTACACCAACCAGGTAACTACAGTAAACATCCTCTATGCTGTTACTTCATTGTTTTGACTCCAGAGATGAGTCAGTTCCGTGAAAGAGGAACTCAACATGCCAGAGCCAAAACGATTCAGTCCCAAAAGGCTTTGACAGCACTGAAAACAGGGATCCAGAAAAAAAATATCTGGAGGAGTTGTGCCTTGAGTGTGCAGAGGCTATAGAGAGGATAGGAAAGTAGAATTCTCTAGTTTATAGGACCGTATTAATGCAGTACTTGTTAAATTCACTATACAATCACGGATGAACTTTTACTCATCAAGAATGAAGTTTTTAAATACTACATCTATAATTATTCATATAGAAATTGTAAATAGGGGTGAATGATATGGCTTGTAGTCTCCTGCCACGTAATGTAATTAATCCACTGTCATATCTAATCCTATAATTGCAATGATGATATATACACTGATTTATCAAAATTCCAAGAAAACCAATAGTAAAATTATGGATAAAAAGTAAATATTTGGCTCAAATGCAGTAAGCTAGATAATTGAAAAATGAATATTGCAATAAAGCATCAATCAATCAACAGATTGAAGACCTAAAAATTTAAGAGAAAGTACATCAACTCCATTTATACAGCCCCAAGTCATAGCAGTTATCACGACACTTTACAAATATCCTCGCTCTTTAAATCAATGCAGATGCAAAAGACCCAGCAACACATGTGGGCGGCCATCTGTTTCGACCAGTTGCTGTAGAATACAGCGGTACAAGAGTCTAGTTGGAGCGGCGCAAAGAAGAAACAGAGGTGTAGCGTTCAAAGACATACCTCGACACATCTAAAGTTGGAGATGGCCTCACCTGAAAGGCTGCGACGATGATCTCTGACCCTCGTGTTGAGTTTTGGATGCAGCACAAAGCCATACAGCTCATCCTTTCTCCTGTCTTCTATTGCTTAGCTTAACAAGCATAAATCCTCAACGTCCATGATTGGCTTGAGACGGCGTGTGGTACTCGGTTCTGGTTTTTTGTGCTGTGTCGTTTGTTGTGTTGCAGCTTTACCTCAACTAACCTTAGCTACAGCTGTAGCATTGACAGCATGATATGGATCAGTTCCCAGTAATGCACCCTGTTTTTTTTTTTATTCTGCATGCAGCGTGTGTGTGTGTGTGTGTGTGTGTGTGTGTGTGTGTGTGTGAGTGCATATGTTTGTACCGTGTTTACTTTTTTCATTTCAGATGTTTATGTTTAAAACGCAATGAATAGGATCAGCACAAAACCTAATTTTGCTCTATGCAGAGCTGTACAACGTCAATAAAGGCTTTCTAGTTGTATTAATCCTAATTCAGGTGCAAATAAATTTTTTTGACCTTTAGACTCTTTCATATTTCTTTTGGCGTAGAAGGATGAGGTCAGCCTGTGGACATTTGTGAGCGCAGGACAATTAAAGCAATTTAAAGAAATAAACATCTGTTGGTAGAAACCAGTTTGGTCTGCCAGATGCTACAGTCCGCCAACCACCAGCTGGACGGTTTATTGTTTTTTTCACACAGAAGGTCAAAGTGACAGCTGGACTATTAAAAAGCTGCGTTTACATTCTACCAGTCAGTCAAGAAATGTGGGACAGCTTCTGTTGAAATGGTCTTGATCCAACAGATGATGGAGAATGGTATGTGTCGACTGGTGGCCACGCTGCCGCAGCTAGACGAGCAGCGATGCCCGGATATGTTTCGCTGCACTGATGAGGTTTCTTACTGGCTGCATGAGAATGAGGAGAGGAAACAGCAGATTACATCTTTAAAGGAGACCATCTCTGAGCTGCAAGAGGAGCTGAGGAACCACCGGCATCGCATCAAGGTCCTTGAGCTGCAGGTGAGACCTGGGTCAACTATCAGCAACAATCCTTTCAAAAGCTTTGAGTATTTGCTTGAGTCTGCCTGGAAACTCAGAGGTTCTTACTGCAATAGCTGCTTTTTCTCTTTAGTCCCTCTTCAGCCCCTGTGTGTTTGTGGTCACTTTCAGAACCGTTCTTCTGATATATGAAAATATTAATATCTGTAGCCTGTAGTATGGTTATTTTTTCATATCCCCTGTCTGGCTGTAAAAGGTATTTTTTTGCTATTTTGTGAAATTATTATTAAAAGCACCCTATTGTAGCCATGGAAACACACGTGTGTGTTGTGCACAGTTCTGCACTGTAACATGGTGCCTGGTCATCTGGCTGGCTTCCCCCCAGCATGTCCTTGACCTTAGTCGGTAACAGGATTAGCCTCCTACTCCTCCACGTGTTGTCTCATACGCCTCGGCCATTGAGCCTATACAAACAGAGACTCTCAGCTGTCGGTGGCCAAAGGTGGACGGTGGCCAGGGAGGGCTAATGTGCTGTGTATGTTGCACATGAGAGCAGTGCAGACCACAGGGCTTCAGGGTTTGTGGTAGCTAATGGGGGTTAGTGTTATCCTTCCTGACCAGGCTAGGAATAGACCATATAATGAAGTTTGGCTTTAAGAGAGGCCTCGGCCTTTTTGTCCTGGTGCTGACGTTGCATGTTGGAGCTTGTATGGATTGCCTGAATTAGGCTTAGCACTTCCTCATGGCAAAGGAAACAGATCTTTTAAAGATCTCTTAAAGCAATACTTTGCCCAAAAGTGTGTTTTGCCTTTCAAAAACTCACAAATAGATGTTTTAAACTCATGAGGACATTTTTTTCCCCAATGGCATCACTTCTTTGCAACTCAAGAACACAGTAAGCGCTAGCCACATATATTTAGCTTGAAGCTAATAGCAACTGTCAACTTACAACAGGTACATCAACAAAACAACAGCAAAATTGCCCGAAAATATCAGTTAACAAACTATTAAGTGCATTGCCTGTTATAATCCGTGTTTTCTTCATCCAGTCATAATCCATTACCACCTTGAATTGAGCTCAAAACAAACAGTTACCACTCTGGATGAGTGCTTTTCTCATGTTAGCGCCAAGAGTGAACTTGGGTTCAAACAAGTGCGTTGGACGCTTTTGCCGTTGCTTTTTTGCTGTAGATGCTGTTAACCATCAGTTGCCATTACCTTCAAGCTCAATATAGCTGGAGCATTCTGCATTCTAGAGTCACAAAGGAGTAAAGCAGGAGGAAAAACATCTCTTTGAGCTCAAGGCAACTATTTGTGAGTACTCGAAAGGAGAATGAAAAGAAATGCCATGATGTTTGGCTTTCAGTTATGGACTGCAAGCTCTTTAGACAATCAAAAACAATATCTGATGAGTATATTTGTGTGCGCTTTCATGTAAATTGTGTCAGGGTGAGGAGAAGAAACTTGTGAATGCATCCATGGAACAGCGTCTTCATGAGTTGGAAGTGCACTACGCTGAAGCCACAGCCCTGCTGCACCTGCAGGGCACGCTGATCCTCGACCTCCAGGTATTTTCCTACATACTCAGCAATTTAGACAAAGAGTTGTGATCAACTAATAGGTTGATTGCTTCTGTCTTTAGAGTCAAATCCATAATCTAACACTTTTGATGGAGCATGCAAAAAGAGGACCTGGGTGTTTGATCAATCATGTCCGTCCCAACCCTATGATGAGTTCTCAAGAGGCCCTGCATCCAGGTATGCACTCCCAAAAATAAAGGTACCACAATCCTCCAGCAGAGGGTACCAAAGCTCTGTGTCCTTTCTCCTCCCTCAGAAATTCAGCATGTGAGGAACTGTCCTGTAGACTGTGCTTCCATCTACTACAATGGAGTGAGAAGATCGGGTCTTTACTCAGTTGTGCCAGCAGTCGCAGGCATGCCTGTGGAAGTCTATTGCGATATGGACACAGATGGTGAGACTGCCCAGTAGCTGACCTGACACACCAGACATTACACTTGCTGTCCTTCCCTGTGTGATGGATGCCTTCTTTTGTCTCAGGTGGTGGCTGGACTGTTATCCAGCGGCGAGTTGACGGCTCAGTGAGCTTTGACCGCACTTGGACGGACTACAGGGACGGTTTTGGAGACCTGCACTCAGAGTTCTGGCTGGGTAATGACCACATCCATGACCTAAGCACCCAGGGAGACTACAGTCTCCGTATTGACCTGGAGGACTGGAGCAACAAGCATAAACACGCCATCTACCAGAGCTTCAGGTCAGTGTCATGCATGTTAGCGTACATTCTGCACTACCCTGTGTATCCTGTGAATGATGCCATCCCTGTGGGTGTGCGCAGGGTTGAGGATGAGGAGCACCAGTACCGTCTCCATGTGTCAGGCTTCAGCGGGACAGTTCAGGACTCTTTCAGCTGGTACCATGACAAGCAGGGCTTCAGTACTCCTGACAGTGGCAACATCTGTGCTGAGATCTCTCACGGCGGCTGGTGGTACAACCAGTGCTTCTACGCCAACCTCAACGGCGTCTACTACAGGGTAAGGGCCCATATATTTCAGTTCACTTTATTCTAATCAATATAGGAGTGTTTACAACTTCTGTATCCTGCAGGGAGGCCATTATACCCCTAAAGGACGCGGGCCCCTGGGTCCCGATGGGATTGTTTGGTATTCGTGGAAAGACTCTGACTATTACTCTCTACGCAGAGTCAGCATGATGATCCGCCCACGCACCTTCAGAACCCGTGTGTCACCATGAACCAGTGTCACCATTATAAGTGGCGGACAGTAGCAAGTATATTTTTCACATATCTGTACTGTACTCAAGTATTTGTTTCTTTCGAAACTGATGACTTTCATCACACTTCATTTCTAAGACAAATATTGTGCTTTTTACTTCACTGTCTAAGAAGGTTCTTGCTACTTTTCAGCATGAAGCTTCAAGGAGAGCCGTTGTTTTTCTTTCTAATTGCGATTGGCCATGAACCGAGTTATACTCAATTCGATTCAGGTCCTGAATTGACTTTTTATAGCCATTTCTAGAGGCTTCATGTAATATTGTGGTTCTCGAAGGAAATCATTTATTACAGTAAGTTTCAGAGAGCTACTAAAAAGACTGTAAAAAAAATACAGAACTATGTTGGTATTAAAATGGAAAATGTACCTTTGAATACTTTAGAAGTCCAGTTCTTTAACCCAAGTAAAAGAATCACTGAGCAACTCTTGTGCAGCGGAGTAATATTTGATCAAGTGTATCGACTTTAACTGAGGTACCGGGGATATTTACTTTGTCCACCACTCATTACCATGGCGACTGGGACACCATCACAGGGACATGAAGAGCTCATCAAGAAGGAATTGAATGCTAACTCTGTGAACTTATTTTTTTGGAGGGAGTACACTGAAGTATACCCCGTGGGAAAGATACTGCATTATGTGGTTGATTTGATCTGTATTCTCACTGTAATATTTTACTGCACATTTTTGGAAAACTGATACTGTAGGCTTGGCTGATTTTCCAGTCCTAGAATTAGCATTTGTCTCCCAAATGGAATCTTTTTTTTTTTTTTTTTTAATCCAATTGTTTATGGAATATGCTAAAAAAAAAAAAAATTTTATATTGATCAGATTTTCAGTCAAAGCAATGACTCTTCCCTCTTGCATCACCCCTTTGTCACTCCAGAATGCAGAAAGAGCTAGTAACTCACATTTAGCTTTAAGCTAGTGACGACTGATAGCTAACAACAGCTATGGCAATAATAACAGCAAAACTGTCCAAAAATGTCAGTTTACAAACTCTCAGGGCATCATTCAGTATAGTCTACTCTTTATCCAGATGTATGCTTGGTAAACCCCAAACTCTTGGAGCTAAAAACAAGTTAACAGCAATCAAACGCTCACACAGGGCGTGACCAGCTGGAGCATTCGGTTGAACCATCTCTTTCGCTTGCCTCCGTTCTTGGGAGCATGACACTGGAATTGTTGTAGTTGTTTGTTCCGAGCTGAAATCACAGTGTTTATCTATTAAAGTTGTGGATTATATGTTTGAGAGTTTGCGAACAGGCATTTTAAGGCAGTTTTGTTGTTTGGTCAGGACATTTTTCATGTCTATTACAGGAAGAGAATTCCTATTTCCTTATTTTGTATTCCAAGTACGTCACTCTGTAAAATATTTGTGTAAACTGGGTTTGAGTGGGGTTTTGTAATACAAATGAATTTTTCAACTGATGACTTACTGACGGCACTGAAAGTCTTCATCTGACTACTTTCAGAGGATACGCACATCCAGCTGCACCTGATGGCAGGGAGCAAAATGTGGGGTAAAAGGGCTCTTTCACTTCCTCCACTGCACAAACACGCTCTTTGACCCTTCACACACGCTGCAGCCCCATTCCTATTCATTTCCATCTCTGCGCAGGAATCTGCTAAAGCGAATAAGGGCTTTACTGTGCGTCAATCAGAGAGCACATAGTGTGTTGCGCACGGCACCACACCGAGAACAAGACAAGGTCTCTTTCTGACGGTCCCACACAGACACAGACCTCAGATGAGTACAAATCATTGTTTAATAAATCAAACAGAATTTTTGCTCCTCTTTCTCAGATACACTGTATTGCAAAACACTTCTATACATAAAATAGTATCTTCATGACAAGATGCACCTGATACATTCAACAGAATATATACTGAACGTGTGTATATATATATATATATATATATATATTTATATATTTTTTTCCATGTATCAAGATAATAAAACCAAGTGACAAGATTAGAGGTTGATTGAAAGCTGAGCAGTGAAAAGCAAAAGCAAAACTGCATATGACACAACACACGGCTCCATCTCAAACTCAGTACAGCTTTTTGCAATTAAACCTTCATATAAAAACACCTTCTTCTCACAAATGGACTAACAAACTTCAGCAGCTGACACACACCAACCTGGAAATTATTCATCAACTTTTGGCTTTATGGCAAATTAAAAAAAAAAAAAAAAAAGAGCCCTAATAATATTATATTTCTCCTGAAATGTAAACTGAAATGTCATGAGTGCAGGCCAGACGAGGGCAACTAAATCAAGCTGTTTAAAAAAAAGTTTCCTCAAGTGGGGAAAGCACGTCGGTTACAAAGGGGGGTGGTGGTGGTGGTGGTGGTGGGGGTGGGGGTTAGGGGCTTCCTGTTCATTTTTGAGGAAGTACAGATTGAAAAGAGGTTGGCGCAGCCAGCAGAGGACACACACACACACACTCACAGTGCCAACATTTCCAAGAGTTGAGATTTTCTAAAGGAACGCTCCACTGCCATTGTCACAACCTAAGAAATGTCAGAGACAGAGGGGAACACGGCTTTGGTTTCAGGTGTCAAGACAACATGTGCCGATCATTTTTATTAACGTGGAATGAAGTTTGAAGGATTGTGGAATATCGCTTTAAAACAAGTGGATGTAACATGGCTGTAGGTTGTACAAAAAAAAAAAGAAAAAAAGAGAGAAGTGTTACATTAAACATACACATGCAATGAGGCAATTTGTGGCCACAGACTGAGGCCTGGATGTTTTGCTTCTTCTATGACCAACTTAGGACCTTGGACAGAAGTGTGTAAATACTGCCTTTTTTCTTCCCCTCTAGTTTATAGGCCAGGAGTGTCAATGCCTTTCAGTGTGTTTATCAACTAGTCCATAAAGAGCAGCCGGCAAAAGTAACAGCATGAGCTGAGAAGAAGCAATAGAGGTAAGAAAAAAAACAAAAACCAAAAAAAAAAAAAAAAAAGGAGAAAGAAATTTAAATTAAAGGGCGGAAAAGAACGCAGAGTAAAGTGAGAGTATTTTGGATGTTGAGCTGGTTTAAACTCTCGTCTGGTAGCACAAGGCTGCCTGCTGTTGATTTCACATCGTCGTGAATTGACTGTGTGCTTGTTTCAGCTTCGCAGCAATCTGGGGGTTCAGAAGAGAGAGAGAAAAAAAGAGCATAAACACAAGCAGCGGGAGGTGGTTTTTAGTATCCAAGCACCACTCCAAGACTTTCTCCCCGGGTAGTAAAATAACAATGGGACATACTGTTACAAACTCCACCGTAGTGAGATAAATGGAGGAGACAAAAGCTTTTACCGTCTCGTAAAACTTGACCTGCTCCTCCAAGTACAACTGCATGACCCTGTTGTAGTCGTAGATGCGGTTGCTATGGAAGTGGTTCATCTCAGCTGACACCAAAAAAAAAGACACAGATTAGACGACATGTCCTGATAAACCTTTAAATATCAGAAGATTGGTACGTACGGTACCTTGCAATGAGTAAGACATGGTGCTGACTCGTTTAGCCATGGTGACTTTTTCCTGATGGGAGATTTTACTGGTGGCCACCAACTTGTCACCCTCCTTCACCTTGTCTATGGCCGCCTGAAAGAATTTAAAAAAAAAGAAGAATCACAAGTCTTCAGCTGTTTCCTATGGAGGACATACGGGTCAAACTTTAAGAATCCAGCCCGGTTATTTCATCACTTTGCTTTTCCGCTGCTTTACCTTATGGACACCGATGGTGTCTGGGAAGCATCCGAGCAGACCTTTATATTCATTGTTAGTCTCCATGAGGAAGTGGAGGTCCTTCTTAGGCTGGAAAGCGTTCAAATGCAGATTAGTGACACTATTAAATGAAGGGAACTCAACCATGAAGTAACACAGATAAGAAAGAACACAGGAGGAGAGCTTGAGTTAATGAGTAGCCTGGCTTCTCAGTGAGATACCAGGGATACAAGTGAACGTCCTACATCCAATACCAAATATTCAGCGGATGTATTCATTTATTCCTGGACTGCATCTGCTACAGCTTTTCTTCCCTTATCCTTGGATCGATCAAGGGAAAGCCTCCATGGTTTCTTGTAAAATCCAGACCACCGTGTTGTAGAATTTTTGGCCTCGGAGATTAAATCTTGTCCAGACAATTGTTTTTTTTGTCAATGCTAAACGGTACCGCAGACATCACATCGCTGAAGCTAACAATTCTACAGGGGCACCGACACAAACAGTGTCTGGATCTAAGCAAGCTTACCAGATGAATCCTCCCTCCAGATGCAGCTGGGACATTTAAAAAAAAAATTAAAAAATACACAACACATAAAATGCCCAAGTTTGATTTTATTCCTCGCCACAACACTGATCAGATGGCACGGAATGGACAGAAATGCCACATTCACGGGAAACATCAAAACTAAGGGAAGGCAACGACTTCATCCCACCACCTGCCGTTACGTTTGATGAAAAATGTTCATCAAATAAGATTTTAAATATTTCGTCGACTAAAAACAACAATAATTCAGGTAAGACTAAAATTAACGATGTCATGACAAACATAGTACAAAAACTGAATCAAATTTGGCTGATCAAAAAAAAAAAAAATACTTGGAGACATATCGCAATTAAATTAAGGTCTATTTTCATCAACGAAATTAAAGTAGTTGCAAATTTTTGGACTAAATAAAAACACCTTTTAATCAAGTTAAACCAAGTAAAAAGGATGCGATGACTACTTATGACATTGCAACGTGCACAAAATCCGTCAAAGCGTGCGAGATTTTAAATTTTGTAAAAAAACAATACTCTGATATGGCTGCCACAGGAAGTTTGTGTCGCATTACAGCAGGGACATGAATGGAGAGCAGTGAGTTGCAGGACCAAAACCTCATATTTTGATAGACAGTAAGATTTATGAAATACTAGAAATAAGTCTGCCCTTGGCCTCTTCCTTTCCAGAGTCCACCGACAGGACACCGGGTCTAAGGGGTCATCAAAAACAGCCCCAGCTCGGACGTAAACACCACAAGCAGGAAACGTTCACAGACACGAGAGATACGGCGGAGTAAAAGAGTGAACACGTGGTATGATTGATTAAAGGGGCCTAAAATAAACTTTTAAAACTCTTTCCTTCACTTTTTGTCCCCCCCCCCCCCCCCCCCCCACACACACACACCCTGCAGCAGCAGTAGTAACCCATGTACCTACCTGCTCTGCAACCATCTGTGCTATCTCCTCATAGGTCTTTCCTGCTGCTGTCATGGCATCAGTCAAGGTTGCTTCACCTACAGCAGAAACACAATTAGAACGTCACCACCGCGTTTCTCCAGTCGCTGTGTTTCAAAAGAGATTAACACGTGATCGCCGTGCGATACTCTGCATCTCCAACTGCCGTGTGATAATAACATCCTCAATCATTCAAGCTTTTTTTGTAGGTGTGGTGGCAAACACAAGTGATAGAAACACAGGACAAAATGGCAGCTGTTAGCATATCTGTGGTCGTACCTTGATATCCACTGCTGGTGAACACAGAGGAAAGGTTTTGGAAGGCTTTGCCAATTCTCTGGTACTCTTTTGGCAGAGCTAGAAAAAAAAAAAAGGACGAGATTAAAAAAACGTGAGCGCCGACATATGAACTGAGAATATATGTCTTCAGCTGACTCATTCTTAAAGGAACACACTGACTTTTTATTTTTACCGTTTTTTTCCCTGGAGCCAGACAAGAAGATGGACACCTTTATCTGCTCTGTGCTTGAAGTAGAGAGCTATGACCCGCAGAGTAGTGAGTGAGAGTGAGTGGGCAGGGTAGCATACCTCCATCCAAACAGCATTACTGGCGTCAGTATAACAAAGCTTGTCCAAAACATTACCGTAGAAATACAGGTTTTCAATTAAATTCTGTGAAATCTGGCATCGGATCAAAAGCTGGAACTACTTTCATGACTGGGCGCAGGGATTTGACGATGTACCTCAAACCCCACATTGGCTGATAAATCAGATAGTCTGCTGCTTTTAATTGTAGCTGACTTGGTGAGACAGGATAAAGAGGTTTACTTCTAAATAAAATCAAGATCCTGAACCTTACCCATTTGATGACATTACCAGATTGGCATGCTACTTCTTGCCACACCCTACCATTCTTTACGCTAAGCTAACTAGCAGCTGATCTCTGTGGATTTCAGTTCCCTCAGCATGAACAAATATCTTCTTGTTTAGCTCTGGGAAAGATGGCACATCAGCCGCTTTACCAAAAGTGTTCCTTTAGATATAAACAGTAATTATAGCACAAAGTGAAGGTGTGGTCTGTGTGGGGTAAAGCGTTTATTTAGCTTTGTGTGTACATACGGCCTGTACATCTCTTCCAGTGCTCTTGGCCTACAGTGAGGATTTCCTTCACCCCGTCATCCATCGCTTTGGTAAACCTGCTGAACTGCTCACATTTCTGTTCGCTGTGGATGACAACGGTAAAAATACATATTTCTCATTCTTTTTCCTTCAAATACAGTGATGTGTCATCCCCTCCCCTCTTTTTTGTCCTATCTGTGGTGGATGAGAGTAGATTAAACTCACACTTCTACAGGGTCAAGATCTGCAGCTTCAGGCTCTATCGTGGTGAAGATCATCACTCCAACCGTCTCATCTTTCTCTGCTTTTCTCTTCCCCATCTTCCAGTCCTGCACCAGTTAATAACCAGACATGGTCAGTTACCAGCAACTGCAGTGACCAATCAAGATTCAGCTAAGACGTAACTGAAAACGTGTTAAAATACTTAAGATTGAGCTAAAAAGGTTAAATTAAATCTTTCAGATGGGACTTTGAATCCAGAAGTGATAAAAATAAATAAAAGCAAACCTTCTCATCCTTGTAGGTCAGGAAAAGCTGGAATACTTCACTGCTGGAAATAACCGGGTGCCTGCACATCCGGCTCATCCAGCCCTGCAACCGCTCCATACGCATCTTAATAAACTCCTCCTCAAATCGCCCTACAGTACGAGGGGCACAAACCAAATACGTTGGCTTCAGCTCCTTCATGTTCATCTTTTCCAAACCGGAAATGATCGGAGCGGAAGACTTACCTGTTACCTGCTTGTCCGGTAACGAGGGGATGGGGATAGCTGAGCCAAACTTGTCCAGAAGCCTCTCATACAGCCAATCAAAATGCTTGTATCTGTGATTGACGGGCCGGTTTGTAGTCTGAAAGCACATACCACTGCTATGTACTGCAGGATAGTCTTACCACATTGTTTGATACTTGTTTTGATGGGATATAACAATTTAACATTTAGACTATTACAAATGTGTATGTGGCTACTTACGTTGGGCGTGATTTGGTACTCAATGTAGCTCTTGAGACCGTACATCTTAGAACCCTTCTTGGGATCAGCCACCATACAGTCTAACTGGGCTTCTGGATAAGACCACACCGGACCAACCTCTCCCAGCTGGGAATCAAACAAAAGTCCGTGACGTATTGATACCGATAGAAACAAAGAGAAAGAATTCAATCCAATTCTGTCTAAATACAGACTATATACTATCACTGTAACTGCCTCAATAAGTAATGACATACATGGTTCTCTCAACCACAAATTTTGTTGCGTTATGATTTCAGGTTGTCTCTCAGTCTCATTTTTTTGTTACCACCATGTATCTTGACCACCTTCACCAACTTTTCTCTTCAACGTCTACCGGGGCTCAAACATGAACTGAAGTGATTTTGGTGGTCAAAAGGTCAAGGTCACAGTGACACATCACACACTTGTACTTGGTACTTTAATCTTAACGTCATTTGAATCGATATGGAGTGATAACTTACATATATCGGGAGCTTGTCTTTGCCTTTAGCAATCTGCTTACAAAGGAGGTACAGCTCTGGACCTGATTTAGAGAACCCAGGAAACCTGCTCAAAGAAAAAAAACGTTTGAAAATAATGACTGTCCAACCGCAGCCTAAATATTTTTCTCTCCGTGGGGCTAAACTTGCTTGTAGGCTAGATAATGAAAACAAAATTGACCAAATTACCATCAGTCATGAAGGTCAATTTCATAGCGTACTTTTTAACAACTGGGGGATTGACTGTGTGTTTCTGCTCAAGAGATTGATAAAGATACAACTTCATTTTCTCATCAGTGTTAGTTTATCACCATCAACACAATTCTGCTGTTAGTTTTTCTTGCGCACACTACCATCGGAAGCCTTGTATCTCTCTGCTTTATCCGTCCTTACTTGTTGAGGGAGATTTTCATGGAGGTTGCATGAGCTCCAGCTCTCTGCATAGCTCCACTCTCTCCAGATTCAGACTCAGCGTAACCTCCAGTGGACTTCATGTCATCCCACTCATCATCCCACTCATCATCTTCTGCTCCTGAAGCAAGATTCAAGTACAAATGGTTGAGTTCTTAAATCACAGAAACACAAAGTACCACAACAAAGGATCAATTCTAAAGAGCAGCTCCTTATTAGCTTGTGTCATTCAATGCAGTTGCAAGACAAATGTAGGCACGATTGCTATCCATGCTTGAAATCAGCGAATTGGACGTTGCCCTTGTTGCTATGTTAGGATTCATTTTTTGTCACAGTCTTAGTTTCATATGAAAACAGAGAGTTTATTCAAAAAATAAAGTCAATCAATTCTTCCAAATTGTAACCAGTGCTAAAAATATCTTGTGTTTGGAAGCACACAAATATTTCAAGGCAAATAACGTTGAGCACAAGTCATGCTTTGTGATGTCAAGCAGATCTTAAGGTCTGAAAGTCGCCTCAAGCAAACAGAAGAAATATTTCTGCACTGACATAACAAGCAAGTTTGGCAATAAATGAATTGCGGCGTTAAAATCAGCCATTCGAAGCCACAAAGGACTACTCTCCCTAAGAATTTAGTTCATTCAAGAATTTGAATTTTTGACACTTTGTCTCACAATTGAACTCCCAATCAAAATATGGCATTTAGAATTTCTGAGAGTACTACACATAACCCTAGTGAGAGGATCAACAGAAGCCAGCCAGTTTGGCAAGATTACCAAACTTGATTACCAGAATTGTACTTAAAATCTGAGTTTATGAATATTTAGAGATTTTGTTCCCCTTCTACACTTAACAGAATGCAAAGACAGAATGTTTCCAAACAATTTGCTACAGTGGAGCTTGTTGGTGAGATCATAACGGTAACTAAACCAGGTTGACTTAAGCTGGCTTAGTTTAGCTGAACTGAACTGTACCCAACCTCTGAGCCCCAGAAAGTGAAAAAAAAATCCTCAAAGTGATTCCAAGTCACAGTGTTAAAAAAACAAAACAACATAGTGTAGCTACATGAGAGCTAGCTACTGAGACTGTAACGAGCTAATACTATCCAGCTTAAAGACGACTGGACTAGCTTAGCAAAATTGTAACAAACATCAGAAGCCCTGATTGGTTTAAAGTTTTTTTTCCTCCACCTTTAACATAATGCAACGGCAGCTGATTTGTACTTCAATTATATTGGCAGACGGTTCACCCAACCCAACTGATAACGTTCACGTTGAAGCACATCAAACCAAGTCCAAGACATGTTAGCATTTCATGGGATTTTGAACGTACAACTATAAGTATTCCTTAAATTCCACTGGCAATTCCCAAGACTCACACATCTGGAAGTTAATACAGTATTAGTATTAAGATACAAATTGAATGCCTCACATACATGCTTATAAGAATGAAAATTATTGTTAGAAAAGTATTAACTCAGTCTTCAGAAGTATGGTTTGCCAGTCAACGCGCGCGCGCACACACACACACACACACACACAAAAGGAAAACGCTTTCCACCAAGTCATGCAGTGATACCTGTATAATCAATAAGGTAAGGATAGGGGTAGATGTCTTTGGCGAGAGAGAAAGAAAAGAATAGTCTGTGAATTCTTCGGCTTCGTTGTTTGTCTATAACAAGAACTGGAGAATTTAAAAAATAGGTCAAGCAATTTGTCCGTCTGAGTCATGCGTGAGGCCCGAGTCAGGCCAGACTTTTCCACAGTCTGGTGAAAACAGAATCATGACTTGACCGTCCTGTTAACATATAAGTGAGCAGAACCACATCTGTCAGCTCAAGTAATACCTGTTGGTTCAAATTACTTGAACTTCAGGGAAGATGTGTTTCATAACATGTCAAGATATTTCAGTTTTGAAAATTAAAAAAAATTAAAAAAAAGAGTTTTAGCTCGTCTTCATCTTGACTTGACACGGAGTAAAAACAATATTCCTCGTCATGCTGCTTGATGATGAAAACAGCATTTGGTACTTAGATCATGAGAATTACTTGCCAAGTCCCTTAACCCATGTACTGTCTTCAACATCAACATGTAAAAACAAGGTCAAACAAAACTTAATGAATAAAGCACATTTTAAAACCCTAAAATCCATTTAACTAAATTTCTAACAGTACAAAAAAAAAGCACAAAGATGCTCATGCTCTTCTCAGACGTAAATTATGCCCCATTTACTCAGACAAATGTCAGAGGAACTGGGCTTTGGACAAAGCTAAACATTTATAAAGAATGTGTACTAAAACACTGAGTGTTGTTGAATGTAGCAACCTCCCCCATGATCATCCAAAAAACATCCCAAGATAAACCACTAACTCACAAATATTGATTTAGATGCCAGTGATACATTTACAGTCACCACATAATCTCTCTTGCATACGCACGTAGTCCCACATGTAAACTTTAATGTACTCGTCATATAGTCCTGCATGTGGTACTTCAGGCTACATGTATTACTGATGCAGTCCTGTATGTAGTAGTAGTAGTAGTAGTGGTAGTAGTAGTGATACAGTCCTTCCCTTAAGAGTCACGTAGTCCTGCCCTGTTATGGTCTTTGGGTGCATCAAGCTTGGATCGTGGCACTTCTCACATCACCCTCCACTTGCAGTCATGAATCTCTACTACTGGCGCCGAGCTCACAACTGCTGCTGACATGACAACAGCCTCGATTTACCTGCACTTATTATTTAAAGCTTCCTTCAAGTGCGGTTGCTATGCTAGCACACATCTGTTCTTACCTGGGCCCTGGTAAGCCTGAGGGTGGCCCTGTGATGTGGCGCTCCAGGGGTCATTTGCAGCACTCTTCCCGGTTTGGGTACCCTCCGGATTGGACGCCCAATTGTTGGACGCGCCTGCTGAGGGGTCCGCATTCCACACCGACCAGGGATCATTCCCATTGGTAGCCTGGAAATAAATAAGACAACACAGCAAAAGTAAAACACTAGTAAATGAGGGAAAGTAAATGAAAGATCAAAAGGTGGAAAGCGAGACAGTGCAGCGTAGAGTTCTGTCTAGTTTAGTGGAACTGAAGCCAACAAGCCTTTCCAAGAACCTTGTAACCCTGACGACTGCAAGTGTTGACGTCGATCTGTGAGGTGAAATGAATGCTTAACAACAAACCAAAAAAAAAGTCATAATGCTGCACATTTTAAGAGGCACAAGCATACTTCCAACTATTTTCTGCACGGAGCATCAAATGTTTACTTACAATCCAAACAAGCCACAATAATCCAAGCTTCAGGCATGCAAAGTCTACAAGAGAACCTTGTAGCGTGGGCATGCAACGCACAGGTCTGCATCTTGTAGGGTGCTATTAGCTTAATGCACACAGACGTAGCTCAATAAATCTAGCACATAACAAAAATATATCAACAAAACAAAAAAGAAATCAGACTTTAACAACAGACAACTGCTGCGCGCACATTGTCAAATGTACACAGTCGTTAAACAAGCAACGCCACTCCACGGTTTCCATTTCAAGTACATTATAAGACGACATTTCACAAAAGTCAGGGTTTCTTATTAAATTCTTTCTGATTCTGATAATCATCTCTTTAGTGTGATTAATGACATGTGAGATATGACCATCGTCGGCTCAGATTCTGAAGTTTATTCATGGTGCTGATTCGTCAAATCGAGATAAAGGCTGTGTGCGTCCATTGTATTGTGGTGTGTGTGTGTGCAGATGGGATCATGCTTTTTTTTTGCAGGCAATGGGAGGAGGATGGGGGGGGGGGGGGGGTTGCCAAAGCAGACCAAATCTGAGAGCTCAGAGGAAGGGGACTTAAAAAGGGGGTATAAACAACTGGATGGGGGCGGGGTTTCATGCCACTAGTTCCGCCCACCAAGTTACCTCATCAGGGGACGAAAGGTAGGGGGAAACTGGGGTGTCAGGGGTGTCCGGCTGGGGACTCAAACCCCCAGCATCCACCTTGAGGGAAGAGAAGGTGACATCATCACAAAGCGCCAACAGTGCAGGTTTACACTCACGCGGGAGAGGAGGCTCGGGTGAAGCTGTGTATAAATGTGTTTGTGTAGGTGAGAGAGAACCCAAGATGACTGTTAGCCAACACGCTTCCTGCCTTGACTCAACGTCTTTCTTCTTTCCACTGATGCAGCAGAACGCTCATTATACGCAGCTTCCTGCCTAACAACAATGGGAAAAAAAAACTGAATTTTGCTGAAGCAAAACAGTTATAAATGAATTGACCACAGTTGATACATCAGCAATGGCAGCTGCTCTCACTTCTGCATCTGCGGGGTTCACACAGGCTGCAACAACGTCAGCCAAAGCGACAACTCACTTCTCCTTTTGACTGTCTTCACAAGCCAAATACAACAAAGAGTGTGTAAGTATTATAGCAGGTAGTACCTCACCAAGCCTGTGCAATGAATCGTAATATTTCTTTTCAGAATAATGTATTGATATTCCAGCCCAGAGTACAGTTTTTTTTTTTTTAAGTACTCCTTTTCAATAAGACATCATGGCAGCCACTTTTATTTGTTCAAGGTGCAGCTGTGCAAATATCATTCTCACGAAGTGGATTAGAACTTTCTCATGAAGTAGTTTTGACTCAAGTTATTGATTTAATGGGATGTACTTATTACCAAATTAACCAAGCTGGAATACAGGAAATTGTATTTACAGGTCTATTTGGAAATGTTCAGTAAATCATGACGCAGAATAATTTACTGAAGACTGCAGAACTGTGAAATACGTTTTGTCCATCCATCCATCTTCTATGCCGCTTATCCGTTGCGGGGGTGGGGTGGGGGAGCTTCAGTTGCTGGACGGCCACTCTACCTCCAAGCCATACCACCCCCCCAATACGTTATGTATTGTATCGCAATATATTATGAGAACATCGTATCAGGATACATATCATATCGTGAGGCCCTTGCTCATACCCAGTCGCAATGACTGAGGAATCAAATTTTTATGCTGCTTTGACACTCAAGAAAAGCCAACAGATAAACCAAACACAGGAATTTCTTTCGATGGACGAGTGTAGTACCTGGTTTTGTGCCGGTGCCGCTGCAGGAGCGTAGGCGTCAAAGAAGGAAAGGTCTGGAGATGCAACATTTCCCACACTTGGAGTTGGTGCTGTGGGCCCTGCTCCGGGAAACGACTTGCCGAACTGCACGTGTAGAAATTTGGAACCAAAAATAAATAAATAAAAAGACAAAGAAAACAGTCCCGTCAGAGGTACAATTCCAGAATGATTTGATGACTTTTAAAGGTACATTCTTCAGTGGTAATGTGACCGATATGGCATTTCCTGGCTTTGCAAACTGGGTCTTTCTCTGTTTGTTCAAATGTGACAGCAGTGCCTGCTTTTACTTTCAATTTACACATTTGAATTTAGGGTTGTTTTTGTACAAAAGTCATTCCTGCTTGTCATTATTATTATTTTAGAATTTTTTGCAGCTCTTCTTTTGCCAGCTGAGTGCACAAAGACCAAGATTGGCAGCTTGAGAAGCCCTGCCCAGATGTTTTTCCATCCATCCATTTTCTATACTGCTCAACTGGTAAGGGTCTTTGGGGGGGGGGGGGGGGGGGGGAAGCTGAAGCCAATTTCAGCTGACATTGAGCAAGAGACAGGGTTCACCCTGAATGGTTTGCCAGTCCATCGCAGGGCCATCAGGAGCAATTAGGGTCTCAGTATCTTGCTCAAGGACACTTGGACATGGTTACTCGGGGAAGTGAGGATCGAACAAGTGACCCTTCGGTTACTAGACAGCCACTCTACCTCTGAGCCATGCCACCCCTCATGTTTTTCATTATATTAAAAAATAATTTAAAAACCATTGCATCGGCTAAAAGTAAAACTGCTCAGTGAGGTCATCCCCAGGTTTTTATGATTGAGAAACAGATTCAGAACCGTCTGGAGGCAGCTGGAGAGGTAACTGAGGGTCAGAAAAACACATCTATGTGACTCTGTTTGTGGATTTAAGCAGGCAGATAATATCAAGCTCCCCCTTTTCTACACACAGATACTTCCTTGTTAGATGTTACGTTGTTTAGAGTGTGGTTTAATGTTTAAATAGACTCTACAGACTTGATTTCTGATCAAATCCCCTTTGATTCCACTGAATGTCTTTGGAGTGAATCACATCCTCATGATGAAGTCAGAGTCACTGGATCAAAACGGACACCCACACAAAGACGCCCTGATCAGCAACATTTGAAAGAGTTGCATCCTGTTGAGTGTTCAGTTTCAGGCAGGAGGTAGCAAAACAGCTCAGTCCGCTGGAAGTAATTGTACCTCAAATGTACTTAAAGACCGTCACTCTTACCTCAATGTAGTCTTCCGGCACCAATCCAATGTCCCCTCTGGAGTTCTGTGCTTCAATCCAACCACCTCCAATATTCTGAAATAGCAGCAATGCCAGAATTCATCCGTGTTCAGTCATAGCAGTGACTTCCCCTTTTAATTTGCATGGACTGCCTTTATCTAGCTCTAAAAGCCACATTAACATGTAGTTGTGGTAAACAATCAGTATTTTCACTCTTTTGCGGAAGTATATTTGAATATTGCAGATGCCTTTAATTGTTTGGGATATTTAAACAGACAACAAGAAGATAAAATCCAAAGAACTTTTTTTTTTCCCACGCTGCATGTCTGTTTCAACATCATGTTAATGCGTATCCATGGAAACCATTTAAATTCATAATTCTGATGAAGCGGGCTTTTGCCCCTTGGTTGGTTGCGATGCCAAATTTCATTGGAAGATAAAATGTCCGACAATAAACAATGTTATTTTCATTTTAAGACCATTTTATGATGATAGGACGGCCACATTGTGACATGGCCCAGGGTGTGTGCGTGTGTGTGTGTGTGTGTAAAATTCTGCTTCTGAGGGAGATGAGACCACCAGCACACCTCATCTCAAACATTGGTGACATTCATTTTCTTACATTGGTTTAAAAAAATAAACAGAAAAAACACACGCATGTAAATGTCTATTGATGTCAGTGAAATGGTCATTTTCATCATTATCTGCCTGTATAAAACCAGAAGAATCCAATGTGGCTGTGTTAACCCTATTTGTCTTTTCATGGTCAAAAGACATCTGGGAGCAAATCTCTTAAACATAAGAAATATTGTTTTGTTTGTTTGTTTGTTTGTTTTATTTGGGCTTTGGCAGAGGTCAGTAGTCTCTGATATACTTCTAATTTCACTGGGTGCATGATTCTCAATTTCAAAGAATCTTAATCTTTTATAGGCCTCCTCTCAGCTCATCTCCTGTCTGAGACAAGCTGCCCGCCTCCTTTTCCAGCCCACTTTCTTCTGATTGGCCAAATTCTGGAGGCCTGCTGAAGGGCAGCGGCCCTCTGTTTCATGGCCAACGTGCCTGGAGCAGAGGACCATGCAAAGACATCTGATGTTAGCCCAACATAAAAAGTGGGGGAAAAAATGAATTTTGGAAACTAATTCATGCTGAACAATTAATTGAAATGTAATCACTATATGGCTCAATATTTGTAAATGAGATAATTATGTAAAAATGAACACTGATATCAAAATTGCGATATCACTTAAAATAACTAAAATCAGATTATTTTTTCTGCATTATTTTCATGTTTATCTCATATGAATATCTAACTGCAGTGTGAGCGTCTCTAACGCGGATACAACGGGAAATAAGGACAACAATACCAAGTTCCCTTTAAGGAACAAGCTGTTCAAGAATTCTGTGACGACAAGATCCAGGTCGCTTCAACATCTGTAAACACACCGAAAGCTCCCAGGACAAATTCCTCCACGTCACAGTTTGCTTATTCAGTGGAGAAATAGTCTCTCCATACAGTAGGAGCTAATTCGCTTAAGTCAGACTTTGATTCCAAAACTATGTAGGTCAGCGTGCAGTTAGTGACCCTTGAACTGTTGCTGACAAGCTGTAATGACATCATGTTTGCTCCCTCTCTTTTCCTTCCTTCCTTTGTACATTTGTGACCTTTCGTTCAAAGAAAACTTGAGATCATGTGAGTGGACCTTTATGGCTGTTTAGTGTTTAATACGAACTCCACAGAGGAGCCACCTGACCAGTAAGGTTTAAATTAGTAGCCTGAATAGCGACATGGATATAATTGCAGTCATTTCCTAGATGAGGAATACGAAGCAAAAATAAAAGATAAAAAATTAGATGTAAAAATTCAACTTCAGCAGGAGAAATCCATCAAAATAAACATTTTTCAGCGTGGCATAATGCAAAAAAAAAAAAGGAACAGCGACAAAATAATAGATCAATGTCAGCTGAAGATGTTGAATAAAAGGCTATCAATGCCAAATATAGTTGACTAAAAAAAATATTGAAGCACTACTAGTAGAGAATTAGATACTGCAATACTGCACCTAGTGTCAACTGACAGAGACCAGATGGCAGCCAGAGATGTAAAGCTGTACCTGATTGGTGATGGTGATGGTCTCGCCTTCTTTCACCGTCAACTCATTGTTTCCGGGCTCTGCAGTGAAGTCATATAAAACCTGTGCCTGAAGACAAACAGGGGACACAAAAAGGAAAAGGCAGCAGGATTACACCTTGTCTAACAGAGGCAGCAGCACATAAACCAACACAAACACCCCGGTAGTCTAAGGGAAGGGTGAAACAGGCCCGACTAGTTCTCCACGGCTTGTAGCGCTGACTCTTAACTACACTAGACACCCGCATCCACCAAAAACAGCACAAAACCAGACTCGGTTCAGTTTATTATGCCCTTCCCCTAAGGTCTGACAGGAGTATGGAGGCCCGACGCATTGGCTGCAGCAACATAAATGACAATATTGAGACAATACTCAGAATAAAACATCACCATTTAACAGCATTTTCTAACAACCCTAATGACTGGGATCATAATCGGACTAAGCAGCAATCATTTTAACCATGTATTCCGATTGTAACCACATGATTGAAGTGTTGTAGATATCTATACTCCTTGATCACATGATAAAATCCTACCAGAGCAGCATTTTTGCAGCAGTCAAACTGCTTCACAGCACATGGTCCCGCCTCTAGCGAGTGTTACAAACCCAGCAGAGTGCCATTTTCTGCATTATTAGTAAGAAAAACACTCAAAGTTTATCAGTTGCGAAAAAGCAAAATGATTTCCGGAAGGAAACTCCAAAGCAGAATGTTGTAATGTCCAAATTAACAATATTTACATGTGCTTTCTCAGTACGTGCAGTCTTGATGTAACATAAACTTGTCTTTAAAATTGAAATCAGTTATTATATCTTGTCAGCCATGTCAGTCGTAAAATGTAGGCACATTGAACATCTGTAAAATGTACACTATGGTGCTCACCAAATGAATTGATCCAAACATCTGGAGGCATGGTCGTATATATAGATGTTATTTAAAATTCAAATTTTGCTCCACTCAAAAATTATTATATGCTACTTTACTTGAATGTTAAGCAGAATGTCTGTGCAGTGCTTAGCATTTTAGCCGTTCGTATTAATTTCCCCATTCACGTCCCAAGGGGGACTAACTAATACTTGACATCTGGAACACAGCACCTTAGGCTAACAGCTAATTATTAGCAACAAAACAAAAAAAATCAAATGTAAGCATAAAAAGTTGGAGCTAAGGACCCACTGTTACTTCTTTCATTAGCTGGTTATTCTAAATGGAGTACACATTAACCGACTTATCATAAATAGTCCATGAAGAAGGATAAAAACAAAAAAAAAAAGTTTATTTCAATTAGCAAAACCCCACATGCGACAAAGACTCCATTTCCCAGCATTCCACGGAAGCATATCTGACCCGCACTAGAAAGGTAGTAAAATGTCACAAGACACTTTCTTAATGAGACACATTTTCCACACATAGCAAAAGAATTAACTCACATTAACAGCATACGTATGTGTTGTAATAGTCAACTACGCGTTTCTAAAACAGGATACCAAACTGTTTCGACTCTCTCCCGTGTAACTTTGCACACTGAAAGATAATGAGAAACTGTTTCCTTTACAATTCCACAGCCCGCTGATCGTCAAACTCATACGGGGGGAGCTGGAGACTAGCACGGTTTAGCATTAATGTAGCTAGGGGAAGTTATTGACGTACCTTTAGTGCCATCGTCGAAGCATTGATCAATCATTACAATAACAGGCCCTGCGGTTTTAAGGATTTCCAACCCTCAGCTGGACATTTCCTCCCGCTGCTTTTCCACCAACGAGAAGAAAACACGGTAATAATAAGTCCCGGTGGAGATCGACCGCAGCACGTATAGCTTCTAACACATGACCAGAACGCCAAAGGAAAGTCCACAATCTTGTATAAGACGATAGGAGTAGACAGGATCGGTGCAAGTTTGAACCGCGGAGAGAACTGCTGACAGTAGGGAGGGAGTGACCTGCTCCGCGGAGTGAAACCGGAAAGGTGTCGAGCCGATGTGGGCCTCCAAGACATGGCTGGGGGTTAAAATAGTCGGGGATGAGCATTAAATAAAATTAAGTGCTTTCGATTGATGAAAAAAACTATTAAGAACACAAATATTATGTTTTATATAGACATTAAATTCAATAAAAAAACCACAATATACCCCATAAAACGGAATAGTAGCTGGAACGAGTTGCATTCTGCACCATATTTCCTGAGTAAAAACGCATTTTTTTTCGCTATGTGAGACAGATCTGCATCAAAATTTCGTATTTTCTTCCTTTGTCCACTCTCTTTACCCCTTAGTTGGTTGACATTCGGCCGCCTAGTTTTGTTTTGTTTTTTCTTCCTAGACAAATCAACAGATGCAGGCGGAAACAACCTCGTTTAAATATTTGTATTACATTTAAAATAACGATTAAATATTTTATCATAATTCATTCGGATAAAGTATTAAAAATATATATTTTTTATAAATAATTTTGGGCTAAACAAAAGCTGCTACATTCCATAACAATGAAGGATATAAGTAAATATTTTCTAAAATAAAATAAAAATACTTCCTTTTTTAATTTTTTTTTTTAGATTATTATCAAAGGTTCAATGTGAGCTCAAGCTGTGGTCAAAGGTCGTCTGTATTATTCTAATGTCACGGCAGCTACTACGTGTGTTTGCTGTCACTGTTGTTGACAACACACAGCTGGTTCAGCGGCTCAAAGGGAGTGACCCTGAAGAAGTTCCTGAAATTACCGCTGAAGTCGACCTCTGCTGGGCTAAATGTGCTATTGCACTCCAGACAGACCATATATGACGTCCCTAATAATAATCCACCTCCTGCATCTTGACCCCCCCCCCTTGTCTGTATTCACGTCATACATTCCATTGCTCTCCGTTGTATAGTTTGAACATTGAGAAAGCTAAAATAATAATCAGTCATTATCTACTCTCCCTCACGCCCATGGGACGGCTGCTGATTTTTTTTTTTTTTGTGTGTGCACAAAACAGTGCTGGACTTTCACAGGAAAAAAGTGGAGCAGTAATTTTCCAAACAAGTAAAGTTGAATGGAAACTAATTTTAACACGTGAATAAATAAATACATCTATTCAAACAATAGAATGCCTCCACGCTGCTCGTCTGAAGCAATCCAAGTGTCCTGAAGCCTCAGCGTGCTACATGCTACACGCTACAGATGTTTCTGTTTCTGTTTTATCTCCTTTCACTTTAATCGTTATCCATCCATCCATCGTCATCTTCCGCTTATTCCTACACATTAAGGGTCGCGGGGGGGGGGGGGGGGGGGCTGGAGCCTAACCCAGCGTCAACGGGCGAGAGGCGGAGTTCAACCTGGACAGGTCGCCAGTCCATCGCAGGGCCAACACATAGCGAGACTAACAACCATTCACACTCACATTCATACCTATGGTCAATTTAGAGAATCCAATCAGCCTAGTCCCCAATTGCATGTTTTTGGACTGTGGGAGGAAGCCGGAGTAACCGGAGAGAACCCACGCAGACACGGGGAGAACATGGAGACTCCACACAGAAAGATCCCGTGCCCGAGCCGGGACTCGAACCCTCAACCTTCTTGCTGTGAGGCCACAGTGCTAACCCTTTAATCGTTATATAAACTTAAAAAAAAAAAAAACTAGCCAAAAATAGCAAGTGGAGTAGGATACACCATCAAAATTTAGAGAAATGAATGATTTAGTGCTGAGAATATCACTCTCATTTCTATGAGCTGGAGTGATTTTTGGCTGTCATCAAGGTGACGAGGAGAGAAAATCTGCCCTGAGTCAGCATACTGGCCATCTTGTCTTCTCATTCCTGCTCCGTCCTCATCACCTCCTCATATATCAAACACCCGGTGGTCTCATTTGTCTGTCGGTGGCAAACAGAACCGAAGGAACGGGTCGATTTTTCTTACTTTCAAAACTCTGACATCAAAGTTATGGAAATCCTTGGCTCTATAACTAAAATGAGTTCAAAGTGATTTGTAGTTCTGTTACTAGGCATGACTGTGCACTTTATTACTCTATCACCTGAGTTCATCTAGCTGAGCAGGTGTGTCGTGGGGGGGGGGGGGGGGGCAGGGGCGGGATGGGCAGGAGGGGAGGGTGTTTGGTAACTCCACATCCACAGTCAGCTCAGTTTAGAGAGATCCAACTTCACGGAGAGATCATGGTCGCTCTGCTTCCTTTAATCTACCTGGTCTTAGTCGGAACAAAAGAAACGGGGGCGTCGGATCACGACCTGCCATTTATGGAATATTTAGATAGTAACCATCTGGTCTGCCTCAAGTGGGGCTTCAATGACGTGGAGGGAACCATTAAGTTCAGACTGGTGGTCAACACGACTGGATGGGTGGGCTTTGGTTTGAGTCCGAACGGAGGTATGGCGGGGTCAGATATTATCATAGGTGGACTTGGACCGGGTGGAAGCTACTTCTCAGTCAGTTATTATTTCTTCCGTATTTTCGAAAATACAAATGTCTTCCGTATTGAACAGGAAACGCATCAAACATGTCAGTGTTTAAGCTTTTCTTTGTTGTTGTTCATCTCCATCCATCAGGATCGGTACGCGACTGGGAACTCCATGCCTGTAGTGGACACACAGCAGAACTACACCCTACTGTCTCTAAATGAGACCGAGGGACAAACCGCCATGACCTTCTCCAGGACCATTCAGTCGTGCGATGACCAAGACTTCCACATCACTGTAAGATTTTCTGACGCGGCTGAACAGAGGAAGAAGGGAAAAAAAGAAAACGCCCTACATACATGAAAATTCAATGATTTGTTTCAGCTCGAGTTTCACTGTAAAAGTACTCCTTGTGTTGAATGTGAAAGAGTCAGAATTGTCACGTTAAACATGAGAATATCTACACTAACAAAGCGATGGATCGTGGTTCACGACAAGGAAGTGGCGGTTACCATCAACAACATAAATTTCGTCTCGGCTGAACTTCATCGTTTTGGACTTGTAATCTCATCGCAAACTCACACTCTTCCCCGTGCTCGCCATTGTGGCTCATCGTTTGCAACACAGGTCTTTTTTGTGTTGCTGTTGTAAGGCTCAAGTTTCTGGCTCGTATCCATGCACACACTGTTAATGGGAACTATGGGAAATACGTCACACCGACTTTGATGAGGCGTTTTCAGAACTGAGGACCGTGGAGACGACGGAAAAAAGAATAGGTTTTGTTGTCTTGAATACATGAAATTCGACACCGTTTTAACCTACAGACCGACGTTGAAATTGAATCTCAGGGTATTAAACAGTCTTATTCACTGATGAAATATTATCAAATCTTTGTTAGGCACAACCAATTAAGCTGATATATGCTTACGGAACTACTGATGAGATTGGCTACCACCAGACCCGCAGAGGCACCAAGGAGGTCAACCTGCTCAATTACATGCCCAGGACCACCTCGCCCGACAGCAAATATCTCTCCGCCAGCGTGGAAAAAGTAAGAAAATTGTTATGTCTTGGTGTGACAAGACCATTACTTGTAAATTTTCTTTATTTTATCATCAAAGACAGATTACGGGTCCTTCACCTTTCTTTACCTTTTTTTTTTTTTTTTTTTTTTTTTTTTTTGCAGGTCGCCATTCCTACATTTCATACCTACTACCACTGCAAGGTCATGAAGTTTCCAACTTTAAACGATAAACGTCATATATATAAGGTGAACGTAGTCACATTCAACAAGAATCCGTGTCTTCATGGGGTTCCTAACATCTGGTTTGACAGCTGCAGGCTTGGAGTGATGCGAGAGCAGCAGATGTGGCGTACGCTTTTCCCTGTTACAGCTATATAAGGGAACGAGTGAATGAATGAGTGAATGAACGAATGAGCATCCGGTTTTCCAGCTGTCAGGATTACGGTGACGTGAGAACACCAGATACAACGGTATGTATCGGGGAATGTGGTTTACATGATTTCTTAATATCGGCCCCCTTTGTCAAATCTCTCCTCGTAGGTTGAACCAGAGATTGAGAACCTTGACCTGGTCCATCACATGCTGATCTACAGCTGCCCTTCCTTTGTGACATCCCCCTACGAAAAGCCGTGCTTCATGGGCGACCTGGGGGAGTACTGCTTAGGGGTGGTGGCGGCATGGGGCGTGGGAGGAGGGGTGAGGGAGAACGCAGCACTCTGACCCATTTTATCCTAACCTTCTTATTTTCTGCAGACTCACAACCCACCGAGTTTTTTTCTGGATTCATCCCTCAGGTGTACGAGCTTCCAGAAAATGCTGGTATTCCGATTGGAGGAGAGGAGAGTGAGAGGTTTTATAAGCTGGAAATCCATTACGACAACCCAACCAATCAATCAGGTACATAGGCTCGTTTGTTTGTTAAATGCAAATTGACATCGTCATTGGTTACAGATTAGTTCAATGATTTCTTGGGAAAAAAAAGGTTCAAATAAAAAAAAAAAACAGTTTGAAACACCCCCCCCCCCCATATCCAATGAATACATTTCTTTTAATTGTACAGTTGATGAACATGTTGTGTTTTCAGATATTTTGGAATGCTTTTCCTCTTCTAAAACAATACCTGTCAATGTGTAGGATAAAAAGAAGACAACTTAACCAGCAAAGCTTTTGTTCTTCAGGGTAAATCTGTTTTATTTTCAATGTCACTGGTAAATCAATAACAATTATAATTCTGGCAAATACTTACATTGTGATTTGTTTTGTATTTTTAATCAAATTGTCTCTGAAAAGAGCACACAATTCAAATTCAGGACAACTTTTTTAATAACAGTTCATACATTTTTTTTTTAATTTTTAATCACTTTAAAAATAGGTGTTTTTGACAGTAATAATAGAAAAATGCATAAGTTGAAATAGTGATAAGTACAGGACACATACCTCTTAAAAGAAAGTACCCTATGATTACTTTATATTTACTGCTATCTCAAATATTACTGTAGTTTTCATTAAATGATAGAGGGTCAAAGTAGACATCTGAAAAAGGCCTAAATGCTTTTTAAGTGCATTTTTTGTTCTTGAAACTGCACCATTTCTGTAAAAATGGTTTTGTGTGTGTGTGTGTGTGTATGTGTGTGTGTGTGTGTGTGTGTGTGTGTGTGTGTGTGTGTGTGTGTGTGTGTGTGTGTGTGTGTGTGTGTGTGTGTGTGTAGGCAGGACAGACAGCTCAGGACTGAGACTGTACTATACAGACCAACTCCGCCAATTTGATGTGGGCATCTTGAGCACAGGTGTGTTGCCATTTGGCAATAGCAATTATGACATCCCTCCTCGAGCCTCTTCGTTCCTCACCTATGGAATGTGTAATACCAGTCTGTTTTCTCAGGTAAGCAGTACTTCAATGTGGATTTTCAATGGAAGAGGTGTTTGTTTTTTTTTCCTATAACGAGGCAAATCCAAGGGATAACTTTTGTTGTTGTTTTTTTTCTTTATACCTTTGTAATTGATCGTCACAACTTTTTGTCTCCAGGAAATTCGCTCTGTGCCTGACCTCCAAGTGTTTGCCGTATTGTTGCACACTCACCTGGCTGGGAGGAAAATCAGAGTCGGACACTTCCGGTGAGAATTTTATATATATATATATATATATTAAATTGATTAAATAAGTTGTATCTTTCACAACACAAAGAAGAGAAAAGAAAATGTTTCCGGGGCTCCATATAAATTAGATCTATTTTAAAGTAAATATCAGTGGTAAGTTGGTGCTTTTTTTCTTTGTGTGTAGAGATGGAACCCAAATAGATTTCTTGGGATGGGATGAAAACTACAACTTTGAACTACAGCAGACGTTCAGTCTGGGCAACATCAAGACCATCAAGCCGGTAAGCTGAAGATTGGGTCAAGTAATGCACAGTTCCCAAGTCATGTCAGAAAATACAGCGCCTAAACCAAATGCAACTAGATATATGTTAATATTGTCAATGTAATTGTGTAGCGGCCACATGAAAGGCATTTCTTTGTCTTGCCAATTTATTGATTCTTAAAAAGGCGTTTCTAAGGAAAGAGCAGTAACGGTGCGTCTGCTTGTTGTAGGGAGATGAGATTCTAGTGGAGTGCACCTACAACACTGCCAACCGCACAAGATTCACTAAGGTGGGTAAACTATTACATCATCAAGTTTCACCTCCTTCTTGCTTTATGGAGCAGTCACCGCCCCCCCCCCCCCCCCCCCCCTCCCCGCTTGCATCTTAATTAGCGACTGAGCACTAAAGTGACAGGGCCTGAAATTGTACTTCAGTGGAGGTACTGTATGTGCTCTCTGACTGTTTTCTGGATTTACTTGTTCTACTACTTACAGGATTATACAAATGTAATTAATCTCTATTCATCCATGCTTGCCCTGGTTCATTCTTTCTCAGATGGGGGCAGCAACCAATGATGAGATGTGCTTGGCTTTCCTCTTCTACTACCCTGCAATCAAGATCAGCTCATGTTTCAGCGAACCCGATCCAACAAATCTATCGAAGACCTCGATCTACCTGTAAGAGCTCACGCCGTCCCTCGTGTCATCTCTGCTGAGACTGAGGTTTTTCATGCAGATATTTCCTCCTACGCTCTCTCTTAAATAACTGTCTTAATTTGTGACAGAGAACCTGAGGGCACCAAAATTCCAAGCCAAGAGGAAATTGTAGAGTATGAAAGTTTGCTGAAGAACCTGCCACAAATGCAACATATCTTTGGTGATGATGTAAGTTCTCTCGATGCTTTGCTCCTGTATAGCACTTGCTTTTTGTTGCATGGTTAAAAGAAAAGAACTTTTCCATTTCTCCTTTTTTTTTATAGGGTATATTCAAACTTTACCCAAATGGCACAATCAGGGAGATGATGAAAACACCAACCATCAGTTGTCCGAGTAACAACAAGTCAAGCAAACTTGAAACCATCTGGACTTTGAATGCAGCAGGATTCCTTTTTCTGCTGCTCTGTATTGCGACTGAGAATTAACAAGCCTTTAAAAAAAAACAAGAAAAACCCAACCCAACCTAGATTTTTTTTCTGCTTATATTTTATGTGTTTTTGCTAGTTAATCAAAGATCAATGTTCATCTTCATTTATAGGTTCAAAACTTTTATCATTGATTCTCATATTTATTTGCTTTACATCGCTGTCTTTAAGCTTTTTCTACACAAGGTTGTGAATTATATAATTGTGGCTATTGACTAAATTTAAGATTGTTTCATGTAATAAGAATTAGAAGAGAAATTACTTCATTTTGCTCATCCAAGCTATGATTAATGCTTTGACTTAATTTATGGTACAGCACAAATACATTTATATTCCTGATATCTGTGTGCTTGCACGGAATTATGCATTGTTTTGAACTTGTTCGCATTTATGAATTGGTCACATAATCATTCAATGAAAGAAATCTTCAATCATATATTACACTTTATCAATTGAATATGAATGAAAAAGACTTTATTCGATACATGATGATAATCAATATTATCAAGCAAAGGCATGTAATGTAAAAACATTAAAAGATAAACCAGCTAACACACTGTAGAAATTGGATACTAGTTTTTCTCTATCACAACCTGCCATGAAATATATTGATTAAAATTCTTCATAAGTACATGTTTTTGTGTGTGGTTGCATGCTTGTTTCAAATAGAAGATGTAAAACTTGATGCTATTATTACAAGAAATTAATAATAGAGATTTATTGATACATATTTTGGTTGTGCCCCTAAGCTTTTCAAATTTGAGTTTCTTGAAGACGGAGGGCAAAGTGTTATTTCTTTACCCTATCTCCTGTATTTTTTTTCCGAAGCATGGCTGAAGATGTACATTTTTAAAGTTACTTTTAATGTAACATTTATAAAGGTGCTAGGTGAGCTCATGCTATTAGCAATGATGCTGTGTGACTCCGTATTTTGTATATCGTGCTAAAACTCAGTCCTGGTACTTGCATGAAAAATATCTAAAGAGAAAGTATGTATGAAAACGCTTTTGGATAATTGTGTTTTATCAGATACGGTGCTGAGAAAAGTTGTTTTTTTTTGTTTTTGTTTTTGTTTTTTTTACGACATGGCCGGAGCAGTGCCATTGGTATTCCTCAGAGTGGCGCTCTCACCCATTTCACTAGGTTTCATTTTCCTCCTAAGGAATGAATGTGTACAGCTAGCCGGCTGGTAGCTTTGGCAATGTTGTTATCAGAATGATATCACAGCGGGACAGAGGAGAATTCGCTCGTTTTTATACTGTCACGGACCCTAAGAAGCACCAGAAAGGCTATACTGTATACAAAGTCACCGCAAGGGTAAGTGGAGGGAAGATGGGCAACATGACAGCAAGCTAGGCTAATGCTAGATGTCGTTAGCTAGCTAGCTAGCTAGCTAGCTCTCTAGCTGGAGCTGTGCTAGGCAAGCTAACATGATGCAAACATGAAATAACGTCAATTTAATTCTCTTGCTGATTAACTGACTATGACTAAAGCCTTTTTGAACACTGCGGACATATCTAACAGGTGTGTTTTACCCTATCACGTTAAATACTGAGCTTTTTCTCCCAGGAGGTTATAAATGTCAGTTCTTGAAGTACATTAGGAATTTGAAGCAGAATAATCCCGACACAAATTCAAAATGATCCCGTTTGTCTCCCTCAGGAGATATTTCTACGACATTACAGTTCTGACATTTTGAAATGGTGCTACGAAGGAAAAGCCACGACAGAATTCACATGCAGTTTGTAAACACTGGCACACTCATGGGCACAGAACATCACAAATGAGGTTCTTCCAAAAGCTGTTTCCTGATGATGGAGACCTTTAATTTAACCATTCCTGCACTACCTGATGTGACTTTCACCTCCAGATGGCTGGGGAAAAAATGAATAAACTAATAGAGTAAGGGGGGGGGGGGGGCTGTACTGGGTAGAGGAGGTCTATCAGGAGGGTGAAGATGGTAATGTCATCTATATTGTTGAGCCTGGGATTTTGAGTTTTATGCATACATTTTACTGATATTCTGTAGCTTTCATAGCAGAGTTAGACTTGGTGCTCCGGTGTTTAATCTTAAAGAGCTCAGAATGCTGAAGAAGTAGGGAATCAGGTGGAAACTGCTTGCACTCCATCAAGATGAAATGAATATATGCCTGGGGGTTATTACAACCAGGATAAGTAAGAAAGCTCAGAAACTGAATGAATGGATATGTTATGCTTTTCTGTGGCCCTTCTCTCTTCCACTTCCATATCGCATGACAAACGCCCAAACATAGGTCTAAAAAAAGCAGTAGTGAAAGCACATTCATTGAGGCCTGTTAGAGGCAAATCTGCCCTGAAATTTAGTGGGTTGTCGGCCCGTGTTTTATGTTTTCATGACATTTCATGATAATCAGTAGTCTTTGTGAAATCAGTGAAAAAAGTAATATCAGGGATGTCTCTGTATGATCTCAGGGCCCATCAAGACATTTTTAACTTACTGGAATCGGTTGATTTTATCTCAGTGTCACATAGAGTGACAAAAATTAAATTCAATCAATGGGCAGCAACTATTTTGATTATCAATTAAGTAAATGCTGTAGTCTTTTTTTTTAAGCAAAAATGTCAAACAATTCCTGGTTCCAGATTTAAATATAAGAACATCATTAAGTATATTATTCCATGTGATAGCAGACAGGAATGTTACAGCAGGAGATAGAATGTGTGGGTGGATGTCTAAAAGATGTGGGATGGTATCCTTATTCTGACATAGTCGTGTGTGTAAGCCATTGATCATGGGCATCATCTATCAGCCTGACTGTTCTTCAAACAGAACAGTTCCTGATTATTTAATTTACAAATGCAACAATATAAGTGTGTTTAACTTGATACATTTTTGGACTCAGTAGCAGTGACATGAGTTACTGCAAATTACTTAAAAAGACATTTAAAAATCCAGTTATGTATGGGTAGGGTTCACCAAGTGGTACAAAGACGGGGTCTTAATTTGCTACCAAGACATTGTAGTATAATTTTCCTTAAAAGTGTCACCTGTCTGTATGTGCGCTGTTAAGATTTCTCTGCCTGCCTTCAAGCCTGTTTATATGTTGGTGATGTCTCCTTCTTCCACTCCAGACTGGTCATTAGTTTTATAGAGCTCTCATTGTCACACAGCTCAGAGCCGAGTCCTTGCTCACCCTTTTTTTTTTTCCTGACACAAGAATGCCTTGCTAGTAGAACTTGAGTATGTAGCGTTCTGAGCTCTTTCATTCCTCTTCCACACAGATCATCTCGAGAAAGAACCCAGAGGATGTCCAAGAGGTAAGACACAGCAGTTCCATATGTTGACTTTCGGGCATATGGTGTATGTGAGCATTTAGATTAATATTCTTGATATGTGAACTTAAAATGTGCTGCTAATAAAATGTGCACTAGAATGAAATAAGTTCTTGTGTGAAGCAGGTTGTTGCCTTCACACATCGATTCAGGAATAGAAAAAAATCAATTCATTATCCTTTCAAAAACAGGAATTATACTTTGTTTTTTAAGGATAACTTTCACCTTTGGAAATGTTTTGTTCCCCTAATGACTACGTGTGTTTCAGAGTAAATATACATATTTTAAAATATTTGATATTTTATCATTTCTATAAAGATCTATGTGTCCGAAATCGAGTGATTACAAAAAAAAAAACATACATGCGTCCTTACATTTGAACCCAATAAGGAATGCTGCCTGGAACCAGTGCTAATGCAACAAGCATGATGTCAATTATCGCATGCGTGTCTGACAGAGACGGACAAACATATCTCCACTGTTGAACGGAGCTCCTGTTTGGGAGTTAGTCCAGTTTTTAGCACAGCAGATCTGGATTTCAACTGTAGACCAGAAAATTTTGCTTCACCCCACTTCTTTAAGACCTATTTGACCCAGGTTTGTGATGGAATTTGATTTATTTTCTTAGTTTAACTGAGCAAGATATATTATTCTTAGTTTTAATGTTGCATTGGAGCATAGCTAGCATTTGATTCATTGTAGTGCTGTGTTTAGTGGTTTAAGTTCATTTTTAAAGAGGTTTTCAGTTGTGTTCATTGGTTTTCCATCAACTCCATTTTTCTGAAGATAACAGTTTGGAAACGATACAGTGACTTCCGGAAACTTCACCAGAACCTCTGGCAGCTGCACAAGAATGTATGTAGCCAGTCGGAACTGTTTCCTCCCTTTGCCAAGGCCAAAGTCTTTGGTAAGCAACTTTATTTGATCAAGTCATATGTTTTAGTACACTGTCATTAACAATAACAAGTAGAGCCTAATTCGCTTATGAATATGATGACCCTCTGTAAAGCAGCCATTCTATAACTGTTTGACGTAGGATCTGCCCAAAAATAGGTGCGACTCACGACCCTCAGTACTCCTCGGAGGTGATTGAAGGGCACAAACACAAAAACGGCACCAAATTTTACGAGTTTTGAAGTTCTTAAGATAGTTTTATAGTTGTTACTGTTCTATTTTTACCTTTACAAATAAATAAGACCAACCATCCATCCACACACACCCACACCCACACACACACACACACACACACACACACACACATACACACACATCATATCCGTGTCCCAGAACACCTGCTCTAAAACAAGGAAAGAGAAACTGTAGTAATGACAGAGTTTAATGTTTTTTATGAACCTGTGGGCCAATTTTGCCTATTTCCCCACTGGAGGATGAATAAAGGTTTATCTCATCTTATCTTATTGAAGAACTGATGACTCTGCCCCCTTGAGGCAGCTTAGTGTTATGACTCAGTCACCACACCACAATAATGACCTCTGCCAAGTAGGTGATGCGTTGATGTTGTTTATTTGACACTTCTAGAATTGGGCCAAAGGACAACCTTTGAATTTATGGGTTCGATATTTTGAACATAGTGAAACCGTTTGTTTTTTTTTTTTACATCCCTGTTGGAGGTCCAGCTGCTGTTTTAGCTTCATAGTTGTTCTTCTGTGTTGTCTTTGTATTCATATGTAGGCCGTTTTGATGACTCAGTGATTGAGGAAAGGAGACAGTGCTCTGAGGATCTGCTCCAGTTCTCTGCTAACATCCCTGCTCTCTACAGTAGTCAACACATTCAGGATTTCTTCAAGGTAGCCAAACACACACAGATACACACAAACACTAACTGTTAGTAGAATATCACTGAAAAGTTTGGGTGTGTTCTCCAGGGAGGCGAGGTTCACGACGGCTCAGAACTCATTGGACCTGCTGAGCCCTTCTCTGACTTTCTGGCTGATAGTTTATCAGATTGCAGCTCTGATGGTTGGATTTTATAATATATAATCAATATTGCTCATAATTGACTGTGGCTTTTCTTTCAAACTGGATCTGTGGACATGTTTTTCAGTTCAAAGAGACATAAGCGGTGCAGAAGATTTGACCATCACATCGGAGTATGGAGGTATTGGAGTTTGAATGTTTTAGTTCAGATGTCGAGCTACTAAGAATATCGGTCTGTTCCAAGTTTAATGTCCTCTTCTTTTCCAGGCCCGTCCAGTGACAGTGACCTGACCTCTTTGGCAGTGGACACAGACTCTTTGGCGGAGTTAGATGATGGCATGGCCTCGGGCCGCACCTCCCCAAACCAGCCACAAGGGGGAGCCACCAACATTAGCAGTAGCTGCAGTCCTCGCTTGCCCTCCCTGCATGAACGCCGCACTCCATCTCCTGCCCTAGCTCCATCCTCCTCAGCCCCTAACCCAGAGGTCAGCTGGCCAGGTCGGACGCCACTGTTCTCTGGAGGTCTGAAGAAAGTCGGCGGTGGTAGTAGCCTTAAGGAAGTGAAGTCAGATTACCTAGACGAAGCCAGCGAGCTGATTTGTTTGGCTGTACAGAAGGAGAAAGAGCAGGACTACCAGGCAGCTTTTTCTTTCTACCGCAGTGGAGTGGACCTGCTGCTTCAAGGCGTGCAAGGTCAGTTGAATAAAAACTTCACTATTGTCCACTTGAGACCAAGAATTGAAATATATTCCAAGAGGAGTCTTCTCAGTTTTCATTATTTGTGAAGGTTTTTCACAAGTCACCCAAAATTTAGGGAGAAGAGGCATTTCATTTTCTGATGGGTTTTTGGTTTGGTACAAAAACACATTGCTGTTTTGTCAGTGAGTATAATTACAATATTGAAACTTTCTGCCCTGAACTCTCTTTAAATTCCTGACCTTTGCTCAGGTGAACCCAGTCCTACACGGCGAGAAGCAGTGAAGAAGAAGACCGCGGAGTATCTGATGCGTGCAGAACAGATATCCAGTCAGCATCTGAGAAGCAACATGGGTCAAGGGTCAACGCAAACAGTGGTGAGTAGGAGGGAGCAAAATAATACCAGGAATCTGTTTTAGAAAATACCAATATTCTTATACTCATTCATCCACTGGTGCTGGAAAATGTTTGATGCAGTTTGTAAAGAAGTACGTTCAGCTACACTTGTAAACTTCACACACTTAATCTCAAATGGAGACTTAAAAAAAATTTTTATTTCGGTGGCATGGTGGTGCAGTGGTTTGCATTGTCACCTCACAGCAAGAGGGTTCCAGGCTCAACCACAGGATCTTTCTGTGTGGAGTCTCCATGTTCTCCCTGTTCCTACGAGGGTTCTCTCTGGTACTCCAGCTTCCTCCCACAGTCCAAAGACATCAAGAGAGGACGAGGCTGATTGATACTCTAAATTGACTGTAGGTGTGACTGTGAGTGTGAATGGTTGTTTTAATCAATGAATTAATCATGGATGATTGAATTACCCAGAAAAAGGGGAATAATGAACACATTACTGAAGCAGGTGATGAAAAAGAGAGACTTATAAATCAAGCGGGATTTCAATGTTTCGTTTAGTTTTTTTGAGGAGGAGGACAGATTTTTTTTTTGTGTTACAGGATTTGACATGCTTACACACCGTAACTGAACTATTTTCTGTGTTCGGTCCAGGTGATGGGGGCACAGTGCTGCCCTCCTGCCAGCAGTGGAGGCCAGCAGAGTTGGTCTGATGATCTGAGAGCGTACCGAGTGTTGGGTGTCATTGATAAGGTCAGTTAACACAGTTAATACAGTCTTTCAACTTTACAGGCCAATTTCTGAGATTGAATGTGGAAGTCACAATTAGCAGTGAGTGAGAGATATGAAAAAAAGATGAATACATTATTGCACATCTGAAAGAAAATTACAACAAAGGTGAAAACAATAAATGTGGCACCCACAAAGTGATTACACTTGGGGTCCTGTAATTGCAAACATTCATTCATTTATTCATTGCTCCTCTCCAAATGTATGTGAGCGGTCCTGCTCTTCAGATTTCTTCTCCTTGTGTCCTTCTTTGACCATCTCTTTTATCTGAAGCAATAAAGCAGAATAGATTTACTAGATCATATAGAAAGGGCTGAGTGTGTGTATGTTTAGTGCCAGTTATGACTACCACAAGGTCAGTTTAGGTTGCTGGTCCTCTAAACCAGCTGCCGGTGAAGCAACTTCACCACTCAGCCATGAAATGACTTGGCAAGCGGCTTAGAGAGCAGCGCACAACATTGAATCAATGATGCTCATCCTACACGCGCGCACACACACACACACACACACACACACACCTATACACACTCCTATACACACTCAAAACCCTAAGGAAAATGTTGACACAATATCAACATGTGTTACTCTACCGAGAAGCGCCCTAAGTTCCACAATATGTCAGAAAAAAAGCAGCAGAAAAAAGAGGAAACTGAGCAATCCAGAAATGGTCCGTCTTTCCTCTTCTCTCTCTCCTCCTCCTCCTTCCTCCTTTCACTTTTAATGGGGACAGAGGAGACAGATGGAGAGAGCTTCTCACCCTGCTGCCCCCTGCCACTCCTCTCTACCCCCCTCCCCACCCCCCTTTCCCTGATGTTTGTGTCTTAATTATATTAGTGCCCTGGCTAGGACCGCCACTCTGTTTACTCACAGCTCCATTCATATCCATTTAGCCTGCACCTGTTTGGTCCCAGCCAGGGTCACATGGAGAGAACGCACTCACTAAACATACTCACTTATGCGTCTCTCTCACACACACACACACACACACACACACACTGCACGTCACACACATATGCTAAAGCTCTCCCCTCTTGACAGTTAGGGAGCACAAGAGCAATGGAGATGTCAGAAAGTAGAGAAGGGCTGGAGGAGGGAGGAGATAAAGATACTGGGGAGAAAGAAAGATGGAGAGAAAATGAGATGTGGAAAGATGGTAGAGATTTAGAAATGCTATGGCATATTTTTCCTCACGAACATCTGCTCCCAAATTTTGCAGCACAGGAAATAAATGTGTGCTTCTGAAATATGAACATAAATGGGAATGTACAACCTTTTGTCTCACAGATGGCTCATATGTTAATGTATGACAAAAAAAGAGCTGTTACTGTATTATTTCTTTTTATGATTTTTTTTCATTGATATTTGATTAGCTGTCAGAAAATGGTTGTAAATATTGCAGCTGTCAGTTAAAAAAAAAAATCCAATTAATAACATGTTTTGTAATTAATCTAAATTACTTGCACGTAACAATTTTGGCCGTAACCAACATTGAGAATATTTTAATTCACACAGATTTTAGATGAATAGATCCACATTAGTGGTCAAAATTGGACTTTCCATCATTGTGTTACAAAACCACAAAGAATCGCTTGTTTTGTCTGACCACCACTCCCGAACACACGCAACTCACAAAAATGTGATCATGATTTACTTTTCCATATTAATTGATATTTATCAGCTTGAAGAAAGCAGAGGGTTCATGATAAATTAAAATATAAGAAGATTTTTGTGTAAATATTTTGACATTGATATTGTGACTGTATTGTAGCCTAAATATAACAATTGATGCTCTCACAAACTATTGAAACAATGAGATATTTGATGATCATCCCTAATGTGGTCATGTGGGGAAAGACAAATGTTGAATGGCTAGAAAAGTCTGGAAGGTTGAGAAAATGAGATCACTTTTACTGAAATGCAATCCTTAAAACCCAGAAAGGACAACACTTGTGTCATATCGCAGGAGGACAATATAGACGACTTTGTGTTCATCAATTTACTTTAAAAAGAAGTGCCTTTGACTCTGGGTTTTTCCGTACTACCGAACTGGCCCCATCGAGATGAGACTTGGCTTACTGATACAGAACCAAACAACGGCGGTGTAATGTCACCCAGCTGGTGAATTTAAACAGCATTTGTGTTGTGTAACAGAAGCATGATTTGTAAACACACCAGAGTGGGCCTTTGGAGTAAGCTGTTGTAAACGCGACTTGTGTGTTGTGGCCAGGACTTTGCTTTGGTTAACACAGCGGGGTCTGATGGGTTAATGCCAGTGTTTCCAGTATAATTTAGGGACCTACATTTATCTTGCGGTGACCCTTGTGTGGGTCCTGACCGTGTCATTGAAAAACACTGCTCTGGAGGACATAACCACTATATCATCTTGGACTGTGTATGTCTACTCATACCTGGCAATTGATGGCACTCTTCCATCTCAGGTTCTTTTGGTCATGGACAAGAGAACACAAGAGACGTTCATCCTGAAAGTAAGTGTGTGTGTGTGTGTGTGTGTGTGTGTGTGTGTGTGTGTGTGTGTGTGTGTGTGTGTGTGTGTGTGTGTGTGAGTGTGTGCGCGTGCGTGCATCATCACCGTCCTGATTGTGTTAGTGTGAAGTGTGCCAGAAGCCCCTGTGTGTGTGACCGGTGTAATTGATTCTAATGGGCCTGTCCCTGTCAGCTCTTCTGCTCTCAGGTGTGAGACGTGTGCCAGATGCCAACGCACAGCGCAGCCACACATGACTACACGCACGTACGCACACATACAAGCGTATCTACAGACACTTGCTGCCAATGTGAACTTTACATGTGCTGATAGATTTGTGTGGCTCTTTAAAAAGTCACGCGCTGTATGGGGCTTGATGAATCCAGTGACTTTGGGTTGCCACGGGGCAAAGCTGGCAACTTGTTAATTGGAGATTTCTCCTTTACCACACTCCCTTCCTCATTTTTTATACCTTTATACTTCGAACAACCTAAGTGAGCACCCTCCTCTTCCTCCTCCCATGCATGACCTCTTTTATTTGGGTTAATTTAGCTTTTCTCCTCTTGTGTCCTTAAAGGCACATCGTTTTTTTCAGTGCTTACTTTGATTTCAATCACTCACCTTGTCTCTTCTTCCCCCTGCCCTTGTTTATTCCCTGCAGGGTCTGAGGAAAAGCAGTGACTGTGGGAGGGTTAAACGGACCATCATGCCTCATTCTGTGCCCCACATGGTGCAGCTGAAGAAGTTCATTGTCTCTGAAGACACGGTTTTTCTTTTACTGCAGTACGCTGAGGGTAAGGCAGACGTCTCCCTCCACCTGATCCGTCTTTTCTTTCTCTTCTCCACCACTTTCGCTGCCCTTGTTCCAGACAGATGTTTGATAGAGATGGGTGTGTGTCACAGGTCATTATTCGGAATACCAGGTGGCACCATGCTTCATTAGCTATGCCAACACCTGGGCCTCCTTACATCCTGCTCCCTGTAGGTGTGTGTGTAGCTTGTGTGTAAGTGAGCGAGTGAGTGCATACGTTCAAATTAAACCACATTTCGTCTAACCTATGGCGTTCTCCATAACCACCGTGTGCTAAAATCACCGGGCATTATCTAATAAAGCTAATTAATACCAGAAAATGCAGTTAAATCACAGCCGAGCCGTTCAAGAAACCTCTCATTGAGTCTTACTCTTTAACATGGTAAGCTGACAGGTTGAACGAGGATAGAGAGACAGACAGACAGAGGCAGTGACCTGAGTGACATTGGACGAAACAACATGTGGATGGTTTTACTTTCTAAACCATCGAGCTGCCCCGCTATCATTATCATCACTGTGAACTCTATCTATTCTCATCACACACAACAGATGCTGTCTTCCAATTGCTCACAATACAGCGCCATGTGTGCATGTGTTTTGAATGTGTGTATGTATGTGTAAGGGGTTACAAATTTAACATTATACTAAAACGCACTTCCACCCATGAGGCCAAGATGTCATGCTAAAACAATTATCAATGCATCCTTTTTTCTTTTCTTTTTTTTACATGCATGATTTTGTCCAGTTGCTCATTTAATAGAATCTTTGTAACATGTAACAGTTAGAGCATAATGATAATGACTCTGGGCCACAGTGTTAATAAAGCCTCTTCATTATTTGCTGTAATCTGAGGACTCTTGAGCTGATGTGGTTTCTTTGACTCTAAATTCTTAAATTTGTAACCACATCAGTTGAACAAAGTGTATAATAGAATGGTGTGGGGATGAAGTATTTTTCACACCAACCTGGAATTTAGCATCACCACTCTTGTTTTTTCTCTAACCTACAAAAAATGTGTTTATTTTTTTATCTCTATTCCTCCATCTATAGGTGGAAAGCTGTGGTCTCACATTGGAAAATACCTGCGTAACTCCAGCCCCGAGGAGAGCTTCGACATTCCTTTTATCCAGAAGAGCCACACAGCAGCTGTACACTCTCCACAATATGCTGCACCACACCTGGGTGAAGATTCAGCCAGTTCAGACTCAGCACCAGTTGCTGGTTCTGATGCGGCCACAGGGCTAAAGAAGGAAGGGAAGGAAGTCAGCGCTTCCCCTCATAAAAGTAGTCTCCTCTCCAGGCTTGTCAAACATATCGGGGCCCAGTTCGACTCTAGTGCCACCTCAGAGGAAGAGTGCACCACCAGTTATTTAACACTTTGCAATGAGTACGAACAAGAGAAGGTCGAATCAGATGCGCTTGAGGAGGAGGAAGAGAAAAGTGAACAGGAAATGTTGTCACTGGAAGTGCCCATTGGGACGACAACCACTTCTTCACGTAGCCGCTCGCTGCTTAGTAACGACAGCCTCTCTTCACCTATCAGCTCTCAGGAACTTGGCTTTTTCTCTGAATTGTCAGATAAAAGTGTACAAAACAATGACAGTGAGCAATATCGTGGAGAAGGGCAGGACCAGAGCGATGTCTTCAGTGCACTACCCTCCCCTTCTGTGCCTCTTGATCAGTCCAAGCACACACCAATGGAGTTTTTTCGTATTGACAGCAAGGATAGCGCAAGTGAGGTGACTTGCCTGGACTGGGGAGAGCAGCAGCCTCTGTCTCTTAGACAGACCTCCCTTTTTTCTACGTCTGACCTTGGCTCAGATGTCACAGAGGAACTTCCAGAGCTGGCTCAGGAGGTCAAGAGCCACAGCTCAGCGCTTTGGCATTTAGACTGTAGCGATAAAGGTTCCAATGAGTCCGTTCCAGTCATCTCATTTAAAGAGGCAGTAGTGGAGGATGAGGGTCATCCACCAGACCTTCTGGTCAATTTGCCTGTTATGAGCGGGACTGCAGATTCTTTACAGGAGGAATTAGACACATCTGTGTTGCGTCTGGGCCTGGAGGCCACAGCATCTCCGCAGAAGTTCACCCAGCCTGATGTTTTACAGCTACACAGCCAGCAGGAGGCAGAAGTTGAGCAGGAGCTCTCTTCTTTATGCATAGCTTCTGCCACTGGTGACACTAGCGTTGATACTTCCCCCTTGACCTCTCTGTGGGACAACTACAGCGCCACTTGTGGACAAAAAGCCTCTGAAAAAGAGGTGGTTGAGCCTTCGTGCCAAAATAAGAACCTGTTGCTTGATGCAGGCGTTCCAGTCGCTGACTCCTTCAATGAAGAACAAGAGCCAAGCACAAGAATAATCACAGATGTGATTCCAGCTCCCAGTGGGAACAGTGAACAATGTGTCATTGGCACAAATGGGACTCAGGCTAGTGCAGAGAGTTTATCAGGTCTTGATGGTGAATCATCAAAAATGACTAGTAATGGAGGTGGTGGTGAATTTGATAAAGAAGTATCGCGGCTGTTTGCAGAGCTGGACGAGCTTTCATTGGCTGCATCCCAAGCTCATATCCCTGAGGCGTTTGTGCGGTGCTGGGCCGTAGAGATGGTGACGGCGCTGGATTGTCTGCATCAAGAGGGCATCGTCTGTCGAGACCTGAACCCCAACAACATCCTGCTAGACCACCAAGGTTAGACCTTCACTATTAGCAGGGCCTTGTTTAGCATGGCACAATGTTTTCAACAAGACTCCACAGTCAAAGCTCCCTCTGAACTACAATGCACGACTGCTTAGCAGAGGTGACTATACATATCTGCCATTGTAGCTTGGTAAGACACATTGTAATAACATTTCTGATGGTCTAAAAATTATTAGTATAAGCTGGAATATTGTTCAAACAATACCAAAACTACTCACAAACCTTAATGTAAGACTGTCCAATCAACAAATGTAGACATGGACAGAAGACATCAAGACAATGAAACATGGAGGTAAGACGTTAAGATTATAAGGCAAAGATAATAATACTCAGCTGTATCAATAATACTTTTAAATAAAATGTTGACAACATGTACACTATTACTGACTAGAGGTACGAAAGGGCTTGGTAAAGAAAAAGATCCGTCTCTATACATTAAAACATACTTTTTTTCAGTTCCTATATTTCAAATTTAAGTTTTGCTATCAGTAATGGACGTTATATTTTATCACACAGATCAAAAAGTTTTCTCTTAAATCCTCTGGATATTTCAGCCCACTACCTCCTAAATGTTAGCATCTTTGAAAGGATCAAATGGATAATGAATTTTCAAGTAAGAAACATGAACTAAAGTATCAAAATTAAATCAAATTTTGAGGCCCTTGCACACTTTCAGCCTCAGGTATGAATGTGAAACAGTTACACAAATAATGAAGTGATAATATTTCAATGGCTGAAAAATGATAGCCACAGCAATACTGCCAGTTTAGGTCAGGAAAAAGGCTTTTCAGTTTGTTGGGTAGCCTGGTCAGATTTTGAACGAATGTATTTAAGATGTTAATTTGACTGGGTTAGCGTATGACTAACAGCTAGCGTGAGGTCATATCACTCAGGATGCCTGTTTGCTCCAACGAAAGCAATTAACAGTCATAGACATGAGGCCAGTGTTTCTGCTCATATTTCTTCGACCAGATTTCTTTCTTAAAGCAGGACCTCTCCTGTCACACTAAAAACAAAGCTCCAGAAGAGAAAGTGTGTGCAGGTCACAGTTTCCTCCCAACTTCTTCTTTTGTCGTCCTACAATCATCTCTCTCCACCTTGTTATCAACAAGCGTCTAATTAGCTGAGTGGCTGTTTTAGTCTCCCTGGTGGTAATTATTGTTCTAAAGGGCCCATCAACAGAGTAGTGTGGTGCATCAGTCTGGCTAGCCCGAGCTAATGGCCACGTCTACCTAATGACACCATTAGTTCTAATGATAGTGTTAACGGGTAGTCGCTAAACAGAAGTAATCGCTGAGGCTGTGTGCTTGAAAAGCTCATGGAGGGCTGTAGAAAGGTTGAAAGGAACAGGAGGAAGGAAGTGTTCGAAAGGTGAGCGAGCAAGTTAGAAAAGTAAAAAAGTCAGATGGACACCGAGATAAATATTTGATATTTCTGTCTCCTCAGGTCATGTTCAGCTGACTTACTTTTGCAGCTGGAGCGACGTGGAAGAGTCCTGTGACAAAGAGGCTAATGCCAACATGTATTGTGCACCAGGTGAGATGCCTTTTCTACGCATTAGAAGCCTTAGTTTGGGTGTGTTTCAGAGGGGTTCATTTTATGCAGGCTAGCTGGGTTCTAAGTTTGTCATGGTCTCAAACAGAGATTTGTGCAAATACATGCAGGCTTGATCACTACTGTCCTCACTTGTCTCCCAAGTTTTGATCTCCTGGAAGTGCTTGTAGTTGTCCTGTTGTCCTGTAGAGTGTGCCACTGCGCAGCTTTGAGCCAGCAGTGTAGCAACCCTGTGTGTCGCCCGCAACAGGCTTGTGGCAGCTCTGGCATGTTGTTTAAAAGCTGCCTAAAACAAACTGCCGCTAGACTCTGCCACCATGTCCATACTTAACACCTGTGTGTGTGTGACTTGCGTTATGTATATTGACATCCATGGCTAGATGTGTCCGATGCCTCCGCTTTAAGCGCATTGGATCGACATTCTGGATAGATTATGTGTGATCTTTCTTAACTGCAAAGCATAAAAATGTTAGTTAGACTCTTAGACATGCACAGTGACCTTTACTCCCTTCCCACACACTTCTATTAAGCTCTTCTCTCATATTCATCCTCTCCATCAAGCGAGGTGCTTCACTTCAGATTTAAAATTCTTCTTGTGTATAGAGTTGTGCCACTTTGTCAAACAGAATGCAAAAAGGCTTCAGCTAATATCCAAAGCGAATGGAATGGAATGGAAATATGTTTCAGTGGTCAGCGATAGATGACCTAATGACACGGGAGTAACAATGAGCACAAGGTGCTGTTAGCATCATGCAGCTGGAAATCAAAGTGCTAATGTAAGACATATATTAGTTAATATCAGCCATGAGTGGTTTCACACAAGCTTAAATGTTCAAATGGTGTATTTGACGAATACCTTAGAAAATGCACACCGTTGCTGTTTGGTCCAAGAAATAAATATTTGAAAAATAGCATTTTAGTTGGTCATCTGGTATGTCAGGTCACCAAATGTCAATTTAAACATTGGAAATTTTTACATTTATTTATAAAAACTTTTAAGAGGGGAAAAAATATATGATATATAATATGAAATATAAAGACCTAAATTTGATCCTCTTCAAACCAAAAAAAGTCAATTTAAAAATATGTGGCCCCAAAAAATTAGGCAAATTTGTCGTTAATACTCCTGGTGCCAGACTTATCACATTGGATTTTAAATGATCTGTAGTAATTAATTGTACTTTTGGATTATTTGCTCTTATTACTGATTTAAGTGCAGCTCAGTTTGATGACAGAAACAGAAAAATTGGGCATGCTTTTTTGGGATGGGATGACTAATTGTAAAAAGAAAAATAAAGCTCGCAAGCAAATTTATCCTTCTCTTAAATCACATTTGGGTTTTTAGTCACATCCAGCACACTTACACCTTAATATAACCTTGATTTGAGAACATTTGTAGGCCCAAATATGCCCCGAAAAATTGTGTTGAATATTTGGAGATAAGTCGGCTAATCACTGAGCTGACGTGGAATCAAACTGACCTCCACCCAGGTGTGAAAGGTCTTGTCAGTTAAGCGACTGTTGATCTCATGTGTATCAATGAATGGAGTACATCTTAACAGCCAGCAGGGGGTGTGTTAAGCTGCTGCTGAGCGAGAAGCGCTGTCCAGCTCAAAACAACTTTCTCTCTTTCATCAATCGCTCACTGTTCACCTTTTTCTTATTAATGTTAAACTCAGGTTTAAATATCTCAGTAAGCCTCTTTGTTTAGTAGATTCATATATCTTGTTTATGTTGAACACGTGCACGCACACACACACACACATACACGTGCGCGCGCACACACACACACACACACACACACACACACACACACACACACACCAGTGCAGAGGTGAGTATGTGTCTCTGCTGCCCTTGTTATGTATTGCTGTTTATCCAGACAGGGTCAGCTCTAGCAATGGCTTCATTCCTGATGACAGATTTATGAGTGTTTGCCAGAAAGCTAGCAGGGGGTCTGCTGTGACTGGTGTGTGTGTGTGTGTGTGTGTGTGTGTGTGTGTGTGTGTGTGTGTGTGTGTGTCAGAAGGAGGGAGAAACATGTTTTTTTAACGCACACATTCACACCCAAAAAAAAAAAAAAAATCCAGGGAGTGGACTCAGAAAATACACTGCCAGAGTATTAATCTGTTTATTCTACACTTCTGCTTTATTTACTTTGTCGCCATTTCATCATTACTGATAAACATCAGATGGCACATGTTTTTTTTTCTTTTCTAATAAGAAGAAACAAGCTGTTAGCACAACCTAATACGAGCTGAAAACAGATTTGTTGTTCTTCTGTGATAGAAGAAGTGAGAAACGGCTACTTGTGAGCTATGATGTCATGACAAGATTTTTGCTCTTTACCTGCCAGTCAGCGACATGTCCCCGTCTCGCAAAATTCTACCCTGAAACTACACCTGCTTCTGTATTTAAATATTGTTTTACAGTTCCCTCATAGTGAAGATGAGTCTTGGATCATGGTTGCATAGCGACTCCTCCTTACTTCCTACCTGTGTAAACCTAACTTCCTCTTTCAGTCGTGTCTGACGGTTAAGTTTTTAGGGAAGTCGGCACCAGAGGAGAACAGAGAAAGTTCCTTATGGCCCTCAGGAGTGAGGAGATGCTTTGTGATTAAGATACACCTCACTAGAGAAATGCATTGTTTAGAGGAAAGGGAAGAAGAAGAAGCTGTAAAGTCTATAGACTGTATTGTTTAACCACCATCAGTGTTTCTTTCAAGAGCCAACATGTCAGCAAAGGTACATAATTGCAATCGGTTCTTCTGAAACATGCAGCGCAAAAGTTGGGTTTGAATGACCCGTGGCCCGTGGATGTAGTAAATTCCCCTTCCCATCCTCTTTCTCTTCATCTCCCATTCTCCTTGCCTCGCTCTGACAGAGCGGTAAGTGTAGCCAGCTCCACTGTACTCTCCCTGCAGCTCCTTAGACATTAATCCATTGTGATGACATCGACCTTGCTCTGAGACTTGTGCTTGTGTGTGTGCGTGTACTTGTGTGTGTATGTGTGTGCGTGTCCAGTATTTCCCCTCCAGTGCGTAACTACGCAGGTATCACTAGTCCGTTCAATGACGATCTTCTCTCCTTGGCTGTCAAAACACTAGTCCTGGGGAGCCCTGAAGACTGGTTGCTCAGTTCGCTGTGTGTGTGAGTGTGTTTGTGTGTATACTTAGCGTGCACGTAGTATCATAGCCCTCTCTAACCTTGGCTGCAAGAGAGCCACACAAGCCCCCAGAGTTCCCGCCAGCCACCAGGAGATGAGGGGTCTTTGTCTCTCATGTTCCCTCAGCTGAGGAGCTTGGTCTCTGGGCACACACAGCCATGACCCTGGGTCCTGGCCCTCTAGGTGAACAACCCCTCCTCTGTCCCTCCCGCAGAGGAAAGTTGAGCGGCACAAGAGGCCATCTGGTACCCAGTGGAGCTAGCACGCACCCACACACTTTTGACTTCAGCTCACGAGTGTCACTCTTGTTTTTGTGTCTTGATTTAGCACACAAACTGTGGGTTCGGCTACCCCTGAATCAGGGTAGTGGTCAGAGTGGTAAGAGTTTGAGAAATTTTACTGGTGCAAGAAGGTACTTGAGGCGAAAGACTACTCTGTCGAGAAAAGAGGATTCAATTTCCAGGCCAGTGAAGATTTTAGGAGACTAAATAAAGTCAATTTGGAATAGTCATGGATATTTGCTTCATAAATACCTGCATATTAGAATATATGTGGTTCATCTCTTTGGGTTTATTTTGATGTACTTTGATTAATGCTCATGTCATCTCCAACTACGCCGCTTACTTCAGTTAAATATAACGTGCTACATTTTGACATTAGTTTTTGATTTTTTTTTTTAATGCGTGAATGAGTGGTCATGGAAAATTCATGGAATTACACTGGAAAAGAATGTGTGTGAACTCCTCTGAAGGAGAGACAGTGATATGGATTATTCAAGACGGTCTAAAATACGTGCAGGGTTAAAGAAAATGGGACAAAAATGTTACTCTATTCGTTCCCTTGGTGTCCCTGCTTTACATTTCTTGGTGTGTGTGTGTGTCTGTCTGTGTGTGTCTGTGTATTGTCAGAGTGTGTGTTTGTGTTGGAGGTCAGGTCATGCAGATGGTGTGAAGTTGCAGCACAGACGGTTTCCTCAATTTAACTGCTTTTTTATTATGCAAATAGGCCTTTTATGAGACACACTTGTGCGTGTGTGTGTGTGGGTGTGTGGGTGTGTGTGTGTGTGAGACTGTTTTTTTGTGCCCGTTTCGAATTGTTGGATGAAATATTAAGTGATCTGAGATGTCATTCTGAAACAACATTGAGGATGTAAGTAAAAATGTCCTTGTTGGAGGTTTTGAGGCATCTATCTGTTAAGTTTTCTTACTTCTCTTCTCCCCCGAACACATGATTTACTTCTCAGCAGCTTAACATATCGATTATTACTGTGTCTCACTCTCATTTTCTTTCAGAGGTGGGAGGCATCAGTGAAGAGACGGCTGCATGTGATTGGTGGAGTTTGGGCGCCATACTGTTTGAGCTTCTGACCGGCATGGTGAGTCAAAAAGTACAACAAAAAAAAAGAGCTTGTGTTTGTTGCTAAGGTGTTGTGGGATGTCTGTAGGTGTCTTGGCTTTCAACTCTCTCACACTCTTTATGGTCTTGCCAGGTTGATTCAGCGCACATGTCTGTATGTGTGTGTTTTTTTGTGTGAGTAGTTTGTTGTTTTGGTGTGAGTGTGTGTGTGTGTGTGTGTGTGTGTGTGTGTGTGTGTGTGTGTGTGTGAGGCCGCGTCTTGGCTGCCGTCTCTTACTCTGGTTCTCGGGGAGTGCCAGGGGTGTCAGTGTGACTTTCTCCCCCAGCCCGAGCTCCATCTGCTGGGCCAGGGGGTCAGCTCTCTGCAGGCCTCTTTTCTGGCTCCTGGAGCAGCGCTGGGCTCAGTGCACACTAACCTCAGGTCGGCGTTGAAGGTGAAGACCGGGGCAGCTCTCGTGGTGCTGCGACACGACTGGTCCAGGTTATGTGAGGGACCATCTTTCAAGACAGGCTCACGAGGAGTCAATAATAGAGCTGCCTTTCGTGCATACTAACTTTCTGTTGTCTTTAAGAACAAATACACAAACTCAACAGTATGCACAAACCATGTTTCCATCAGTTTTGACAAGTACTGAATTAGAAAATGAGAATGGAAATGGCTGAATTCAAAAATAAGGTGGAAACCTCCAAGTTGAATGAGCTCTGACGTAGTGAATCTCAAACATTACCTTGGACAGCAGCAACACGTCCAATACTTGCTACTACCAGTTCAACCGAAGGTAATCAAACGAGAGCTTGAGATAGCCACAACAATGACCTGTTGTGTTTTTCTACGCCTCCTGTTATAGCCATGCATGATGTCACCTCTACCGCCATCTTCTGACTGAAATGTGCACAACATAGCCTTGCTCACTGACTTCAAACCACTTGGCAGCTTTATTTCTTTCCTCTTTTTTTCCAACGCCATTTCTAAAAGTCCCTTGACATTAAAAATGGAAACACAACTACTGCCAGGGTGCAGGTGCAGAACGGCCCTTCAATTCTTCATTGTCTATTACATTTGAATAAATCCTAACTGATTGCTAGTGGGCGTATTCTCATATCAGCGCTGCCCATCAATGTCTCAAACATGAGCCGCTGGTTGTTAGGGTTGGTTGGTTATTATGTCGAACAATACACACCCACTTACCTGGGAAAAACAACAACTCAGTCACACAGATGTCTCCTTTGATGATTATGTCTGTGTATGGTCCTGGCAAGGAAACACACACACAGGCACACATAGTGTCTCTTGATCCTTGCAGGATAAGATCTCGCCTGGAGCAGTCTTGACTGCAGCTAGGAAGCCAGCCAGAACTCCTGCAGCACGTATCAGGAGAGAGGCGGGGAGGGGGGCAACCGATCTAACTGATGGAAAAAACACACCAGGTCCCCTAACACATACACACAGTTACTAACACACACACACACACACACACACACACACACACTAGCAAATCAGTGTAGATTTATGGAAAGATGTGCCTTAGCAACGTACAGTGATTATAGTCATTACTGTTAATTATTTGAACAATAAGCTTATGTTTTGCATTTAGACACGCACTTACAGGTCCTGTTAATAACTTGTAAGATTTTTTTTTTTTAGTCAACAAATTCCTCGCAATTTACTGAAGTACCACATTTATCTGGTCGTTTCTTTTTTCTTTTTTTTTTAAACCATAAAATGATGTGGGTTTTTTTTTTGTTTCACGATGCTCAACTGAACTGTTGACCCTTCCAGTAAACTTGCTATGAGGAATACACTAACAAAAAACAATATGTTTTTCCATGTTGTTCATTCTGTCACACACACACATACACACACACACACACACACACAGCAGTTTCAAGAAAAAGCAACACTGGTGAAATCCCGTCTTTTGTTATAGTTGCTGTGATCAGTGTTGTTTCAGGTGCCCGGGCCTCTCGGCTCTCCTCCTATTTGTCTCGTCCCCGTGTTCTCACGTTGACCTGGGCTCTGCGGGTGTCAGTATATATCTGTCCCTTCAGCTCGAACCATTCAGGTTCTCTGTGTTTGGATTGATAGTTATCTCTTCTTTCCACCACTTCTTCCCTCTCCGCAGTCTCTGCTCCAGTGCCATCCAGCAGGAATCAGTCGCCACACAGCTCTCAACATCCCCGAGTGTGTTTCGGAGGAGGCCAGATCACTGCTGGAGCAGGTGATGACTCGATACTGATAGTCACTAACAAACCCCACTGAAAGTGGATGCTCGTATTTTGTTTTTTTTTTGGTTTGTTGTTTTTTTTGTGGCTATAAGCCTTCATCAGTTTTATGTAGATTCCTAGAATGTCATCAATATATGATTTCTGAGTGTTTCCAAATGTTTTGCAAATACATTTTTAATGTAAATATGTTCATTTTGGCTCATAAAAAGGGAAATACATAAATGTGTTTTTACACAGATAATATCAACGTATCGTATCACACATCCGCACCATGGATCTTTTATCTGCAGCACTGAATCGATTTATCTGTAGTACATCATTTTACCAATCGAGGCGGCCTGAAATTGATGCAGCTGTAGCGTTACACTAAATGTGGCCCTTATCCGTGATCATTACACACCTCTTAGGCTATAAGCGATAAAAATATATATTAGATTTCACTAAGCTGGTCATCTTTAGGTGTGTTTTAATGTGGTTTGCTGGGACTTAATTAGGTTTAATGCGGCATAAATCCGCCATTAATCTTCATGTGCTTGTGCTGTGATGGACCTATAGATAGTCCTAACTGCATCATGGAGACCACGTGATGTTGGGATTACTTGCTGGATGCTGCATCTTTTTGTGTAGAAAAGTTTGGTGCTCTTCCGTTAATAACGTGTGGATTTTTATTTGTAATTACATTTTTTTTCCTTTTCTTTAAATGTCGTGCAGTTGCTCCAGTACAACCCAATGGAGAGACTGGGAGCAGGAGTGGCCGGCGTGGACGAAATCAAATCCCATCCGTTCTTTGCCAGAGTGGAATGGCCCAAGTAGATGCCGTAAAAACCAGAGCTGCAAACTGTCAACTTGTGGTGAACAGAACACACTCACAGAAAGAGGACAACTACCTGCTCAGATCCACCATGAGATCTTTCTTAAACTGACTTTGCCAAACATCAGTATTACCGTGTAAACTTCCCCCTTTTCTGGATTTCACAGAGGATTTATTGTCTCAATTTGCGGTGCAGGGAACACTTCTTACGTGTGGTGCAATAATTTATATATTAAAAGCTTGTGCTGACTGATGATCCACTACAACATTATTGCTTTTAAACTCCTCATTGAAAAGCTACATGCCAAATTGACATCACTCAGCCTGAGGGGTGACATTTTTGTTCCCTTGCTTTTTTTTTTTTCTTTCACTTTTAATAGCCATATTAATTCAGTCACTTTTTTTTCTTTTCTTTTTTTCCTTAAAGCGATACTTCACAGCTAATGGCTAACAACGGTTACAGCAACAAAACAATGCTAAAACTACCCAGAAACGCTCAAATCCAAGTGTTTGTGGAGCAAGAAGATTGGATTGTACCGGATCGTGAGGCTGGAGAGTTTTCAAAGTGACATTTTTGGGTAGTTTTGCCGCTGTCAGTCTGCATTAGCGTCTAGCCAAACATACACGGCTAGCTCTCTCTGCATTCTAGCGTGGAAAAAACAGGAGTTGTGAGCTTGAAACACCTATTTGTGAGTACTTGAAAGATAAAATATCCTTTTTTGGGGTGGAGTATAGCTTTAACACCATTACTTAATACACTCATTGCAAACTAAAACACTATCATTCCACGCAGGTTTGGCTGACCACTCTGCCAACGTTGCCCACTGAGATTAACAAGCGAGACCGATGACGCGCCCCTTTGTACTACCAGTAACCGTTAGAGTGACAGAGGTGAACTATGCAAGGTGAACGAACAACACAAATCTAGTTAGGCTTCAGATGTTAACTGTTTAGTTCTATTAAGATTATGGCTGGGATTTGGGCCAGTTTACCCTTCAGCATAAGCATTCTCTCTATGACTTAAGAGGCTCACAACTTTTTTTGAAACCTGCCCCTTTTTTGGGATTTTTTAAAATATAAATATCAGAGTAAACTGCACTGAAAACTACATATTGTGCATGTAAGAACATGATCGATGTAATATATTTAAAGCAGAGACATGATAATGAACGTCTTAGTGTTGTAATTACCCCTTTAAAGGCTGTGTGGAAGTTACACCCGAGTGAAAGTCTTCATTATGGACAACTTGTCAATCAAATCCTTCATAGTTGATTGTGTATGTTTTTATATTTGAGCTTCTCATCTGCTAACTTGCACATTTTGTAAGGCCTTCATTGAATTCTGTACTAAACATTTCTATGACTACACTGCAGGCCATTCATCAACTCTTGTATTATCAAAGGAATCAGTAACGTACTGCTCGGGTGCTCATAATAAGCATTGACCGAAAGGTAATAAGGCTTCTTGTGAAATTCTAAATATGCATTATTAAAATATGAATGTCTGAATTCTTTTATCAAGATGATGACACATTATTATGCACTCAGTAGCAGTAAGCTTTTTCCAGCTGCTGTAGCTAAAGCAAGAACGATGCCTTATTAAGGTTAATCAAGTCAGAATCATGCCTTTTTAACATTTATAATTCCTTTATTAAGCTTATAGAGGTCTAATTACCTCTTAATTGATGCTATATTACAAGCACCTTCATATAAAATGTTACAAATGGCTCCTGATACGGCCCTCTGAACAATGCAGATAATTAGTGCACTTTGATGCAGCACTCTTGTACTCCACTGTGGTATGATACACTTTCACCTACAAATACCGTAAATTACAAGGTTCATATCCACCTATTAACGATTTTTTTTTTGTCAGACATGAATACGTAAAGGCCAGTTTTTTTTCTTGGTTTCTCCTCACGTCACTCATGTCTGTGCTGTGTATCTATACCGGTCTGTCAATGCAGTCTTGAAAACAATAAAACACACCTGAATGAGGAAATGCAGTCGAATCGCCTGTGTTTATAAGTGGGGGGCGGAGCAGGGTGATGGAAACATTAACGGTGCATCCCAACCCTTTGGTGAGATATTTTAAATCAGCCCATGGAAAAAAAATCTGTATATACCTCCATCTTATTTAGAATCTGATTGCAGATGGTACACAAGCAGTTCGCCACACTAATGGTGTACTTGAATGTCATTAGCGGCACCCAGACTTCGTAGTCCAAGGCTGAAGCCAGAGGGCGTAGCCTACCTGTTACCTAGCAATTTGACAGCTTGGGACACTGAGCACTTCCTGTCGAGGCAGCCCATTCAGGTCAGTTAACCTCGCTGAAATAAAACACATTCGTTGCCTCAAAGGCAGAATGAAAACATTTAAAACTGCTTGTGTACTGTTAGGTGTCAAATACTTGTACAAACTGCTGAAATTACGATTAACAATATATTTTATATCAAAGACAAATGCACTAAGTTGTCTTTATATTGTAGCTTTAAAAACAACCTACTTTTATGTAGTCTATTTAGAGAAAACTTTAATTGACTGATCTTGCCATCATTTAATGCATTTATATTGAAAGACGATCATGCTGGTCCTGTGGAATGTTTGCTGCAACAGCTCAGTCGTTCGTTTCAAGACTCCCAAAATATAACGTCACATTCTAGAAGACGTTCTGCTTCAGATAGAAGTTTCAGTGACAACTAGAGGGGCCGTTTCAACTGTAGGCCTCTCCAAATTCCAAGCGTTGGCTCTTACCTTAAAGGGATAGTTCACCCATCCATCCATCCATCTATCCATCCATCCATCCATCCATCCATCCTCCCTTTACTCCACTCACAGTCACACCTTCAGTCAATTTAGAGTATCAATCAGCCTCGTCCCCTCTTGATGTCTTTGGACTGTGGGAGGAAGCTGGAGTACCAGGAGAGAACCCACATAGGAACAGGGAGAACATGGAGACTCCTCACAGAAAGACCCCGTACTCAAGCCAGGGCTCAAAACCGGAACCTTCTTGCGGTGGGGCGACAGTGCTGACCACTGCACCACCGTGCTGTGGATAGTTCACCCAAACTTGAAAATTCAGCCATTATCTACCCATCCTCACCTGGATGAAAATTTTTTAATCCACAAAACACTGCTGGAGTTTCACAGGAAAAGACATCCTGTGGCACGACGGTGAGTAGACGGTGACTGTGTTGTCTTTTTTTTGGGTGAACTTTCCCTTTGACAACATTGACAGTTCTTTAGTGAATCACAGGTTTTCCCCTCATGTTTCCCCCTCCCAACTGCATGCTTCTCTTGAGGGTGTGGCTTCAGTCAGACACCTGGCAGTGCCACACACCTGCAAATCAGTCTTCTGTGCCTCAGCACAAGCACCCTGGCGTCACTCCAGTTGTCTTTTTCGCCAGATTATCCACTCTGCTAAGCGGTAGCTATTATCTGCTGCGCTAAAACAGTTTTATCGCTTGTTTAATCCCATGTTTTCTTTGTGACACTAACCAGTTTTTTCCCTTTGTCAGATCCCACCGTGTCAGCTCATCGCACCTGATCCCCACCTGCAAACTGACTTCAATCAGGGGATTTTCTGCTTGCCCTCTGTGCTGTTTCAGAGCTCCAAGTCCTCTAGCCAGCCACTCTATCCACTGCTAGTATCCAGCCCTGCTATAAAACCACTTGAACATCCATCCTGCCTTCATGTCTGCTTTTGGGTCCCAAAAATCATTAAAGCTATAACACAACCCATTCCAAACAGGCACAGACTTCTGACATTAATCAGTTTCAATGGGCGCCGCAATAGTGACATAGAATCAAAGTTAGAGATTAAAGTCGGAAACCCAAGATCAAAGAGAGAGCAAAGTCAGAGACGAGTCAAAGAGTTCTGGTGATGTCTCACAACCCTGTGCTCCTCGATGGACGCTGCACTGGTTCATTGAAACATAGCAACAATTCTGTGTTTAAAATATTACAATGCCACCGACAGGGGTTTAAACTGTCGTGTAAATAATTGTGTTCTTCATGGTAGCTTTCCTCACAGACCTAAAGGGGGGTTGTCAGACTTTTTCACTCCACAAATAAAAACCTAGCCACAGAGCTCCATTTGTGTATAAAACCCACAACAAAATACAAATTTAGATGTTTATGTTGATGTGTTGGTTTGTGCTAGGGACCCCCACAAGGACCCCCTGAGGTTCGCGCACTCCACTTTGAGAGCAAACGTGATTTAGATCTCAGATTTTGTTGTCAAGTAAATGTGATGTAATAACAGAACAAAACTGAGTGTCGAACTATTTGAGTGAAACAGAAAAATTCATCACTTTTCCAAGTCTCCAGTCACCGTAGCCTGACTGATGTGATGTAGGGTCTGTATCTATTTCCATTCAGTACAAAAATGATCTGGTTCTGTGTCTGTTTCCAGATGATAAACCGGAAGTAGGCGTGGTCTTGGCAGGAAGTGTGTGTGCGCTTGCTGTTTTTAGTTACCTCCACCTCCCTATAGTGGCACATGGAACAATCAGAAACAATCTCTCCCTCTTTCTCTTGATTTCCTCAGTTTAACTAGCAATCTGAATAATCATAAAAACAGCATTTACGAATAAAAAAGTTTTTACTTCTCTTTGGAAAGGAAAATGAGTCATTGTGTTAATATTTTTGGCAATTATATTTCTACTTCTCTTTCAAAAACAATTGTTGCCTATTTGGTCCATACAACAACAACAAAAAAAACACAAGTTTGAAGCTCTGTTTGCTAGATGCTGTTATTCCAGCGCATCATTCATTCATTCATCAACGACCGGATGACAGTTGAAATTTCACTGGCCGACCAACATGGCAGTCATTTTAACCACCAGCACTATGCTCCATCTGTAACTGCGGGAATGGGAGAAGGTACTCAACTTAGATGCAGTACTCGACTCGTATTATTGGCTCCTTGACGTGATAGGGAAGCTCTGATTGGGTGAATGAGATGTCAATTGAAAGGTCAGAGTTCGGTGGCCATCTTGGAACCATCTCATCACTTGTTTTAACAGCTCAGGTGAATCATCCAGTGAAATGGCAATGGAAACTGATCACAGCTGAGCGAATACGAATGATTCTAAAAGCCTTTTTGGACATTTCTGTACATGCGAACGTGTTCTGGACTAAATCTTTGACTGCATATGAAGAGCATTACAAAAGGGAGTTCTGATGACATGGCTCAACTCTTCGGCCTCCAGGGTGAGTGGTGCAATTAGCATGATGGATTGTTTGCCGGTTCACTTCTAAATATGTTTCTGAAAGCAGCCATCGTGGTTGAATCTTCAAGTTGTTTACATAGATTTGTTCACATGAACCGTAGCTTTCAAATAGTGTGGCAGCAGCCACTTCTACTTAGCTTCAAGCTAACGGCGACGTTAGCCACCAACTTGCACCATGTCAAACAACACAATTCCTTGTGCGCTGAATTCATACTTCCATCTCAAAAATCTCTGTTCAATATCTGCAGTTTGTGTCAAGATTTAAGGGTGAATGACACAAAGTTGAGGATCTTTTGCAAACCTCAGAGATTCAGGACAGAAATCATTCCGGTGCCCCAGAAGCAGCCCCGTCACTCTGCCTGTGTTTAAAAGAAGGTGGGACTATTCTGAAGCTACAGCAGCAACAGTACTCTCAGGAAGCTGCTGTGACACACGCTAACAACCCTGTGACACACACTGGCTGCAATACCAGCCAGCATAAAGGCACTCAAACACACACTCACACAACACAGTGATTTTTGTGAGTCACAGTTCTTGACAAGAGTCAGTTGAGGAATGCTGCACTGGTTCTGCCTCTTGTGCAGGTGGCAGGGTTCATACGATCATGAAAGGTTTTTTTTGTAAAAATTCATGGAATTATGAAAATAGCAATTTCCAGGAGAAAATGTCAATTCAGTTAAAGGAAATTTTCCTTCCAAATACCTGCATGCTGGCGTGAACATACGGAGCGCCACATGTAAAAACTTGATTACACTTTTCAAAATGATGTGGTTTTTTAAAATATTTCTTTCCTCTCATTTTCTGCAAATTTAAAGCGTAACTATAAATGCTAACTGGAAATGTTAGACCTAAATATTAAGTCTTAATGTTCAACACAGGTGTTCATATTTAATCCAAATGCCAAATCGAAAACTACGTTTTAGATCAAAGTGTTCCAACGCTTAAATGTTAGTGGTCCGTGCTGTGTTTTCCAAAGTTTGTTAGTCAGAAATACCTCAATAATTTCTATTCATTGCCATGTAATGTTGCACAAACATTGTCATTATTAATCTTAATCTCTAGTCCCTCGTTTGTCTTTTTGTTGGTGGATATGTTTTATTTTACACACAGTGGGATTAACTACTGCCCCTCAAGCAAGGTTTTTTTTAAATTTAGTTTAACACTGAAACATGAACTCGTTCCTGTTGTGTGTCTGATACCTAAAATGATACATTTTTCTGCGCACACGCACACACACACGCACGGACACGGGTCGAGGGAGTTGTTAGCAGTGCGGCGGCATTGTGTTCTCTTGTGTCAACCCCACCGCCACAGGGGTCAAGAGTATAGGCTGATTAGAGCTCGTCATAAGACCTGTCTCTCATTACACACACACTCAGGGCGAGAGGTTCACTTCAGCTCAGAGAAGAAACCTGTCAATCTTACTCAGCGCAGACGTGAGATGTGCCTCCGCCGTAGCCGCACTATCCCCCCGGGTGGATTTGATGCCTCTTACGGCTCAGATTTGCCTGATATTGTCAGCCTTTCATTCAACCCTGCCCGTCTTTCTAGTGTGTAATGCGGTTTGACATCAGCATTCAATGCATTGTTGTAATAACTCAAACTTTTAGAGCTGACTTACTAAATCTAAATTTAGTTTGGTGGATATTAATTTACCCTCCAAAACAAGGCCCATCGTGGGAGGTGGTACTTTCTGAAGTTCCGGGAACTAATGGAGCGGGTCTTTTTCTACGGAACATTTCTGATCGACTCGGAAGTCGCTGCAGTTTCTTTCGCCGTGTTTTCCACGGATACATCATGAAGCAGGAATGACAAGGTGGCTCAAGGACGAGGTAAATGTCTTACCAGCTGTTTACGCTCATGAATTAGAAGCAGAAACGTGAACGTGTCGGGATTTTTCATACATCAGCGGAATTTGTCAGATCTCGGAGGGTCCGTAGGCAATTTAAGGTTAAAAAGAGCCTAAGAAATACCGAATATAGAAGGCCAATGTAGAGTGTGACCAGCTTCAACTGTAAAATGCTGCTCACTTACTGATGCATCAGTATTTACTGTGTCATGAAGTCATTCAGTGTAATTTCGTGCTGACAGGCTGTTTCTTTTAATAGATTCCAGGACCATTCAGATTTGATGAGGCCGATTGTAACTTCTAATGAAGTTCTTTTAATTTTTATTTTGTTGAACCAGTTCTTAAGTACAGCATCTGTGTACATTTCCCACCAGCGTGTATCTATCTCCACACACACACACACACACACACACACACACACAAAATGAACCAAGGTGCATGTGTTTCCTATGTGCATGTGTCTTTGCCACAGGGAAGGAGCCGCCTGGTCAGAGGCAAGATTAAGAGGACATGCCAAGGACTCCCGTGATGCAATACAGGCTTCTCATTCTGAGCCCTGAAAGCGTCACCCGCGCCTGCAGGCCGAATTGACCCGTGAACTCCCCCTCTTCAACTTCCTGGACCTCGCTCTGTCTCTCTCTGTGGTCTTTCCCCACCTCTTCAAATGTTCCTCCCTTCAGCCGCTTGCTTTTCCACACAAGCACCGGCAAGCAGGCAGCAGCCAAATGGCCTGCCCTCTGCTTCATATTGCTGGTGGTCAAGTTTTGTTTTTGTCTTTGATGGTTTGACTTTAGTTCACAAAGCCCAGGAGGACTCCTGTAGCCCAGGGTGGGACACACACACACACACACACACACACACACACACACACACACTTGCACCACACTGAAGAGTTCTGCTCAGAGACCCCGGGCATCTTCTCCAGCTTCTGTCAGAGCCATGATGTCATTATGAAGAGACACAATGCCTCTTCATTATCCCCCCGACACACACACACACACACACACACACACACACACACACACACACCCTTACCCCTACACACGCATGGTACGTGTGTTAAAGTCGTGAGTGGTAAGGTATGTAGTTAAACAGGCATAGAAACATTTGTCTTAAATTGTTGTTCTTTAAGGTTCATTTCAATCATTTCTCAAGAAGCATTAAAAGAAATAATTGGTGATAGAAAAAGAATCAACACGTATGTAGTCAATTGATTTGTTCTCACTTTATAGCCTTGATTTATTTCCCATAAAATGCTGCTCCTCCATAGCTGAGTGACAAGATGAATATTATATCTATCTTGTTGCACACTTACATTCTAACTTTTGACAGTTTCTGGTGTCCAGGTCCCCCCTTAGAATTCCTTACAATTACTGGGTCATGACCCCCAGTATAATCATGTTGCCGTTTCTGACCCCCCCCCCCCCCCCCCACACACACACACACACACACACACCCCACACACACACACACACACACACACATTTCGTTTTGGCTATTTCTTTTAGATTTCATGGTGAAAATGTGAATTTAAAGCCCAGAACAGCAGAAAGAAACTGGGCCTTTTGTAACAATAAAACCTTATAATCTTCCAGTTATCAGGCCTCAGTTTAACAACTGTTTTGCCAGTTGTTTGTTTGTTGTTGTTTTGTTTTTTAAATGAAAGTTTATGCCAGTTTTCAAGTGCAGGCACACTTTGACTCACGCAATCACATCTATGCCGAGACAAATTATGTACCTTTTACAATCAGTAGTAATGGAAAAAAAAAAAAATACAGTCTAAATTTTTTTAACGGAACAATTTGGAGCTTCTTGAGGGTCCCAATCCCCATCTTGAGAATCCCAGCCTTAGAGAGGGACTCATAACCAATGACATAAAAGTGAACAGAAGAAGGGGAATAACCACAAGTTTTGGATCGCATTACTTTGATTCTTTATAAACCGACTAATTTAGAGTCGGACAAAATGAAAGGAGAGAACATGGATCTACGTGATATGAGCAAGCTCCAGATAAGAATAGCGTTCTGATTAAAGCTCTCTAGTTGTGACGCTAACAGAGCGCCGTGATCGAGCAGGGTCGCGGCAGAGACGAGGCGACGCCGCACCATCACCTTCAGCCGTTGTCAGTGTCTGGAAATGCAACACTGAAATTAACCCATAACTGGAAGGATTGTGTCCAAATTGAGTGGGTAAAATAAAAAAAAAAACCAAAGTTTTCGCATGATAAAAAAGTTTTTAAAAAAATAAAATTTAAGAACAGATACCGGAAAAGAGTCAAGTACAGGAATGCTACGTTCCAACTTCGGTGTTTTCCTCTAAGTTTTTCGATTCATAAATTGAAACGCTGAACTCATAGCATTAGCATCACTACGGATTCCCATGATGCAGTTTTGATCAGCATGATAATCACCGCTTGTCATTTTTGAATGCTAAATTCAATCTTGAATAGCACAAAACTATCATTACACAATAAACATCACTGCTAACGGCTTCGCGCCTCGACCGTTTTTGCTGTGATGACATTTGATGCCTTTGACTGTCTCCTCATCTTTAGCTGCTAGCTAGCAACCGCTGTTTTGTGTTTTATATAACACAACAACGACTAATGTTCAAAAATCCGGAAACACAAAAAGTCCATTGACTTATTTCTGCGCCACCGTAAGCTAATCCTCAGCTCATAATACATTTTTAGCTCTTATGGTGGTTTTATTCATTAAAATAGTGTTTTAACCGTGAGAGCTTAGCGCATGGTGAAGTAGAGCTTGTTCAAGATGTAGGAGAACTGTCTGTAGTCATTCAGATTGAGTAGCGCGTACATGCCCGCTAAGCCTGCAAGGTGTCTCAGTTCAGTTCAAGTCAAATTACCCAAGGTGTCTTGCTACATAACACGTCCTCCCCATACCTCGACTCGAAGTGCCGGTTATTTTTCCTGCTCTGAGCGTTGTTCTACCTCACCTTCCCCGCCACAATGGATTTAGAGGCCTCTTTATATAACAAACATGCCGGCATGTGAGTCATGCTACGAGAGGCTCAGATGGTAAAGGAGTCCCAACCGGTGCCCAAAAGACGTGTCACTAGTAATACCTCCCCCCCAGACCTGAGGTGTCTCCTTTTGTTGCGCTGTGGGCCTCTGTGATGAGTGTGGAAGGGCGGCACGCCAGAGCCCAGGCATGCCGTTAGCAGCTCACTAACATAGCATTAGCTCCACGGTCATCTCAGTGGGCCTGCGCTGTCTCAACTGGTTCCTCACGCTTGGCTACACACACCTTCTGTGGCTCTACACCGCTTGTTATCCCCCTCTGTCACAAGACCAGGCCTCTCCCCTTCCCCCTGAGTGTGTGTCTCTCCTTCTAGGCCTTTATTCTCCCTCGCCCGTTTCGTCTGTCTCCCGTCTCTCTCTCTCACTCTCTCTCTCTCTCTCCCTCGCGCTCCCTCTCTCTCAGGAGGGCAGCGCTTGAAGAGGCCTCAGCAGGGGCTCACACAAACAAACACGGCTCAGGGGCAAAAGCGTTTGACTGTCTCACTCAGAAGAGCAAAGGAAAGGAAAATAACAGAGGTGCACATCGAGGAAAAGAGTGTGTCATCAGATCACTCTCTCATCTCCTCGTCTTTGGGGTTGTGGGTTTTGCTGCGGGCGACCTGGAGGGGAATGTGATGACTGTTAAGGAGACGTTCCTGGGAATGAACGCTGCGCTGGGAGCAAGAAGCTAGCCACTAATCTGTCTGTTCCTTCGAGGCGCAAATCTTCCTGGCAATGAGATGCGTTCGGTTACCGCGCACACACACACACACACACACACACACACACACAGACGACGTTACTGTCCCAGCCAGACGACATCTCTATCAACCTCGGGGGAGACAGAGAGCAAAGGAGGCGGTTCAGAAGGAGGGGTGACAGCAGATTAGGGAGGTAGATGACATCTCACACATCCTGGGGAGGTTGGGGTGGAAAGTGGGGGGGGGGGGGGGCATCATATAGAAATGAGACAGAGGTACAGAGGGAGTAAAGGGATGCACGAGATAAGGGAAGGTGGGAACCAGGTGGGAGGGGATGTTTGATGTGTGAGGAGAGGAGCAGGAGAGGCCAGAGAGTTAGCTGGACATGGTGATGGTTTCTGATCGGGGGAGCAGCGTCTGAGGGTGAGGGGTGAGGGATGGGGTTAGCGGGGTGTAGAGCAGTGTTCTTGAGGGAGTTCCGAGGATCCTTGGAGTCCTGGCACCTTATGGCATGGCCTGCAGTCAAACAGATGCTGCAGGCCTTGCCAGCCTTTAGCAGGGCACAGATGAGACCATTTAGAAGCAAAAGAGGGACGTGCCTTGTCTTCTCGAACAGGAGCAGTGTGTGTGTGTGTGTGTGTGTGTGTGTGCGCGCGCGCACGCGCGCAGACCTGCCTTTCAAAGAAAAGAGAACGTGAGTTGTTTGTTCATGCTATGCTAATGTACATCAGGGTCTTCGGGTGATTGTACATTCTGTAGGTGGAGGCCATCATGCTTTTGCCTCGCGGTCCTTTCAGATCTGAACCCTTGGCAAACTGACCCACCTGTGCTTAAATGATCTCAAATTAAACCTTTTCAACTGATGCAAATAGTCTATTTTTCCAGGGTAAGCAGCAGAAATAAAAGGTTAAGAGTCAAAAAGGACGCTTAGCATTCCGGCATTTTACGAGTCGTTTGTTTCTTAAAGGTTTGTGCAAGGTTGATGTAATTTCTGTCACCATTTTTGGTTACTTTGTCACGCGCTAGTGCCGGCTCCCCTTAGTCGGAGCGGGCCAGCTGCTGCTCGCAGCTGATCCTGAGCCATTCATTGTTAAACCATCAAACATAAACTTGACTTTTATTAGCTGCTTTGACCTAACCACAGAGGTGATAAAAGGGATCATGGGACAGCTGATAGGGTTTGTGAATAGTGCCCAGAACAAATCAGGTGGTCAAGCTAATTGTTGTGCCCATTTACACGTCATAGCTGCCCACACATAAATTTGAGTGCACCTGTGTTTTGATCTTTACGGTAGTTGCATTGAGATGGCCCATAGAATCCATATTTAGTAAAATAAACAGCCAAATAAAGACAGTAGGCAACTCAAGATAGAACGATTTCACATCAGTTCTCAACAGTTGTGTTCATTTTGCTAACAGCAACAATGGGGAAGTCAAGCTAGTTGCCTCAAGTATTTGGAGTTTGCCCGTATTCTGGCTTTGATATAATGACCCAGTAGATTCCTTGAAAGGCCTTTTTTTTTGGGGGGGGGGGGTGCTAATTTGCGGCTTGCTTCTAGGGCCATTGCTGTTAAACCTCTGTGAGTCGTCTTAAAATCACAAAAGATTGAGGGAAAAAAAAAAAAACCAAAACAATCATCAGAACATCACCACAATTTTTACCATTCCCCTTAAATTTTTCCGTTCATTTCTCTTTTAAATGTGGTTGTGAGAAATAACATTTTGATCATTCTCCTTTTACAACACTAAATATTTCTACATTTGAAAATAAGGAACCTGAACATGTGACCACAGAGTCTCAGTAATGACGGAGAAAAGCTCTATTACATCGAACTCACTTTGCTCATCTCTCTGCTGTTTCTCTCCCTGATTCTCATCTCGAATTACCCCCCCCAGGCATGTTTAAGGAAGGCAGACGATAAGAACTCATCCACTGCACCTGAATTTGAAAATCTATGCCTTTGTTGTGGAAAACTACTGACTCTAGTGGGAGGAAGTAAGTGGAAGAAGAGCAGCACCAACTCGCTCCTCACCGTCTATTCTCTCTCCTCCATCTCTATTTTTTCAAGTGTAAGTGATCATATCCTCCCTTTTCTACCTCTCACCGGCTTGAGTCATTTGCTAAGGCGGTGTGTTCATGCGTGTGTGCGTGCATGTATGTGTGTGTGTGTGTGTGTGCGCATCTCACATTAGCCTTTTTCCATTAAAGCAATTTCGCCACCCATTGTATTCCTGAAGAGGACCTGGGAAGTCACTAATGGTGCCTTGCGTCCACACTTGCGCGCTCGCACACACCGAACGCACACGGACACAGCGGAACATCTCTCAGCGCGTGCTATCATCACCTGTCGCCTGATTGCTGTAAAACACACACATTAGCATAGAATGAGACACATTATCACTCCTGATTATGGGACGCTAAGAGGTTTCACAGAAAAATAAAAGACCTCGCACCTTTTCTCCACAATGCCTGCTGCTAGTGAGATAAATGCATGTTGTCCAACATCTCTGACGCTACCTAAACAGCCTGAAGACTCCGCTGATGGTTTTAATGGCCTCTTGTTGTCCATGGTCATAACTGCTCAGATTTGTCATATCAATACTAATTTTTTTTAATTCAGATGGCAACGTGATCTGACTGCTACCATCAAAACATTTATGTTTCAGGGTGGTCCAAAGTAGAGTAAAAACGTGCCTTGATGATGGTGATTTCAATAGCTTATTATTTTAATAGGAAATCTAACTAGGAACGTAACAGTGAGACACACACACACACACACACACACACACACACACTTCATCCACAGTGATAGAAGTGATGGTGCGTGCAAGCAGGTGGCCTCCTCTTCCCTGTCTGGATGTATATGGGAAATGTCCATCTTGTAGAGCGGACGCAGTGGACACTTGTCTGGGTCGAAGGTTAACCCTCTCTGCTCTTTGCAATGTTTTCTTAAGACTTTGGGGCCCTGATGAGTTCCTGCCTCTCACTGGTTTGAGGCATGGTGGGGGAGCTATAGGAAGGAGGAAAGATGCTGTCATCGATGGGTTTAAACTATTTTTCTATGTCTTTCCGGAGGAAGGCTGTGTCTGGATCCCTAAATAGACTGACAGGGTCCCGAGGTGATGGGTGGAGGGGACTTTTGGGTAAGATGGGAATTCCCTGGCATGTAGCTTAAGTTCACGGCCTGTTATGAAATTGAGTTTTAAAGGAATACTTCTACTCTTTGGGAAATGAATGAAAATAGCAAAACCTCTTTCATAGCAACAAAGTGACAGCCAGCAGGTGGTAATTTAGTGCAAAGGCTGAAAACAGGTGAGCGAGCATATAGCCTGGCTCCATCAAAAGGAAACTTTCTTGGTTTAAAGCGATATTCTTCACCCCAAAAAGTGTATTTAGCTGTTCACAAAATTGTTGCCTTGAGCCAATGAATAAGTTTTTTTTCTTCCCTCCTGCGTTTCTTCTTTGTGACATCAGATTGCAGAGAGCCAGCCATGTATGTTTAGCTTAAAGCTAACGGTGACTAACGGTAGCAAAACTGTCCAAAAATGTTAACATTTACATCCATTTCACATTCATACTCCACTCCATCTTGATCCTGCATTCGCTCTTCATGCTGTTCATAAAATCAACTAACATGGCAGTTCAAGTCTTGAGACAGACTTGTAATTCCACTTTGTACCTTGGAGGCGATAGTGAGTCATTGCGGCGTACAGGAGAACACAGCTCTACTCATACCTTCCTCCAAATGTTTAAGCTCCCACCCTAAAGGGCAAAGTCAGACACTTGAATCAAATCTCATTCTTCCACTCACTAAGCAAAGACTGTGAAGTGAGAGTGGAAACTAGCTGATGGAACTGGAGTGAGCCACATCAGTCTTGTCCCATAATATCTCCTCAACCGCTGATGGTAACTGACTGCAGTGCAAAGGTGCCATGGTGGTATCATCAGGTTGTACCGATAATCATCGACTTCCCTGGCCAAAAAAAACCTGTTAACATCCACTCTTGGGACGACTGGTCCTGTAGTAGATGCAAGCATTTATCGGCTCCAGCTCTGCATGGCATTGATGTAAATACAAAACTCTAAATGCAGTAATTTGTGGCCTTCATCTTGAGCAATGATGTCATGTCAGCGTTTAGCAATAACCACCAAAACCCTCACTGGCCTCCATGCTGCTTTTAAGGATATTGTGTGTTTACCCGGCATGTTTGTGATGTCAAACGCGACCAGAAAAAACAGACTTAATTTGTTGTAATTGGAAAGGAGTTAATCTACTTAATTAAACTAAAGCTAAAAAAAAAAACCCTGCAGGTACAGTATGTGAAACTGTGCGGTAGGAAAGGAGTAGAGCAGGTCTCAGAAGAAATAGTAAGAAAATAAAGAGTTTTAACAAGAAGGAAGAGAATAAGATTTATTTCACTTGTCACCCAACGCGCATGCACACACACACACACACACACACACACACACACACACACACACACACACACACATACACACACACACACACACAGGTCTGTGATAATGACATAATTGTCCCGGAGCATGCAGCCATGCAAATATGGAAGATGGCTTGTGTTGCCATCCGTAGGTCTCTGCCATCTATTTCCATTATTCTAATGCACTGCTACTGATGACCTGCTCTCACACAATTAACAGCTAGTGTGTGTGTGTGTGTGTGTGTGTGTGACAGAGAGAGCGACAGAGAGAGAATGTGTGGTATTTGAGGAAAGCATTTTTCTGCCCTCGTCTTTCTACTCTGATCTACTGGCCCTTAAAAAAAACGTGGCGCGAACGCGGCAGTCGAACAAACGGTAACTTTTACCTCCTCTTTTTTTTTGACTTTTTGTCATCTCTTCATCCATCTCTCAGGCAGAGCTCGTGGAATTTGGCAGACAGAAAGATATGGCGGAAATATTCCTCACTTTTCTCAACACATTTTCCAAATCATCAATCATGCTCTCTTTCGTATTCTTTTCCTCTTCAACCCTAATTTCGGTGTGTGTGGTCTTGTTTTACTCCAGTTTTAAGGTCTGAAGAGCCAGGAGCTCGCTATACTTGTTTAGGTCCAAAATAGTGATGTTTTAATGTCTGTTTGAGGTTTTAGGATTTTAATGATTTTTGGTCTAGGTGACAGTAAGGAGCTAAAGAATCTATTCATCAATGACAGGTCCCCACGAGTGATGCAAGACAAGGCTCGTGTATGTGTGTGTGTGTGGGTGTGTGTGTTAGATCTTGGGAGAATGGGTTGTTGATTCTGTTCTGTTCCTTGGCTCCCCGTCTCATGGTCTTGGCCCAGGTCTGATCCCCGTGATTGGATCGGGGGGCTTTTGTGGTGGCTGATGGGACAGAATTAAGCCAAGTGGCACACACTGAGCACGCTCCATGGCGGGCAGATGGACTGAAAGTGAAAGAGCTGTGATTTCTCATTGTGTCCCACCGTCTTTTGGGGTGTGTGTGTGTGATACCCCCAGAGCACATCCTCCATCCAAGAGCTCTATTCTCCAATCAGTGGCCACCGCTTCCTGGGTCCAGAGACACGCCTCTCCAAGATTTCGTCTCTGTATCAGACCACAACTGGGTAGTAAGCAGCTTAGAGAGGAATAATGCTGTGCAAAATATAGCTCCTCAGTCTTTGTTGAAGGCTCTGGTGAATTTTCATATAATTTCAAGAGAATTATTAAATATTCTCAGTGTCGCACTCCCCAAGTTTGCAGTTGAATTTGCTTTGGAAAGGGTGCACAGCGGCAAATCTTTAATGTCACATACGTGAAGTCAGTGGACCAGTGTGTCCAGCTGTTGACAATAAGCCTGTGTGCTCATGAGATTTAGGAAGTAAACAGATGCCCAAAATGTCTGTTTAAACATGTTTCAAAACCCGATTAAAAAGATATAACGGGGTTAAATGACTGAGACGGTAAAAGTTGCCGCAGATCATATTTAACCTTGTACCTTTGGAGCCACCCTGTCAGTACACCCCGGGCCCTACAGCTTAGCCTCAATGAGATTTACACAACAAGTGTGTGTAATAGTAATATGAGCCACTGCTTTCCTGTGCATACATGTGTGAGTGTGTTTGGGTGCATGTGCCGATTACAGCAGATTACTTACACCCATGTAAAAACAGGAATTAACTGCTTAAGAAAGAACTGCTTAAAGGGCCTAAAAACATCAAAGATAATCATTAGCAAGAGGGGAGGCATCACTCACGCAAACACCCTTGATCGCAAAAAAAAAAAAAAAAAAGGCGTAAACACACCGACCCCGCCTTTCTGCATCCCCTCCACCCGTGGCGGAACTAGAAACTGAGCTGTCGGCCTTGGTGCTTAACTGCTCTTCTGATCTGGACATTAGCGAGGGGGCTTTGGAGTTTTAGTTTAAGGAGGGAATCATGTGAAATGTCCAAAAAAAAAAAAAAAAAAAAAAGCCAGAGTTGATGCCAGGAAGGTTGGACAGGTTTGCTTTCCATCAAACTTCTTTGAATGGATTCTGGCAGTTTTGTTTTTGTCTCCTGCTCTTAGAGCCTAGTGACAACAGGAAGAGAGAGAAAGAAAGAAAGAAAGAAAGAAAGAAAGAGGCCGTATGCGTGATAGCATGGCGTCCCCAGTAAGGTTGAGTGGTCTGCTGTTTAGAGCGGCGATGACAGAACTGGCTAGCAGAAGCCTGATAGATGCCTGAGCAGGCTGGCGCTTGACCAGACACCCCTTTAAATCTGGTACTATGGCTAATCTCTAATCTGGAGATTTACTCTATCTGTAACCCTCTCCCTCTGTTTCTCTCTCTGTTTCTACTTCTCCACTTCTATAAATGGAGCAATCTGTGAGTATTTCAAATATGCATTCATCCCCAAAATGTGTTATTAAAGACTGTCTAATTCCTCGCACATCCCTCGGCTACTCCACCCCTTAACCGAGCCTCAACATCACTCACTTTTGCAGATGGTCACATAATGCACAATCAGCCAAACAAGACAGCTGATTTTAGGATGGAATGTTGGACTGCCTCATGCTTGGAGGGCATCCTTGGTGGACATTTCTAGCGAGAAGCCACAGCATGTTAGCTGAATGTAGTGCCAGCGCCAGTCATAAACAATCCTGATTGTTTTTCTCTTCGAGAGGTTCTTCGAGCTTCGTCTGAGCTAATGGCTAATGACAGCTAACTACAGCAAAACTGCCCGGAAACGTACAAATTCTCAAGTGCATCTTCCAAAGTAATCCACGTCTTCTTTTTGTAGTTGTATGTTCAGTTATCCACAAATATTGGATTTGAGTTGAAAACAAATGTATAATCCCCCTGTAGTAGCGCCGGGTGCTATCAGCTCATCCAACTTGATTCATACAACTTGAAGTGTCAATGTGAAATGAACTCAAATCAAAGCATTATTAGGTTACTGAGCATAAAGCTGGATGAAGACGTTACGGCTCGTAATAGATAATGGGCTTGAGACTTTGTAAAAGGACGTATTTTTGGGCAGTTTTGCTGTAGTTAGCTGTCAGGCTTTGTTAGCTATTCCAATGTTACCTAAATATCTTTCTAAATTCTCAAATCACAAAAAAAAAAAGTGACAGTGGTTAAAAGCAGAGAGATGTGCGTGGCTAATGCTCAAAATAAATAAATAAAAATCCCTAAAAGTATTTCTGTGTGCAATTATTTGAGGCCTGTAGTGTCCGCTGAAGCCATTTGATCATTGTTCACATGAAAGAAAATGGCAATCGAGAAACTTGCATGATGCAGACATGACATGCCATAATAATTAGGAGGTTGACAAAAGACCTACTATTAACATGGAAATATATGTAGCCCCCCCCCCCCCTTCTTCTATGAAGTCTTGCAGCTTCACTCAGTTCTTTTTCATCTCGCCTCTGTGGATGACGGAGTGAATGTTCACTGACTCTAATATGGTACAGGTCAAGAGAGGAAGGCTCCCACCTAATGTGCATCTTCTTCTGTGCCTTCCCCTTCACCACAAGCAAAAAAAAAAACAATGCATCCCTCCTCCCTCGCTCCCGCTTCCCCATACTTAGGCCCTTGCAGCAATTATGCCCAATCACAGGGCCTCAATAGGAAGCTACCAGGGCTTGTTTGTGCCTCTGCGGTCATTAAAAGGGGGCAAAGAAAGGAATTAATGACTTAATTGAGGAGGAGAGAAAAGGGGAAAATCACACAGACTCTGGGAGCGGAGGAGAGAGTATGAATGGGGCGCTTGGAACGCTCCTGGAGCAGGGGATTGTGGGATTGTTGAAGTGTGTCAAGATTTTGGTCGTTCTCCAGAGCAGATGGCGGCGTGTCGTTCGCATACCATCTATTCTCCTCTTTGTCAATCCAGAACGGCTTCTTTTGTTCCTCCCTGTTGCTTTGCTGCAAAAGTTCAGGGGTGGAAAGAAAGGAAAAAAATGAAAAAAAAAAACAGATGACAAAACTGAAACATTGGTCTAGTTTGCTCCAGATCAACAGCCTCAACATCTCTCTCTCTCTCTCTCTCTCTCTCTCTCTCTTTCTCTCTGAAAGTTTTGACCAAATCGGAAAGGATGCTCTGTCTAAAGTGTGTGTGCCAGGCTTGGCACGTTGCTATTCGTTCCTCTCTAATGTGGCAGGGTCCCCCCACTGCCAAGCCTCTGCTCCTGCTTCACAGACTCCTGATTACTGTGGATAAACATGCAGGAGGAGATCCCCCTCCTCTCTTCCATCCGCACCAACTGAGACTTGAGAGATACGCTACCTCCAGGAAATTCTGGCTCAGCCCGCTCTCGCAATTTCTCATCCCATCCAAGATTTCAAACCGATAAAGTAATCAGGAGGAAACTGGAAAACAGCTTGCCGACTTTTCAGCTCTGTCCACACCTCTTTGATTGTTGTAAAAATGTGAAACAAGAAAGGGTGTGAGCCCTGGGGTCTACAGAGTGGATGATAGCGAGTTGAGATGCTTTTAACTGTTTCCTTTTTTTCCTCCCCTTGGTTCTTTCATGTGCCCTGATTCCTGGAAGCATTCCTTCTGTAAACAGTGTGTTAAAAAAAAACAACAACACACAACTGAGGCTGATTTGGAAAATGACAAGCACCTTTTGCGGGGCTGAATAATTAATGTATGCTAATGCTAACAATGTATTAGTTATTCAAATGTGATCCTTTTAGACAACAGCGCTGTTTACCTCCTATTACTCTCTCTGATCGTCCACTCCAAAAGGGAGCACATAAAGAGAAGAAAGCAAAGGAAGAGAGGAGGGATGAGAGTATGTGACACTAGCAGACACCAGCCGACACAACAAAGAAACACGATGGGATTAGCATGACAGAGAATACGCAACATGAACTATAGCCATAACCCTCTGGGGCCCAATGCAATATGCATCTCCTTTGCCTCCTCCTTAAATCCTTCTCTTTTCACGTCTGTCATTTTTTAACAGCTTCTCCCATCCCTCCGCTCTTTTCTCTCCTTTGGTTTTCTCCTCTCCTTCTCTTTCCCACCCCTCTGCTCTTTCTCAGTAGACGTCTGAAGGGCCCTTCAGCCTGGAGGAGATGGGGACCGGTCTTATCCAGGGCAGGGGCCGCTGTGTGTGGGGGTGGCAGAGGAGGAGAGGGCTCTCTGTCTGGAGGATGGCAGGGTGGTTATGTGTCTGAATGTTGAGAGACGAGGGCCTCCCATTGATGGATTAAGGACCAGGTTGGCTGTACTCGAGGACTATGGTTCTCCATCACAGGAGGTGAGACTTGAGAGGCAGGTCACGCATTAGCATGTGTTTGGTTTTCAGCTCGGCTGTCCCAGAGTCCGTTACTCAGTTGTATCACTATCAACCAGGGTGATGTGGAGGAGGCTAATCCATCCGTCTGTTTGCAAACATGTTCAGGTGTGTTTTTGCGGTTAGCATCATTTCTTGAAAGAGTCTCAAAATTCTCTAACTTCTAAATTCAACTTAGAGGTACTTTATGATGTGATGGGTTGGCCTTCTCCTGCAGACAAACATTGTTTTTTGTTCTTATTAGCCAGAATTGTTGGAACAGCATTTGGGAACCCGTTCTTATAAACATATCCTCAGCTTTCTCTCATACTGGAAAAGCGTCTTTTTCCATCGACGTTCCCAACACTTGGAATATCCTCCAACACACTTTAACATCATCAATTCTCCTGCCACATTCTCGAGTTGAAATCCTACAGTTTTCAACGTTTTGCCTCTTTTTCTTTTTTTAAAATTTTACGTCTTCGTTTTCTCTGTGACGTCTTGGCCTCAACAACGTAGGAAAGGTCGTGAGCTTCAATAAAGGTTCGAAAACCAAACCGTGAGAGGAAGTGAAACTGTCTGTACTGTTTCCTGGGACGTTGCAGGGGTATTATACTGAGCAAAAAAAGCGAAGGAACAAACCCAAGACACTTCCTTTATGTTTCAAACCAAGTTATGTTTTTCAGTGAATTGCCAGCCTACACCCCTCCACCAGAATCTCAACTTGATGGAAGTGTAGCATTGAAAGAACCCTTTAAAAAAAAAAAAATTGGGGGGGGGGGGGGGGTGAGTTTAATTTAGCCAAAAAATGGCTTCTCTCTGACTTGAGGAGAGGTACACGCTCTGTCATTACCCTCTAGTTTTGCATCAGGAGGCTCTAAAGATGAAAAAAATGCTGTGAGGAGTGTGACAGTTTCATCAAGGATCAATTCAGTTTTGATCAGCAAGCCCCATGCAAGAGGTAAATTGTCCAAATTTGAAACAATTGCTCTTCTTTTGCACGCCAAAGTGCTGCTACGTGTGCGATTTGCTTGAATAGATGATAAACTAAAATGTACTGAACTTGAACTTTGCCATACAAAGGAGAAAAAAAGTCTCTGTATACACGTAACAACCACAAGAAGTAACATTTAAATCTGCTTCAAGGATTTTAGATGAACATATGCATGCTTAGTACCCACAGCCAACAGCAGATCCCAGCAGCTAACTAGGGTAAAACATTCTTATTATTACTGTTGGCATGTTGACAAAAAGTTAGTTAGAAATGGTCTTTAACTTGACATGACGTGTTTATCCGTCCATCCATCCATCCATTTTCGTCCACTTATCCCATTAAGTGTCACGGGGGGGTGGAGCCTATCCCAGCAGCCCTCAGGTGAGAGGCGGGGTTCACCCTGGACAGGTCTCCAGTCCATCACAGGACCAACACATAGAGACAGACAACCATTCACACTCACAGCCACACCTACAGTCAATTTAGAGTATCAATCAGCCTCGTCCCCTCTTGATGTCTTTGGACTGTGGGAGGAAGCCGGAGTACCTGGCTTGTGTTTATCGTTACCAATATTTATTAATTCAAATTTAACCAACCATGTCTTTCAATATATATTTTTATACTGTTAACTGCAATTAAAAAAACACTTTTAAAAAACTTATCATGAATGAGACCTGCTGTGACGGCCTTAGCTGTGCTTAAGAGTCGCATTATTTTTTCAAGTTTTTTTTTTTTAAACATATTTTCATGCCAGCTCTCATCCCTGGGTTGCTTTCATTTGCAAATCAATATTGTCAAGACCGCCTGAAGCAAACTCCTCAAGGTGATTCAGTCAGGGAATGTCTTTGAACCTCCCTCGAGCAACCCCTGCCTCCACAAAAAGATCAATGCATCTGCAAAACTGCAAGCGTTAGTTTACTTTATATTCCCTTTTCCTCATCAAAGACCGGCTTGAATGGAGTGCAATTAAGGTATTTCCACAGCCAGCATAAAACAAAAAGAAACATTACAAGTAACCGCCCTCTAACTTCACACATCGTCACTGAGCGGCAACAAGGTCAAAGATGTGAGGCTGACCTTTGGAAACAACAAAAAAAAAGAAGAACAAGCCAATCATGATAGAAATAAAATCGCACTAAGGGACTGTAAAACAAAGTCATTTAAACACTGAAAGCTGTAGACCCCCTCCTCCATTTCCCCTTTTGATAATCATATCACTAAGAGAGCCTTTTGTTTGATAATGAGAGCTGCTATTTCTGATAGGGAATGATAATACACGCCAATTGCAGTTTCATCTGTTGGGATTTAATGAATAACAATGTTTTGTGCAATATTCAGTGTCACATTAAAACACACATGACTATAATTGTGAGGTTGATAGTGAAGAGGTTGACCACCTTGGGCAGGCAACACAAAGGTCCTTGGAGTTATTGTTGCAGGTGTAACAATGAAGTCGATTTGGAGTGTTAATCACGAGCTTTTGTCCGGCAATAAAGTCCCGGCTGTGTTCACCCTTTAATGAGACTGTTTTGATGCTAATTATACAATGTATTAATAATTAAGTTAATGGCACGCAGCTCTTTGCGTGGAAGATGACATATTTGAAACAAGGTACTTGAATGGTCTCGCTGTTCATCAAGGTTGAGATCACAGTGATTACTAGAGGGCACTCAAGAGTGGCTACCTCCGCCGAGGCGACACGATGGGATCAGATCCAGTTCTGGATTCATTTCAAACTCGTAACAGTGGCTTATCATCAGTTCTATCATCCTATCGAATTTCAGCAAAATCTGTCCTAACGTTTTGTGTTTAATAACCCGACGCTGTCATGATCACATGACTCCCTTGGCGGAGTTATACAACGCTGCCAAAGTAAAAGAAAAATGCTCTTTTTATGCCTCTGCACCAGCACCACCACAAGACCAGGGGCATCTGTCCATCCTCCTCCTGTTCATGGGAAATCTCGTGAGCTCTTTGAGGGAATTTCTGCAAATGCCTGGGGATACGAGGATGAATAAGATTTTATGGTCAAAGGGGAAGCTGACTTTCACCTCTTATGTGTGCAATATCTGTCCTGTTCTCCATCATGCAATATTTCAGAAACCTTGACGTTGTTTTGTTTTTTTTGAAAATGTTCTTTTAAGTCCACCGGGACTTGTAGGCGAACTGAAAGGATTGGGGTGGTCAAAGGTCATGGTTACAGTCACCTCGGCTGAATGCAGTATCTGTAGAACCGCTTTGAGAATTTCTCCAAATTTGCCACGAGCATTAACTTGGACTCAAGAATAAACTGAAACTATTTGAGGGGGTCAAAGGTCAAGATCATTGCCGCCTCACCTAAACATGAATTTGCTCAAACATTTTTTTTTACTGCAAACGTCCGCCATCAATCAAGGATGAACTGAAAAGATTGTGGTGTTCATTACTCACTGTCACCTCTTATGAACGCCATATCTCAGGAACGCATCAAGTTCAAATACAATGTAAACATCCAGTGGGACACAACGATGACCTGAAAAAAATGTGGTAATCAGAGGTCACCATGAAAGATACACATAGTAGAGGAATACAAACATTATGTTGTATTTCCATTTTCTTTATGTCAGTGTGCAGTAATTATATTCTAAATCCTGCACCTTGAATATTCAGTAAAGTAATCAGTAAATCAATCTTTGTCCTATCAGGACAAAGTTCACTCTGGTTTTACGTCTTAAATACTTTGTCAGGTATAACCTCTCCACGCTGTGACCTGGGAGAACTGAAAGAAGAAAACTGTGCGACAAATGGACAACTTTCTACTGCTCCTGCTGCCAGACAAGTTTAATGACTCCAGCTGTAACTGCCAAAACACTGATCCACAATGTGACAAAACTGGATGATAACAAAAAGCACATTCTTAACTCAAAACACTACGCTGATGCTTGAGATCGAATCGCTCTCCTTTGTGGGAGGGATGATAATAGGTGAAAACAAAGAATAGGGGTGTAAAATGCTTCAGCTGAGCGTGATTACAGCTGTGGCCGTCATTAGGCAGGCTCTTTAGTGTAATTGATGGAGTGGATTCTCATAGCAGACCTCAATAGACTGGGCAGGGTCTCCTCGTTTATTTGGACTCATCTGCATTTGGTCTGTTTGTGTGTGCGCGTGCGCGTGTGTGTATTTATGTGTATGTGTGAACGCAGGCATGAGGTAGAGCCAGAGCGTGCAATAATTATGACTTCACACTCTTCAGACAATTAGAGAAAAGAGCAAAACAAAGTGTAGTAATCAGAGTGTGTGCATGTGTGCGAGTACGATTTGTTACATTCTAGTGCAGTTGTGCAAATGTGGTATCGTGTTTGCATGCAAGTACGCATGATTGTGTGTGTGTGTGTGTGTGTGCATGTGTGTGCGCAGCAACTGTGCACAAGTGAGTCCCATAAGTGTGTGTGTGTGCACTTGTGAGAGAGGGAGAGAGACTGTTTGCATTTGCTCAAGGATCCTGACCCTTCAAAAATGACACGTTTTCTCTATCTACCCCATCCTTTCCCCACACATTAGGTGCTTACAAAAGACAGAGCACTAATGCATCATCTAATTGGCCTAGGCTCCTGCCTCTGCCTCTCCCTCCATCACTCTATTAGCTCAGTAATTACCCATATGCCTCGGCGAGGCGGGCGTCCAGATAATGGCCGCCTCAAGGGCCCTTGAGCACGGCAGAGAGGGGCCGCAGTCTGTCGCCGCGGGAACACTGCAAGCTCTCCAAACTATCCCAGCGCCACACTGGGAAAAACACAATAGGGAAGGAGTTTGGCAACTCCCAAAAAAGAAAAAAAGTTAAGGGAGTGGATTGGAACCAGTGTGTAGTTCTGTCTTGTGTGTGAATGAAGCCGCAACTTAATTGCTTTACAAGTTTGCTAAGATTTTCTTTATATCTTTCTTAACACAATTGTATTATTGCAATCCTGTAGAAGTGAAACAGTGAGGTGACCATCATCAGGGTGGATGGGAATAGCATAAAAGCTGCTTATTCACAACAACCAAATGCTAACAATAAAGTTTGCCAAAGCTGCAATCTTTCAGCTGGTACCAAAGCCAGTTTAACATCACCCATGGCTGGTGGACACCGGTTTTAAGGTCTTCTTGATCAGGCTCTTGTCAGTTTGGGTGTTCCTGTTGTTCTCTCACACCTTAGTGGTCACAGCCGGTGGTGAGGCTCAGCGTAGAACAGGAAGTGTTTGAATTTAGCTGTTTAAGCATGGAGTTTTGCATTAAGGGCAGTTTTCTTCTTGTCTACACAAATATATCTATCTAATGGGGTAATGAGGTCCTGGTAGATCTGGTTGATGTGTGGACCATTTTTTTTCGTGGAACCCAATATCAGAAGTATACAATTAGGCATTAGGTATTATTGGGTTGAATCTTTGGTTACGAAATGTCCTTTGAAATAATTATTCATTGCTGTTATTCTTTCTCCTTTTTCAAAAAATACACTGTTTAATAGCTGTTCTCTTATCCCGTAGGGGGGTCACGGTGGCCTGGAGCCGGTCTCAGGGTAAGAACTCCTCAGTGCCCTGCTGGTGCAGATGGCTTTGGCCTGGTAGGAACTCCACAATCACACTGGACGACACACCAGACTATTGAGTTCTGTCGACAATAAAATAATGGGTCCAGTTCTTAATATGGTTCAAATAGGCACACATGAACCTTCTCCTGTGGTTTGAAGTGATGCATTTTGGTTTGCTTGGATTTTTCTGCTGTGTGAAAACAAATAAGACCAAGAGGGAAAAAAATAAACCTTGTTAATTGTACCTTTATTTATGTATCAGCTGGAGATCACATCATAACCAGTACGACCAGCCATCATTCACACTCCCAACGTCTTAAAATTTTCAACCATTTCCACCTTCCACTCTGTTCATCCCTTCTCATTCATTGTTAATCTCTCAGTCGTTTACGCTTTAAAAATGGAAATCCTAATTCTACGATCTTCAATCTTCAGCCTCTTAATTGAAATCATATAATCTGTCACAGAATAGGACCGGCCTCCCTCATCCCATCCCCAAATGACACTTGCAAAAGGAGCATAACAAAGGGCTTCTTAAATAATTCCCTGGCTTTGTGCATCATATAATATGGATTACTCTCCCTCTTTCTCTCTCTACACCTCCCTCACTTGTTCTTGCTCCCTCTATCTGGGATATGGTCTCATCCCTCCATCCTACCCAAGGCAGATTTTGTGACACTCAAACTAACCAGGCAGTATTATCTCTTTTAAAAATCAGATAAATATATAAATAAAGCATCCAGCAGTAATGCTAATATTATGCCCTAAGAGGGTCTAAGGCTTCAGATCTGTGGACTTAATCTGGGTTTTGGGGAGGTATCTTCCCTTGGCCGTTCAGAGATTTGCGAGATCACTGTCAGTCCTGGGCCGGCTGAATTATCTTTGCGTATTGTGTTAATCTGTTGGCATGCAGATTGTGGTGGACTAAGGTTCAAGTGGGAAGGATTAGGGGAGATCTGAGCAAAGCTGATGCAGGCAGCCTTCTCAAATAAGGCCCATGCGTTTGGGCCCCTCTGTGGGTTTTTGCACACTGACCGAAGAGACCACTGAAGCATGCTCTCTCTCTCTCTCTCTCCCTCTCTCTCTCGCACATACACACAAATCGCCTTCATTCCGGCCTCTCCATTCCAGATAATTCCCCTCTTAAAACCTCCCCTCAGACCAACCACTGTGAGTGCAGGACCCAAAATGCAAAAACCAGTGGCCATGCCCACTCCACAAATCCCAAAACCTTTTAGAGCTACTTGACAGAGAGAAATCCATCTGGAGAGGATATCCACCGTCCATTACTTAGAGACTAATGTCTAGTTTTAACTCAGCTGTATTTATTTACATCAGAGCATCTAAATAAAGCACATTTTATTCCCCACCAGTAATACCTTATTAAGATGTTTCTGGCCAGAACATGGACAAGGTTTGTAACTTTGTTAATTGTTAGTTGTCAGTTCAATAACCCAGCACTTTGTGTCAGACTCTCCATGATTATCTCTGGAGAGTGATAAAATCACTTCAGGTAAATGAGTGATTGGACTGGAGGACCGTTGAAGTACAACTTAGCAGTCCTTTAGCAGCTTCTGTTTGCTAAATGGAGCCGTGGAGTTGGGAGGATGAGGAGGCTGGAGGGGTCACAGGGGTCCATATGGACCGGCAATTGGACGATTCTCGAAGGGACGAGCAACCAATCACATTCTCTACAAATCCTCGACCTGCAGACCCGGAGATCCAGCAGGAGAGCTGGGATTTCATTTCAGCCAATCACTTGGCTTCAACAAAAGCTAATTGAACAATCTCTCAAATCGTTTTATTTGGTTTAAGTTCTCGGTGACAGAAATAACAGTGTTGGAGGTGCACTTGTCTTTATGGAAATATGGAGGGGGGGGGGGTCGGGGGGGATCATTGCTTTGTCATCGAGGAAACTGATTGATTTGAGTCTGAGGATACACGATTGCTTTTATTCTCACACCACACCACAAAAATGATCAATATTTTCTTATATTCTTGGTGTAAATGCTTCCCAGAGTCACTAACGAGTGCACTACCGACTATTTTGTAGTTTTGTCTTCCTCCGTCTCCTGATATTAGAGGCAGAATCTTCCAGGTTTTTCTGCCTGCGTAGCTAAAGTTAATAGGTCTTTAATACAGAGACCAAAACATTTTAATTAAGGAGTGTTTTTTCCTCTTCTCCTCACTTCCCCCTTAAATTATCTTCCACATAGCAAGACTTCCAGATCTCCAATTAAATAAAGAGAGCTCCCGCCCCCCCTTCGTACAACAATTTGTGACCCATGAGCGGACAACAAGGACGTTAATAAAATCTGATTAGCGGTGACCATCCTTGATTGATTCTTGTCTGTTTTCCATGAATGTAATTAGATTTATGTGGCTCCTCATTTCATCACTGCAGCATGAGCTTGCTCTCTTCTTCTTTGGAACTAAATGCTCCATAATTACATCTGTTATCAATTATTCTTGCCCTACTTTTTCTGGAAAGAAAGAAATCTGGAATTAGAAGGATTAAAGGTGAAACAAATACCTCCGCAGACAGAGAAGTAACAGAGGCTTGATTAGCATTAATGTCAAACAATGATAGAAGGAAGAAAGGGATCTTATTAGCTGGAGAAAAACACAACGAGACGGACCATTTCTCGGTTGCTTAAGCCTCGGGATTACTCAACCTTTGGTGGCGGAGAGTAACAATGTAGCTTTTAAAAACCCATTTTGGAGAAAAGCGTCTGGTTGACAATTATATGCCCCTAAGCTGTTTAATAGGTGGTTGGCCGAGGTCTTTAAGATCCTCATTCAGGACGAGCAATCTGAGCCGCTGGGTGGTGTGTATGGGGGGTACAAGAAGGGTTTTAGGAAGAGCCTGACATAAGAAAGAGAGAAAGGACAGAGGGAAGAGAGAGTTTTAAGCCAGCTAAGCAGATCAGTGCCTTTGTGTGCGGCCAACAGAAGCACTTGAAACTTTTCGCGAGCCTGCAGCTGCTTGGAGCTTATTCCTTTTTATTTCTTTCACACAGAAACGAAGATTTAGAGAAGACGATTTGCCTTCACGCTAATATTTGCAGCAAAAATGTTACACGTCGAGGGAATGTTTTGACTGAAAGCAAAGACAAACTGGTGACTTATAGGTCTTGTTAAAGTGAGGTGAAATCTATCGGATGGAATGTTAACTGTTTCTGACCCCGTTTGACTCCTTAAAGCAGCCTGTTTGTGTTTACAGATTGATTAACAAAAAAATAGAAACAGTCAATAATCTGTTTTCCCAAACGATTTTTAATCACCCTTTCAAATATTTGTGCCGTCACTCGTGTGGAGTCGTGTCCTTTAGGATTTCAGATGGCCACAAACAACAGGAGGAGAAAAAAAAAGGGCACAACCAGAAAAAAAAAAAAGATCAACAAACAGCCGAAGCATAGAGACAGAACAGTTTGAGGATGAACACTGCTAATCCTGACCTCGGCTAATGCTAATGCAAATGCATGTTTATCAAATATGTAATCGACATTAGTTAGAAAAACAAGGATCTGCCAGCACTCTGCTCTTTGTTCCGTGATTGTGGAAGAGGGAGATTAAGATGGGCTTTAGCGATGCTCAGATGGATGGAAGGAGAGAGGGATGGAGGGCTGGATGCTGCTGTTAAGAAAAGAAGTGAACCTTTCTAGTAGAAGCAGCTCCCCTTTTCTTATCAGTGCTCTGTGGGATCGCATCAATTAATTGTGGCATCTGATTTTAACGAATTCAAGTCTCATTCTTCTTTTTTTGCTTATCCCTTGGACTCATTAAAGTCAACATAAATGATAAATTAGTCAGACATTGTGGTTGGTAACACATGAAGTAACCCTGTCACCACAATTATTATTTATATATTCTTCATAAACAGTTACAAAATACAATCGTAGATAAAAGTACATTTCTGTGGCTAACCATATGAAGAGGTTTGCTTATAAACAAATAATTGATGAAAATATTATAAAAAATATTTTTGTCTAGGAAATTAGAACAGATGCCAAACACCGCACATTTATAAACGTGTGTATCAATCCAAAACATTATTTTTAACATTGTTATAATTTCCTTTTTTAATGTGTATGAATACTTATTAACGGGGGGGTTGGAGAGTCCTGGGTAGCAGACTAGCCTAGCTTGTAGCAGCAGGTTAGTTTAGTTTAGCATTAGGAAAGAAAACAAGCTACCGTTTGGAGCCATAAACTAGTTTGGCATGAAGCCTCATGGTGAAATGTTTTTTTTTAACCGCCACTGAGTTGATATCTTGAAGACTGTTCTAGACAACTGGCAAGATTATTGCTAACAGTATTTTACTGGATGCATTAAAAATGTTTATTTTCCAGCAATTATCTTGATGATTTTGATGACGCATTTCTCCTAGTGAATAAACTATTAAGTCCTGGAGATGGTACACCTCATTCTGGATATGGAAGACTTATTTTTTGCAAGTTGGAAGAAAATGTATGAACGCTGATGACATCCTCATAGCCACCATGGCGGAGGTGTGCTCTCTGAGTGGTTTCTAGTTGGTTTTTAGTGGATGAAGCAAGTGAGCTCCACTGTGTTAATTAATAAGCTTTAGAGATCCTGGATGGCAGATTTTTTCCACCTCTCCAGGACTAACCAACTTTTCCTCCTTTACGCCTGTTTGTTAAGCTGTAAGCTAACCAGCTGCTGACGGTGCATCGGCGTCAACGATTGCCAAACGGGCCTCTTAAAGAGTTCAGTCCCTCAAAATGAATGCTGCAGTTATTGGATGTGCCTCATTACAGCAACTGTCAAACTGGTCTCTAAAGTTGCACCTTTAACTAAAATATTGCAGCAGATAATCATACAAGTCACAGTACAAGGTGGTTGGCGAGTGATGTCAGTATTGTTGTAGTGCAGTTTTTGTGGTTACATGTTTACCGCATGACACCGGGTCACAACTTGCGTGCCTCCCCTGGGTACCCGGAGAACCAGAGGTAACCTATTTTCTTTGGCAAGGTTGAGCAGTCAGACACTGTGTTTGTGTTGTTTTTCACCGAATCGCTCCTTTAGGCTCTCCTACCTTGCTGTCTCCATCTATTCTTTCTCCTCTTACCCTTTTTTTTCTCTCTCAGTCGCTACTTTCTCTTGTCTCATCCCTCCTCTTTCTCCCTTGTTTCCCATGTTTCTCTCCCTCCATTCTTCTTCCCCTCCGTGCGTAGTCACACAGGGATAAAGGAGAGGTCTTGCTGTGCTGTGTGTTTGCCTGCCTGGTTGCAGGGTTTGTTGTTAGTAAATGAGGTCATTAGAAGACACTCTGACCTCACCAAAGGCATTTGTTCTGCATGCTGTACTTTTAATCTTTTTCTCAGTATAAACATACACCTTTGATGGAACGGCCAGATGCTGGGATCATTAACATGTCATTATATCACCCAGTAAATTAATGTGAAAAACTACAGTCACGGCTTTACACAATTACGGTACAAATATTTACATTACAAATCTGTATGAATGCGGTTGCCTCTGTCTCCTGCACACTAACTTGGAGTTTAATGCGTCTTGCAAAAGGGTGACACCTCCAGGCGAGCCTCGGGGCCTTTGTATCCTTTCTGTGTGGAACCTAGCCAGATCCCTGATGACACCTGTGAATCTTGGCAGAGCTCCTGGTTTACAGTTGCTGTTAGCAGGCTTTTATGTCAAACAAAACAGCAACACAATGTGTTTCTCTCTCTCACTGTACCTCAACAATTCCTCCCTGCCGCAAATGACTCCAGCCCACTTTCTCCCGCACTCCAAAAAGTGGCCCCACTTTCTGCAATCATTCGCTACTGTAAACATCAGTCTTTTTCTCACCATGTCAACGGGTTTTAATTATCGGTGAATGTCAAGGATGTCTGCTGGGTCCACGTCATTTCTCTCAGAGCCAAACCCATTTCTTGTGTTGTGTAACATCGTCCCCCATTGTCCGAGTGCACTCATAAACATACTTCATACACAGCATCTCTGAAGTGTATTCCATTGTTCCTCAAGTGGGGAGATGAGTGTTGCTGCTTCCAAATGGACACTGCCGCATCTCCTGAAACAATTCCCCCACACCACATCACTCGCATGTGTTTAAAACGCCAGACCTTGACCACTTATGCCTGGAAAGAAAATTACCTGAACACAAAGCAGGAGCTCTTGTCTACACCCTAAAACACATCATAGCACTCTTGTCACAGCAAGTGGAGGGTCTATTATAAACAATTATTTCGGCCCTTCACGGACAGTTTGGCCTTTGTGATGCATTGTGTTTTTGAGCAAAGAAGAAGAGGCAGTAATCAATGGAGGAGCCGTGCGGTCAAGGTAAGGCTGCCAGGTGATCTAAGCACATACATCAGTGTGTGTGAAATTGATGTAGAATGTACTGTATGCATCAAGGTTGTGTACAAGCTATTTAGGATAAGGTAACCATGGTGACAGGACTACTTCGCCAGGCAAACCAATCTTTACTTTTTAAGTAGTATTAGCATTGCAACAAGGTAATCTGATTTAAGAAAATAATGGCCCTGATGGAGGAAATACTCATGTCTCACACTTGTCCCAGAAAGCCAGATTAAATGCAGTATTACTCATATGGTACTGCTCCTACCATTATTTTCTAATTCTTTTTGTGCAGAGAATCTTGTATCATGATAAGAAATAGATGTGTAACAGAGTGGTGCAGGAACCTGGATGTACATTGTTTCATGTCAGGATGCCAGGATCTTTAAGTCAGTGGTTTTTGTTTTTTGAATAAGGCATCTGTGAAAACCAGCTTTTAGCTTTCACATGTCTTAAAAGAGGTGGTGTTTAATAAGTGACTAAAGAGGTTGTTGTTGAAGTCGCGTGTCTGGAGTGTAGTTCGTTAGCGTCAGCTTTAGCTGCATACGTTAGCTTGTGCTACTAATAATCCCACAACACCAAATAGGAGGACACCTTGTAGGATTCATTATAGCCAGGATAAAAACTGGAGGGGGGGGGGGGTGCAAACCTGTGACGTATAAGACCATTGCTGCGATACAATACAATCACAATGCGTTTTGCATGATAGCATCACTGGGGAAGAAAAGACCAGACAGGTTCTAAAGAAAAATATTGTGACTGCATTTATGTTCTGTGAGCCCCAGCACAATTCAGAAGATGTCAACTAGCTGTAGCACTAGCTGGTAATGTAAAACAGCCACACTTTGGTGCGTCAGAGTTGCCAAATTGGGCACTTTTCCCGACAAACCTTTTGCACTTTTCAGATTGCATTTTAGCAGTATTTGAGGAGTTCTATGGTATCTGACAGCGACGACGAGGGATGGCCATTTTTCGCGTGGTTAAGTCACTCACACTTGAGTTAGCAATGGTCCCACTCTTGTTCAGGAGTGTGTTCAATGAACGGTGTTAATGGATAACATGACCTCCAATACACTGATACACTATTAGAAGGATGAGTCTTGAAGGACAGATTAGCATCCTGCTCAAAGCTGCGCCACTCAGTGGACACTGCTTGAAAACTGGACTGTCCAAACTTAAATTGGACAGCTGGCCACTCCAGCAACTGCATGCATGCTTCAAAAATTATAAAAGAAGTAAAGACATTTGAAAAGATTATTGCTGAACAAAACATTTAAGAATCTTTGGAGTTATTTTCTGGAAAGATTCCAACTCAGTTGGCTTTCTGAGGTGACACATTGGGTAGAAAAATAATTCACAGCTCCAGAAAGGAACAGGAAAGAAATTGAATCCATAAATCTACATTTCCTTTGAATGTCCATGGTGTATCAGGGGAACAAGACAAAATATTTCACTTTACATGAAATTGTTGCATCTTTAGATCAATTCTGAATGTCGTTCGACACCATCAGTTCAGATATGAGATGCATATCACATAAAAGTTGTAAAAAAAAACAAAAACATAAAAATTCAGGGTGCAAAAGGGGCGTGATTGAAATGTGGAAACAGAAAGGACAGAAGTAAGTGACGAAAAGCGAGAAAGAGAGGTGTGAGACGCGTGGGTGGACGCTGGGCATGGTGGCAATGGGCACAGGGGCTTAATGAGAGGTGAGCCAGAGGAGAAACGGAGCAAGGACAGACAGAGAGAAGGTAGCAGGGAGAGGTGAGAAGGAGGGAGTGAGTGATAGATGGTGCAGTGGGAGAGAGGGAATAGAGGAGGAGGATGGGGGGGGGCAACAGAAGCAGTAAACAAAAGCCAAGAATAGAGTCCAGGTGTGAAAAGTGAAGTAACAGGTGATGGAGGAATAGAGAGAAGGAGAAGGAGGAGGAGGAAGGTACTGAGAGAGGTCCCTCTTCAAGCAGCGCATGAAAATGAAAGAAGTAAAACCAAGAAGAGAGTGATTCGCTTCAGCCCTGTTTTCACTGGAGAGTTTAGCACCTTAAAATTGATTTTACTCGTTGATACAGTTGTGTAATGAGTTAAAAGTATGATGCGTAGTTGAATAATTTATAATGTTATTATTGAACAGCGTTACTCAACAAGCAACACCGAAGCATCAACACATGATACCCCTTGGCTCTCCCATTTATTTTTAGTATAAATTCACCTTAAGTATCCTGAAAAAAAAAACAGACACGGATGTTGGATCTTTGCAACTATCGAAGTATTCGGAGTGACTTTTCCACGCAAGCAGACTCAGTTAGCATCTCATCCTGGGTCAATCGGCAGATGTCTTTCTCCTTTTTAATTCTAACATTAATTACTAAACATTAATCCGAACGATCCACCGCTCTTCTCCGATCTCCCCAAAGCGCTTCACCAAGCAGGGTCTGGGATACGGGAAGATACCCAAGCAGTTACTGGTGTCGCAGGAGTGGAGAACCCAACTCGCTGGTAATATGCTGCCCTGATTTGGGGCATGTGGAGATATGAAGCTGTTTTCATGCTGGTTATATCCATCTTTGGAGCAAACAGTGCTAACGAGCAAGAAGGTCTGACATCCACCAGCGATTTGGGTGGAAAGCTGAAGCTGCTCTCGTTGGGCACCTGACAGGAGAAGTCGCACCACCAAGTGACTACATCAATGATCCAACTGCTAAAATTTTGTGAATAGACCACAATGCACATGAAATCTTGTGTCATGTTGCAGATTTTCCAGAAAATGTGTTCAATGTTTACCACATATTTGCATGGAAACCTGTCTAATTACATCTTTGCATTCTTAAATATGAGAAATGTTTGCGGATCGCTAAACAAAAAGAGCCACTCTTCAGACACAAAGGCAAATGAGGGGGGACAAACATAAACTTGGCTCTGTACCAATGTGTGAAGGAGTTTGGGACAGCACCATGTTCCCCCCTCCTCACCCCCTCCTCACCCTCTACACCATCCTCCAATATAGGTGATGTATGGCCAGGGGATGGATGTGCCCTTGTCAGAGCCCTGTGTCTGGAAATGCTGATGGATGAAGGGATACGGAGGAAAACACGAAGGAGGAGAAGGAATGCAGGTGATAGGGAGATGACAATGATGAAGCATGGGTGCGCCAAACTGCCACATCTCAGACAGCTGTTTAGCAACGGGGGCTACCTCGCTAAGCGTGTGTGTGTGTGTGTGTATGTGTGTGTATGTGTGCAGGGTTTAGGGGATGTGTGTGAAGAAAGCTGCTGATAGGTAAAATGCACAAGAGCGTAAAGGACGTGAAGGAAACAACTTCTTGTCACCTTAAAGTGAACACAGTCTCTGTCAAAATATGTTGGCACGGAGCAGGCGATAGCATCTCCACTCTCTGTATCTCTTGTGCTTCAAGGCCTGACGGTAGCCTGCAGGCAAGCCTCAGGCTCTGAGGCCTCCCTCTGCGTGGCAGGATACCAGATCGGACTCAGACACACACAGCTGTGGCCCAGGGGCCTTTGCTCCTCCTGGAGAATGACACTCAAACTCCCCATAGGCAGATTTAAGTGCAATAGAAAGTGATTATGTGTGTGTATCACTTGTATCTGTGTGTTAGTGCGCGTGACATTTAGCCTGCAGCCAGCAGGTATCCAAGGGCCCTTTCAAATTAGTAACAGGGGGATTAGCCGATTCCCCTCGGAGCTCGGTGGATTGCCGAGCAAGGGCTCTGGGAATATCAGGAATATCTGTCACTGAAGAACACAGTGGAACATCAACGTGTCAGTCGTTAATCACACTGCACGTCCTGCTCATCATCCATCGGCCACAGGTTACACAGTCTGAGGGAGCAACAAGCCAAGAAAACAACGGGTTTAAGTTTAAAATAGCACGGCCCTGAATCCCTGTCACCTGACCACTGACCTCCAGGTTGCCCTGGAAGTAGTGGAAGCTAATTTATGTGCTTTTGTTTTGTCTGGCTCAGACAGACGGGAGGTTTAATGTACATTTTAAATGTATTGTGTCAGCTTCAGAAGACCCAAGGTCCTTCTCACCTCCTCGTCTCGTCTTTATTCAACTGTATTTTACAATCCTCTAGAGACGATAGAGTCGGTGAGTCAGATGAACCCGCCTTGAACTTTTAGACGAGGAGTCCCCTCTCTTTTTGGTCCCTAGTAGTTTTTACCTAGTCAAGTCATGTCAGATCATAGTCAACACGCTGAAAAGAAATGAATGATGTCAAAAAATATGCAGTTGTTTAGCATGTTGCTGCTCACCCTAAATTGGTCCAGGATTGATGCGCTGGAAGCCATGTTTTGTGTCACATCATTACCAAAGTGAGCTGGAACTGATAGCCACTCGTTTCTACTGCAGGTACGTTTGACCCGGGAGGGAATCTCTTTGTGATGTGTTAGCATATTTTTTAGCCAATGGGAAAGCTGCTTAAAAATACTTTTTAAGCTAAGAAAGCTTTTACTTACTCACATGTTGGTAAACTAGGATGAACAGCGTGCATGAAACACATCTGACGAGCAGGGCTGGCGTTGATGTTTGATCGGAACCTTCCTACAAGAGGCCAAATGGGTGATTGGAGAAAGAGTTTAAGGAAAATAAGGGAGAACTGAGGCCAGAACTAGAGTAAAAGAGTGTCGGGATGGAGTGATCAGATCACGGACGTGAAAAAGAGGGCAAGTTTGATTGAGGGCTAAAAGAGCAGGAGATGTAGTCGAGGGGTTTGTTGAGAAGAGGAGGGGCAAGGGTGAGGTCCTGGCTTGGGGACAGGGAACTGGAAGTGTGTGTGTGTGTGTCTGTGTGTGTGTGTGTTAACAAAATGCACTTGTGACATAGAGCATTATTGACAGGCAGGGCTAATGCCCCTGAGAAAACCTTCAGAATTCAATCTCATTGATTCCTACAGAAGAGTGGAGGACGCTGCCTCTGGTCCATACCCTGAGTCATTACACACACACACACATATGCACACACACACACACACACACACACACACACACACACACATGCAGAAAATCACGTGATTATACAGAAGGACTTGCACTTCTGGAAATTCACCATGCAAAATGATTCCACATCAAAATCAGATCAGATAAAAATGATTAAAATGTTTTCTGCAAGAAAAAGAAACTCATTTCTAGAGCCGCTTCTCCGTCAGTCTCATGCTGACACTGATCTGTGGGATATATGTAGATGTAGGTATATAAATGTAAATATATAGAAGTAGATATGTAGAATTAGATGTATAGATGTAGATATGTAAATATATAGAAGTAGATATATAGAATTAGATGTATAGATGTAGATATGTAAATATATAGAAGTAGATATATAGATGTAGATATATAAAGAGATGTAGATATGTAAATATATAGAAGTAGATATATAGATGTAGATATGTAAATATATAGGAGTAGATATATAGATGTAGATATGTAAATATATAGGAGTAGATATATAGATGTAGATATGTAAATATATAGATGTAGATATATAGAAGTAGATGTATAGATGTAGATACAGTATGTAAATATATAGAAGTAGATATATAGAAATAGATGTAGCTATATAGAAGTAGATGTAGATATATAGAGGTAGATGTATAGATGTAGATATATAGAAGTAGATGTATAGATGTAGGTACAGTATGTAAATATATAGAAGTAGATATATAGAAGTGGATGTAGATATATAGAGGTAGATATATAGATGTAGATATATAGAAGTAGATGTAGATGTATAGAAGTGGATGTAGATATATAAAGGTAGATATATAGATGTAGATATATAGAAGTAGATATATAGAAGTGGATGTAGATATATAGAGGTAGATATATAGATGTAGATATATAGAAGTAGATGTAGATATATAGAAGTGGATGTAGATATATAGAAGTAGATGTATAGATGTAGATATCTTTAGCACCCACACGCATTGGCAGCGCAGTGATGTTTTGACATGTTTCGTAGACTACATGCATTTGTACACGTCTGCTCATACATGCATGTGTGCGCTTCATGTGTGTGCGAGAGTGGTGATGAAGAAGAGGAAGAGAGTGTTGGTGGGTGTTAAAGGGGTGGTGGATGGGTGGCACAGAGTCCATGTGTTGTATGACCTTGGTCACTGCTGAGGGGACCTAGTTTCTTGCCAAGCCAATCAATAAGCTAAACAGGCGGAGGATGGCTATTTGGAGCATGGGAAGCCAAACTCAAATACTGATAGGTTATCTGTCTGTCCCAGCACCACTTCTGTGCAAATATTGGACCAGCACATTTTTCACGGTGACTTGCATTTGGAAAAAAAAAAAATTGGAAAAAAAAGAGACAGAAGAGGGAGAGGGAGGGGTGTTGAGAACAGACATGGTTGAATGGATAAGTTGCAGGGCAAAATCTCCCTCCGCCCCTCTCTCAGACCCCCCCCCCCCCACTTCCTGAGCCCTCAACCAACAAGTGCATCCCTCTCTTTCTCTCTCTCGTTCGCTCTCTCTCTCTGTCATTGTCTCATCCCTCTTTCTCTATAATTGAGCGTCTACACAAAAGCAAACACATGTAAAGTAATGAATAACAATAGACGTGGCACTACTTGGATATTCCTCAGTTGGGCCCCTTGTCATATACCTATACCGTCATTGTAAATACATTTTTTGTAATGAATAATACTAATTGTTGCTTTCTAAATGAGTTATAATCATAACTAAGTTGTCAGATAAGTTCCTCAATAAATGGAGGAGACCAATATTGACTCCTTTGCACTTCTCATCTTTTGTACCAGAGATGAAACGATTAGAGTGGTCAAAATGATCACGGTTATCCGTGTTATCTGAGTAGGTTCTTGGTAAAGTCATAAAACCTGTTGACCAAGCACTCATATGTACTGTACAATGAAATATTTTCAGTCTGCATTATGAAAACTATTTTGAACAATCAGCACTATTTAATTTTTATCGTCATATATGTAATAAACCTGGTGAATATTGGGCATCATGTGGACTTTTAAAGTGCTGCCCCCCTTTTCTTTGAACTTCTTTTTTTTTTTTCTTCATAAAATGGGTCTATTTTCTTTGTGAGACATATGAGAAATATACCAAAATAACGACCTCCTCGGGCAGTGGCTGCTCCACTCACCGCGATCAGCCACTGAGTGGCTCCCTGGCTGGGTGGGTGCCGTCTGCAAGGACATGTAAAGCACTTGTCAACCTACAAAGTTACCGAGCCAAACTTTCCGCTGTTTTGTTTGTTGTCGCTGTCGAAGGCTGAAAAAATCCCTGGAACGCTGCTACCGCCTTCCACGTGTTTTCTTGGACCTCCTTCGCAGTCTTCGTCTGGATTGTCGCCCTTGATAATACAATGACTATACCAACTGTTTTAACCTTAAACTCTAACCTTGTTTTATTGTGAAATCAGCTACTGTTTTGAACCCCCCCCCCCCCCCAAAAAAAGTTGCAGACAGAAAAAGATTCTAAGATCTGAAAGTAGGCCATGCTAAAGAGCGAACGCTTTCTTATTGTGAGACTCTTAATACACCATTTTACTTCTTTGCCCACATGTATGACCCTGCATAAATCAGAACATTGCCTTTGTTTGACATGATCTAGCCACATTGTTAATTTGTTTTATACATTTCAAAGCCATGTGTTTGTAATTTTGGTTTTATTCACATATTTCACTTCAGACGGTATGAAATTGTGTTTGAATAATTGTATATACATTTTTAAAAACATGAATAAAATGTGAGATGATATTTAGCCAAAAGTTTCAGAAACTGTAAGTGAAACATCTAGAGTGAAAATATCAATTTAATGAATAAAGAAGTTGAAGCTTTGTGAGTAAGAGAGTGCAACAGTGCGTGTGTGCGTGCGTGTGTGTGTGTGTGTTAGACAATGGTGTATCTCTAAATGATCTGTAGTCGATGATGGCAGTTGGATCTGATCAATAATGGATGAGTGACACATGCCAACCACTCTGGAGGGACACCAGACACATCGTTTTCTGTGTGTGTGTGTGTGTGTGTGTGTGTGTGTGTGTGTAGGCAACAGTGAGACCACTCAGCTCAGAGAAAGACAGAGAAAGTACTGGATCATCGAGGGAAGGAGGGTGAGTTTCGGGGGAGAGTGCTTTTCCCATCAGGTGTAGCAATCAAAGCCAGCTTGCGTCGGTACAGAGGAGACGGGAACAATGACTTCAAGAGCAGCGCGCAGCAAAACCACATTAATTATTAGAGAGGAGCGATCAAAGCACAACTGTGACATGAAATAAATGAATTAAAGCTGGAAAAAAATATCGCCATCTGGATGAAGAGTTTCACAGCCTCGATACAACTCACTGCTCAGATGCCTACCCCTGTTGATTTTATTCCCTTTCCCAGTTTTACTTGTCGTTAGAATACTTTGGCTGAACTAGATGCAACAATTACACTTATTTATTTATTTCACTGTACTCGTGAATGGACTAAAATTTTAAAGACAGTTTGTTGTTGTAGATGGAGTTAAGAACAAGCTCCTTTTAAAAAGGACGTTTTTCAAGCCCTTTCGATGTTGATTTTAGACATACAAGTTAAACAGTTGTTGAACACAGAGCTGTACTTTTAGTGTATATTGTGAACAAAGCTAAGCTAATTGTTTCCTTTGTCTTCATGCTAAACTAAGCTGAAAGTCCTGATTCCAGCTCCTTGCTCCATGCTTGTCCTGAAAAATATGGGACGTACACTTTATTTTCCTCCATTTGCAATGTCACAAGATTGATACCACTCACATGTCCAAACCACAGTCGCACAGCTAGTCTATGAAAGCAGTTAGCCTAGCTTAGCATAGGGAAAAGAGGAACTAGCTAGCATAGCTAACAACAAAGCTCATATGTGCCTATCAGCTGTTGAAAGCTCAGTAGTAAACATTAGATGTGAATTATTAAAAAAAAAAAGATTTTGCAGGCTTTTAGCTATTACTCATTCATGTCATTCATCACATCTAAAATTACCATATGCTGTTTTGCTAATCTTTTCGGATTCAGATGTTTCCGCATTTATCGTCCACAGGTTTGTACAACTCAGTCTGTGAATATTTTGTATTTGCATCATTTGTGTTGTGATTCAAGTCCAGTCTGTTTGCATCTTTACCTTGACTTTGTTTGCCCAGATGCTGTTGATGTGTTGGGCGTGGTTGGGTACCGAGCTCGTAACTGAATTGAACCGGTACTAATCATGATAATTCATGTTATATCAGTTGCTGATGATGAGAGAGACAGTTGGTGACAAAAAAAGAGACAGATAAAGACCATGTGATGTCACCCCTGCAACATAATCAAGCCCAACACACAGCCAGGGCAATGGGGAGCTGGAAGGAACACTTGACACAAAATTTGTTCAGTGAAATGCAAAGCTAGCCATGACAATGTTAGCAAAACACCTTTTTTCTTTTTTTCTTTTTTTAACAATGGGGACAACTACTACCAATAAAAAGTACTATTGGGATTATTCTTTTTGTCCTGCCAGAAAGTTTTTTCAACTTTAGATGACACTGCTTTAGGTAACTCTTTCTCAGAGCCAGGCTAGCTAGCTAGCTGTCTTTATGCTACGCTAAATTACCTGGCACTAGGTCCAGGTACTGGACTGTGAGTATCTCTCAGGAAAAAACAAGCACCAGCTCATCCTGTATTTATCGTTGTCATTAAGACCTTCAAGAGGTGGTGGAGGTCTCAGTTCGGTGAAGGTGTGTGATTACAGATTGTGTGTGTTTGGAAACAGCAATGGCCCTTTTTTTGTGTGTGTGCGTATGTGTGTGCACAGCTCTGGCTGGCAAAATGGTGTGATGTTGTCTTCCGGTCTCAGTTCCTCCACTTGGGTCTGGCTGCTGTCCCTCGCTTCTCTCTTTCCAAATATCGCTCTCTCTCTCTATCCCTTCCTTGTTCTCTCTCTCTCTCTCTCTCTGACACTGGGCACTGCTCCCCTCCCTGGCCATCTGGGCCTCTCCTTCACGAACGTGTGTGTGATTGTGCACGCACACTCGTGCAGACAGGCTGGTGCACAAGTGTAAGAGAGAGTTTGAGAGCAGTTTTTTCTCAAGAGGGCATATATGTCTATGTTTGTGTGTGTGTGTGTGTGTGTGTGTGTGTGTGTGTGTGTCAGCAAAAAGGGGCTTCCTTCGCCAGGTGGACAGCTGCTACTTAGTAGCTTTACAGCCCAGCCAGCAAAGTCAGTGAGAGAAAGCTGGCAGACTTAACCCTTTATTCCCCTAAAACAATACTCATGTAGACAACATGTGTGAGTGTGTTCTGAAGTGTGTTTCTGAAGCCCGGATGTCTTAGCGAGAGAAATTGTTTGTATCTGCTCATGGATGTGTATCAATATGCTGTTTGTGTTGTCAGAATTATTCGCTAATTAGTGTCTGAGCTAACACGTAACTTTTTTTTACAGTATTATCATGTTGTATATTTTACTATTTCCTATTGTCATCATGAGGTCATTTTGAGATTGTGGTATATAAATGTTTTGTTTTATCATTTAATTACTTCATGTTGGTCTATAGTAGATAAACTGTTTTCAAAATTTGGCAAAGACCCTAAAACCTCCCCCTCGCATGGCAGCCATCCAGGTTTCTTCAATCTGCATACAAATAACATGACTTCCTAACTCTCAAACTGCGTGCGATGCATACGCCAAACTCAGATGTTGTATGCATGTGACACGCCAATGAACAGAGCAAATAAATTAATCTGATAACGTCCACCATCGGACCACCAGAGATGGCTGCACAACAACACATATCTTTTGGGAGTCAACATTGATTTTTGACATTAAAAGGACAATCGCTGTTCGCCATTTTCAATTTTCACTATATGTCACAAATAAAGGCATGTAAGGGAGTAGAAACAATCTTTTCCGTACCTTAATCGAGGTTTTTGTGCCGCAACTGCAGTTTTGACGGGTAATAAAACACCAGGGTCTGCTTTGACTGTTAAGGTACTTTCCCTGCAAACACTTTACACTCACACCGCAGTCATGGACGTCATGGTGAGTCCAGCCAAGTCCAACAGAGTAGATACCCAGATTGACCGAAGAACCAACACGCATTCTGATTTTGCTACCTGAGCCTGGCCTAAGTATCATCCAAGTAACGCAAGCTGTAAACAAAAGTTTGTCCTTCCTGTCACATAATCAACCGCACAGAAAAAATATCGTCTCCACAGCAACAGCAGACACACACATTCAGAATGCTACCTGCAGAATCCTAAAACGTAAAAACTTCATACCAAGTATACTCGCCAAGCTGATGCGCTTAACTCTGATAGCTGCATTTTGGTCCAAACCCGGCCTGAACCCACTCTGTACCAACGTGTCCAATCTGGCTCGGGTCAGGTATCAGAACTCTTGTCACCATACAATATTTACCTGACGTTCACAGCTCAGGAATACATCATATGTACTGCATTGTGTGTGATGGTACACTGCTTGGCTCTGTGTGTACGTGGACTGTGTATGCGTATGATCTACGTCATTGTGTTTGTGAGCCTGGCAGTCAGATTTAATACCCTTATCCGTCCCCGCGGCCTTGTCTTTGTCTAGTCCTTAAATGGAGGTTTAGTCTGTGCAGCGCAGGCCAGGCTGAACGAGCTTAATCAAACCATTAGAGTGCTGAGCCCTGAGGAACATCTCACCACCTCCTACTGAGATACGCTTTAAGACATGATAGCAGTGCCAAAACACTCAAACCTCTGGATTAGATGGATTTAGCAGTGTCGCGTTAGCTTTCTCTCCTCTTTCCTCTCTGTCAGCCAGTTGGACTAAAAGCACTAAAGGACCTTTTAGAAGACATTTAACACTTTTTTAGAACAGAAACATTTAAGGCAACTCGATTTGCTCATGGCCAGAAAATCCTGTGACGTAGCAGGTGATGGTATGTGCCAGTATTCCAGGGTTATTTCGGGGTTCTCTTCAGTACTTCCATGAATCCCAAAAACGACTTTGTCCTTGAAAGTACAAAGTTCTCATGCGGAACTACTACATGACCATCATACAGCAAGTTCCCCCGCAGACTGATCCTATGTGTTTTTCACGGGTTGTATCCTTAATTGATTTCACATATGACAACTGCGGATTGTTTTTCTGAAATGTTTCTCTAAGGCCAATGTGCAAATGACGAGTTGTGACAATGTCTGCTTTGTCCCTGGTCTCTTTTCTTGGCTGCTTATGTTTCAGTGTTCTTGCTTTGATAAGCAGTATCAGAATGCATTCTTCCTTGCCCCTGGAGGATGACGGGTATTAGTGTTTTCTGAAGAGTCCACTTCCTCCACAGCCTTCGTCCAAGGGAGGCGAGCTTATCAAAACTACTTCCCCTCAGTCAGCCATGTTTAAAGATTAGAAACAGTGGCTTAATTTGAAGAGAAGAGCTTTGGAAATATCAAGAAGAGGCTATCATCCCTGGTGTTTAGTTTGCAGGAAGTGGATATAGATATCCTCCTTTCTAAAACCTTCACTGTGACATTTGTTCGTGAAAAAAAGGGTGAGTGGGAAAGAAAGGAATAGGACTGATGCGTTTCTGTGTTGCAGGAATTAAACAAAAAAGGGATAAAATCGGCTTAGACTGTTGAGACAAGTACATCTAAGAGAATGCACAAAAGGAGGGGTGTAAATGGCGGATTCTTCCCAGCTAAAAACTTATCAAGCACAGGCTTTGTGCTCAATCCATTTAAGTGAGTCCCTAACACGCCCCTATTGTATGCCTTTAATGGTCGAAAAGTGACTTGTGCAGGGCTATCGCCTCTTCATGGGGATTACAGCTAAGTGCTTAAGTTGTGGTGAAACCCGGATTTACTGATGGCAAAGAGAAAAGGGCGAGGGAGGGAGGGCAGAGAAAGGACCCTTACCAAGGATTTGTGTCAGGATCGTGCTGTTCCCCTTGTCTGACTGTGTCAGAGTTGAGAGAGGACAACTGGTGGTATACACACACAATCACACAAGCATTTTGCACAACATTCTTTTACTCTGCATGTTGTATTTTCCTTGTGATCCTTTTCAGTCCGTCCCACCATCTCTCTCTCTCTCTGTTGTATCCACCTCTCTTGCTCCGTCTCACTCTCATCCCCAGTTTTAATTAATTTCTAGCTGTGCTGCCGTATGAGATTTGGCCCTGGAAGTGTCTGCTCCCGCTATTTCAGCCTTCATCTCTTGCGACTGCCAGAAAATGACTCAATGCTCCTTGAGTTTAGAGAAGGAGAGATAAACTCGTCGAAAGAGTGAGAGTGAGAAATGTTCCTTTTATTCAGAGAGCCCTTTGGAGAATGCAGATCTCCACTTGTCTATTAAACCCATAACTGAAACTATCCTATATGTCTAGATATTTTTTTCCTAACTATAGTGAAAATAACAAGAACACAGGTTTAAATCTGTACCAGCAGCTTGCTGACATTTGGACACATGACCCAAAAACCTTCTTCCCATAAAATATCTTGGCAATGTTTTCTAAAATTTTTGTTTCACTTTATTAGGCTCAAGAAAGACACCCCCAGACCTACAGTATAAAGGACATAATACAACTATTTTCAAGGTGTGCAGTTTCCTGTAAGTAAAAACAAAAAATTGATCATGAAAAATCAACAGTGTCTCTGCAATTTGACTAAATAATTTAAAAAGGGCAATTAGTGGTGTGTTTTCCACTAGAGGAGGTGGATGCACGTCATCTCTGTGTGGCAAACCTCTAGGCAGGCTGACTTCCAGACAAGAATCTATGATACATGATGACTCTGATGACAGCCAGTGTGTGCAAGTGTCAGAGAGAGAAAGCTTCTCCTTGAGCATTGTGTGTTTGTGTGTGTCCGTCCCCTGAGCTAACAAGCTATTTGAAGGTAAACTCACGAGCACCTGCCTCTATTGTAATGAACTCACCCACCCACACTCGCACACCTTTCCCTTGCGCACACAACACCCAATACTGAGCAAAGATGAAGAAAGGGCCGAGCCCTTGGCGAGCCAAAGGCCACCTATTCAAATAAAGATGCAAACCCTCTGTCTTTTCTCTCACTAAGCCTTGATATGTTCCTCAAAGCCACTGAGTACCATTGTGTGTCTCTGCCTTTGTTGTGTTTAAGCAGGCTGATGATTATGATGATGATGATGGCGATGATGGTAATGATGACGGCAATGGCAATAGCTTAAGGAGAAGCAGCTGCTGAGGGGTTGAGAGAGGCGCGGACAATCGGCGTGTTTACCCAAGAAAAGGTACACTCTGAATGTTCAAAGTGAGAGCTGCTGAGTGGTGATGACTTGTGTGTGTGTGTGTGTGTGTGTGTGTGTGTGTGTGTGCGTGTGTGTGTTTGTGCGTGTGTGTGTGAATGTTGTTTTGCATACAGCGGGATCTGCACCAGACACAATAACTGCTTGAGGTTGTTGCTCAAGCAATTTTTGCATATGATGTTCAGAAGTTACTTCACCAAAAAAGTGTGTTTTGCCTTTCAAGTACTCAAAAAATAGGTGGCTGTACTTTAGCTCATGAGCACCTTCTTTCCAAAACGTTAAAAAGAGCCAGCCACTGATATTTAGCTTGAAGCTAATAGTGACTGATGACTAAAATCAGCAAAGCTGTCCAAGATCGAAGGTTATAGTTAGCTATTTTTCAGCTCAAATCAAAGTGTTTGTGGATTACTAAGCATATGGTTGGACAAAGAAGACTAGATGGTATCAGACAATAAGCTCAAGAGTTTGTAAACCAGCATTTTGGACAGTTTTGCTGTTGTTTGCCATCAGTTGATATTACCTTCAAACTAAATAAATGTGCCTAACTTTTTCTGCATTCTTGAGTCACAAAATTGGGGTGAAGGATGGAAATATTTGCCTTTGTTAGTCCAACACACCTATTCATGAGTACTTGAAAGGCAAAATATACTGTTCAGGTGAAGTAATGCTCAAACAATATCATAACTACAATTTCCATTGATTCTCTATATTGCTTATCCATTAAGGGTTGCGGTGGGTGGGGGGCTGGAGCCTATCCCAGCTGACATTGGGCAAGAAGCAGGGTTCACCCTGGATGGGTCGCCAGTCCATTGCAGGGCCATCAGGAGCAATTAGGGGCTCTGTATCTTGCTCAAGGACACTTGGACATGGTCACTGGGGAAGAGAGGTTCGAACTAGTGACCCTTTGGTTGCTAGACAGCCACTCAACCTCTGAGCCATGCCGCCCTTGCTTGAATTATATCAGTTGAATTAGGTGTTAATACATTTTTTGGAGAATGAATGACTCCCAGTCAGAAACACGAAACACCTCACACTAAAGGCAACGGTAGGCTTGAAACACAGCACAAGTCACGGTAGAGTGACAGTATGTCAGACGGCGAGGTGTTTATGGCTTGAAGACAGTGTTAAAAGCCTGCCATACTGTAGAGAGGACCAGGGTTCAATGATCTTACAATAGGCAGGGGGAATAGGGCGCACCTTTGGGACGGTCTTTCAGGAAGGCATTAAAATAGCATTGAATTATGGTCCACAGGTGTCCTGGAGCTGGTGGCCAACAGTTTTGTTTGTGCATACTACACAACTTGCTGGACATCTTGCTGTTTTTTACGGGGACTATTGAATTCGTTGGGGTTTATACACTACGCGACAATGGCGGCAAGAGGACGCACATCACCTGTGTGCATCATTCACCTGTGGCCTGTTAGAAATAGTGAAACTCCTACCCAATGCAAAGAAAAATAACTATTAGCCTTTCGATGCCTTCAAATATTTGGGCAATCTGACATTTTCCATCCACACACATAAAAAGTTTCAAAGTCTTAGTATACAAACTGACAGTTTTGCACGAGACACTGATCCAGCCGGGATGTATTGATCATTTTGGTGGCCTGACCTGACCCTCCATCTTGCAGCCTGTGTCCAGGATTTGTTGTCCCCTCGCTGTGGTGACAGTGATATTTTTCGCCCTACTTAAGCTCCAGATGCTGAGAGGCTCCTTGTACTGGCACTGCTGCAAGAGGGCCAAAGAGGTTAATGCACCCAGGGAGGAAGAGAAGCAACCAGCTGTTGGCCTTCTAATGTTTAAAACCTCCTCCCCTCCATCTATCCTATTCTTTCTCCCTCCCTCCACCCCTCAAAGGAAGAAAGCCCAGGCAATAAAAAGCGCTAGAATGGTGAAACATCTGCTGGGAGCATTTCAGTTTGGCCAAGAGCGTCTTAACTCCTCCTAAGCAACAATATGAGGCCATTTTCTAGGCAGGGACGATGGGGACTTAGAAAGAGATAAGAGGAGATAATGGCTGGATGGAGGACTTGGGGGCTGCAAATGCACAATCACAAGGTCCGCACGGAGATGGGGGTAGGAAGAGGGGTGTGCATGAGGCCAAGGGAAAGTGGTTTGATAAACAATGCCTCTGCATTAGCATGATAATCTGAAACATGGTTTTATTTTGATAAAGATGTGGGTTTCACTGGGGGAGGAGAGTCTGCTGGGTGTGTGTGTGTATGTGTGTGTGTGTGTATGTGTATGTGTGTGTGTTCCAAGCCCTATCTGTGTGGGTGCATGAATACATTTCAGATATAAGAGATGTGCAATGATGTACTAAGAAGCTCTTGGCCTTGTACACAAGGGCATGCAGTCGCAACGTAGCATGAGCTAAGCAGTTTATGCCAAGGTATAATCTCTGAATTACACAATGCTTTATCACCATGAAATGTACTGACCTCCAATTCATATCGTTGGATTAAAGCAAGACAACAATATTTATCAAAGATGAGATCATCAATGTTCTTAAAAGTGAAAAAATTAGCAACTAGAAGCACTCAATGAGAGGCGGCACGGTGGTGCAGTGGTCAGCACTGTCGCTTCACAGCAAGAAGGTTCCGGGTTTGAGTCCCTGCTCAGGGACTGGATCTTTCTGTGTGGAGTCTCCATGTTCTCCTGTTCCTGTGTGGGTTCTCTCTGGTACTCCAGCTTCCTCCCACAGTCCAAAGACATCAAGAGGGGACGAGGCTGATTGATACTCTAAATTGACTGTAGGTGTGACTGTGAGTGTGAATGGTTGTCTGTCTCTATGTGTTGGTCCTGTGTTGGACTGGCGACCTGTCTAGGGTGAACCCCGCCTCTTGCCTGAAAGCCGCTGGGATAGGCTCCAGCCCCCCCACGACACTTAACAGGATAAGCGGAAGAAAATGGATGGATGGATGGATGGATGGATGCACTAAATGAGCACATGCCTCTGTCAGGGCAGACTTTCTAGCTTTCAGCCCCTGGAAACTTTGTGCTCGGGCCCCAATTAAAGCTGCAATCAGGTATAAATGAGTCCTCACACACAAGTTCGAGAGTGTAAGAAGGAGATGGAACCTAATAGTATTTGGATTGAGCTGGAAGGGCAGACTAATCCATGCACTATCTTGCAAATATCCCTTCCTGCATCACACGCTTGCTAAGTACTATGTATTATACTTTATAACTTTCAAGCTTAAAATCATATTCAAAATCATCAAAAATGTTTCTGTCTTAGTTGTCTTGAGCTCACAAACATGTTTTTGTTTTACCGTCCTGCATCACTTTGTTATGACCCTAGAATACAGAAAAAGTCAGCCATGTATATATAGCTTGAAGATAATAGCAACAGGTGGCTAACAACGCACTGCTGTCCAAACACATCCGTTTACCAACTCTCAAACATGTCGTTATAATCCACATTTTCTTTATACAGCTTTATTGTCAGTAATCAAAAGAAAATTTGATTTGAACTAAAAATGAACAAATGTCCAGTTTGGCACTTATTCATAGTAGCGCCAAGTGCGAACAGCAGGTGCAGTCAGTTAAACCCTTGTCCACCCTCGGTCATGGTAGCTCCAAACCGGGATTGCGGAATTGTTTCATGGGTAAAGATGTGGATCATACTGGAAGATGTGAGGGATTGTAAACAGATGTTTTGGTGCAGTTTTGTTGTTGCTTTAGCTGAAGTTAGCTATCAGCTGTCATTAGCTTCAAGCTAAATATAAGTGGCTGGCTTTTCCTGCATTCTGAAGTCAAAAAGATGTGATGCAGGTGGGGAAAAAATACATCTTTGTGAGCTCAAGACTTCTATTTGTGACTACTTCAAAGGCAAAATACTTCACCTTTACTGGAATGATCACAAGTGTAAAGAGTAAGATAGGAGCCTGACTGTTTGCTTTTAGAAAAAGTCTCCACTAGATCATGAAAACCACAGATCAACATGTCAGAAATATGTATGCAACTGACAATAAAATCTGGAGCAAAGTTGTTCGTCTCAATGTATTCTCAGTATGTAACAAGACAACATTTTGCTCCTACATAGATTACTATTACTGCATTCAATTAAAAGGAAAAACCATAAACACCAAAACTGTTCCTAATAAGAACACACACACACACACACACTACTGTGGCATATCCTCATCACATGCTCTTGTCATGTACTCTGAAAGTGAGAAGTAGCAACAGCTGGGTTTACCGCAGCGTCTGAGCCAAGTGGGACTGTGTGTGTGTGTGTGTGTGTGTGTGTGTGTTTGTTCTTAACTGCTTTTCTAATTATAATGATGGTATCTTTGCCATCTCCTTGCATATGTGGCACATGTATAAGTGTGTATGTGCAGATCCAATCATTTGGTCTACTGATATGTTACATGACTATGTGAGTGGCATTAAAAGTTGTGTGTGTGTGTGTGAATGTGTTTGAGTGTGTATGCGTCTGTCCAGGCGCCACAAGCCCTTATAAAAACCCTTTGACACTCAGCTGTTTAACAGCTCAAACTGTCTTTGCTCAGTGGATTAATCGTGCACACACATACACACACACAATGACCTCCATGACACTTCCAATACACCCCTCCCGAATTTAACGTGAAATAAATAGGTGTGTATGTATGTGCGCGGGCAAACTTTACACACGTAAACTGGCCTGCTGAGGGCGTCCTACTCCATTCAGCTTCGCTCTTCTGCAATTTAACACTGTGGTGACAGGTGCTGGTCCAAGAGACAATAGAGCTCCTCCAGAGCTGGCAGTCAGCACCCGAGAAGGAGGGAAAAAGAAGAGGCATTTGTAATTGTGTGTGTGTGTGTGTGTGTGTGTGCGCCAAAAGAAACCCTCCAAATCTTTTCTTTCTACAAAGTTTTGCCTAAATTCAAAGGTAATGATAAGAGGTTTGATAAAAGCGAGAAAAGACTTTGAGAAACAGCAGAGGCGAGAAAGGGAGACAGAGTACGTGAACTTGAGTGTCACTGAGAAAAACGTTTAAAAAACAACCTGCTTGCGGCTCTTCTGCCCCCCCCCCCAAAAAAAGAAAGACTGTTGAAGGTTTTCAGCGAGTCTTTGATTCCGCCGGTTTGCAATGTGACTCCTCACAAGCACAAAGACCAGCACTTTTTTTTCCAGCAGCAGCCGCACAATACAAACCTCTGCTGCCAAATTGGATTCTGTGGCTCCGATTCAAAGTGTTTGGTGTTTCTGACGGTGTATTTTTAGGAAGAGTGTAATGTATGTTTCCTTTGTGGGTACACACACACACACACACACACACACACACACACACACAGATCACCATTGTGTGTGTTGGTGCCGGAGGTTAATTCCCACAAGTTTTCATAGGCTGATTAATTAACACAAATGTCGATACATGTTTTCTCTTGGAAGTCTATATTGGATTTCCTTGAAAGAGTAAATGACTGAGTTATATTCTCTGACATGTTGATTAGTTTTCTTGCCATCAGTTTTCTTATCTCACTCATTTTATGCTTAGAAACATGTCATCAAGGAGGTTTAAGAGTCCGTATGTTTCAAGCCAAACTTCCTCTGACTGCCTCACCTTGTGGTCAGAGGTGAGATGATAGGCAGGAAACGAACTTTCCCCTCCAGCTCTCGTTTTTCCTCTGTCATTCAACAACCGCCATCACCTCTTGTGTTTTTAACCGAGCGAATTCCTTTGAAGGCAGATGGTTCCAAAGTGTTTGAAGTTATCGCCATCCATAGCATCTCGCTCCTCTCGATGATGACAGTCATATATTTCTGCACCGTCCTGCGAGGTCATTTGAAACAATAACTATAATCAAACACACTACAGTGCCAAGTTACTTCATTTCAATCATCTTGTGGCCTTCACAGACGTTTGGATGGTGCTAAAGAACCACATATGTGTCCGGTAAAACTGATATGAAGCGCAGTTCTTCCCTCTTTGGATTCACTCCGAACTATAGCTGGACTTTGCCATGTGACTTGTCTTTTTTATGCAAAGACATCAGAAGTCATGGTTAGTTCAGATTTAAAGCTACAGTTTTAGACTTAAATGAACATAGATTTAAATACTATAGAGCACTCACCAAATGAGGTCAGTGACCTCATGGCCACTAGGTAAATCTCTGTATTTCACATTATACAGTATGTAGTTTTTATTAGTGACAGTTTTCCTGCCGTGAAGCTGCATGTGTGCACCAGACACTTCACTTCAGCTGGTTACTGTAAATCTGTAAATTGTGGCCAGGGGCTTTTATTTACTTAGGCTGTTCAAAGCACCAGCCTTTATTTGGTGCAGGCCTTTATTTCTTATTAGGCTTCTATTGTTTAATTTTATTCATAGAAATAAAGTAAAAGGCTACACTTAAAGTGGGTCACCACTTCCTGATCACCGTTTAGTACGTCATAGATTCAGTATTAATATACTTTGCAAACTGCAAATTCTCAAACAGAATATCGGTGAATCGCAATTTTCGAACACAATATAAATACATACGGTATACAAGTAAATATAAATTACAAGTCTAAAGAAGTGGTAGGCTAGATAACCCTTTTAAAGACCGAGCAGACAGGAGGCTACCCTCACCCAGCAAAATTCAAGATGAAAAGAAGATTAAATTAAGCAAACAACATGCATGGGCATAAACAATCAAATACCGCTAGTCCACCGTAACTAACAAAATCAGAATTTACTGGTAAAATAGCTTGACTGAATAATAGCATGTTTAACATCGTACCAGTAGATGTATGAAGCAGCAATTTTCCACAGCTGTTTGGTGTCTCCCTCAACACCCTCCTCCTGCCCATCATCATCATAATCACTATCACTGAGAACAACACGTTCATTATCCAGCAGCTCCTCCTCGTCGGCCTCATCCTGCGCTTGTTGCGTGTTCTCCTCCTGTCCCCGCTGACGCAGCTGTGCAAGCGCATCCCTGCCAAAACATGGCTGGGCTCGGGTAAATATCAAAGTGCTTTGCCGCTTTCTCTCCCGAATGTTCTTCGTAATATTTCGGCACCAATACTTTAAATTTAATATCAAATTTACGCCTGTGTGCCACAGTGTGACCTACTGCTCAATCGTTATGTCTCCTTGCAACTTCATTAGTTAAACCGTTAAAAGCCAAAACAACCATATGCATCTTCAAAAAAGAACAACTTGCCAGCCCATCAGCGCGGGAAGTCAGTCCGCCAATTATTGCCTTCAATTTGGGGGCCGGCCTTTATTTCTCCATATCGACGACGCCCTCGGCTAGTTTCTGAGGCCTGGCTACAAATAGAATTCCGGCCACAATTTACGGTAACCATTTGCTAACTCGAACGCATATAAATAATTCAACAGTTCTTGATTTTCAGATGTTATCATTCAATTTCATTGGTACATGTTGTCTTAATCTTTGTTCTACAACTACAAATAGAGCCTATTATGTAAGCATGTAACTACGATTGTTTGTAATACCAGTCTCTGCCAGAAGATGGAGACATAAGTTCCGCACTACAGCTTTAAAGGTCTATGCGGTATTATCTTATTTAATCTAGTTTTATTTTGGTCCTTATGGCCTCCACTTAGTTTATCATTCACATAAGTAAATGTTGATTGTTCAGTGGAACAGACAATAACACTGCCATCAGAATCAGATTGGTCATCATTATTCGTATCTCCATTTAAGACGAAGTGAATTAAATAGCTCACACTTTTTTCCTGTTTTTTTTTTTTTTTATACCACCTTAACTTCAACTTCCTGCTGTCATTGCTTGTTTGAGTGAAGGCAGAAGGGAAAAAAAAGAAAAATTCATTATGGCCTCTTCTTCTCCTTCCTGTTTTAAAACGAACCTTGATTGTTGGTACTTGTCAGACATTTGCAACAGTGTCATGAATAGTAATGTCATACTCAAACACAGAGGTACATAAATGGCCTGAAATGCTTGTCACTCTTACTTTTAGATCGACAATTTTGTACTCCTCAGTTCATTTTAGCTCGTTCTTTTTAGAAATGTGTACCTCTGGCCCCCCTGAAGACCAATATTATGCTTGGAATGTGTCAAATTCAGGGAAAGGTCTTCAAAAGGGTACCTGTAATTGCAGAACTATTCTTGTCTATCTCCATTTTGAGTGTAAACTGTTAAATATTCCTTTGCACCTATGTATCACAGTCAGACATTACATTTAACGTCTCACCACGTATTTGGTGGAAATGATTGTGTTTCAATTGGCTCATAATTGTGTGTGTGTGTATGTGTGGTTGTGGAAAGTGTGTGTACTTGGCATGTCACAGGGGCCAGGTGCAGGGCCGGGCTGTAATCACGCGCACGGGTTCTGTTCAGGATAAACAGGGTCTCTTTCTCATCTCTCCAGGGGCCACCATTTCCTGGTACTCTTTGTAATGGGAGGAACTCGACATCACAACAGCAAAGAGGATCAAATAGTGTCCGTTTGCTGAGTCAGGTTTAAGAAAAAGCAGTGTGATTGACTTACGCACACCAGACCAGAATTGTGTTTATATGCAGTTTGAATTTAATTTGTTGAGTGTTTTATTACCGTACAGCATCACTTTGTTTAGCATCCTTTCACAACTAGAAACCATTTTGATACTATCAGTTACTGTGTGACCTTTTCATTCTTCATTCATCCCCAGGACACAAACTTTTTTTTTTTTCTTCAGAATTCCCCCTCAGTCTGTGATACCCTACCTCCCATCCTCACCGCTGCCTCCCCCCCCCCACTGCCTTGCGGGGCAGGAAGTGGAGCAACTCAGACGTACTGTACGGTCCCTCGCGTCTAGGCCGGAACCAGGATGTGTTGCTAGGCGCAGGGATGATTGTGTCAGCACTTGCTGGCCGCTTCATTTCCTTACAGGTGATCTCCTGAATGGACAATGACAGATATACGTTTCCTGCTATTTTTTAACTTCTACAGGAGGGCATCAGAAAAACATGAAGCACTGTGACCATGGGGCCAACTCCACAAGGTTCCCAAAGTTAGCTGGGCTTCAGACGGTTTGAGACAAAGACACATTCAGCCAGTCAGCCGCAAGACCTCCCGGTGACCCTGTGACCTCAGACTGGAGGTGGGTGTTTAGTACAGTCAGTGGTGGTTACAAATCCAGGAGGTGGGTGGGTGGCTGATGAGGAAACATTGAGGAAGCCACTCTTGATTTCTGACGCGTTTGATGAACTCTGATGGGGTAGAAGGTCGAGGGGGATGAGAGGGTGATGGTGTGGTGGGAGGGCGATGGCGTGTGGCAGGATAGCTGAGGTCGTTCCTTTGATTTATGATTTTTTTTTTACTTTTTCTTGCTGTGGAGAGGGGATGGGTTGTGAAGGAGGGATGCAGCAGGAGGTTGAAGCGGAGAGGTGGTCACGCTCTTTTGATTTATGACTGGTGTGATTAATGCCTAAGGATATTACCTCTTGGAAAATTGCTGGCCCCGCGACTGAAGCTGTGTTTTGATACACGTCTGACAGACGAGTGATTTGGCCTCCTTTTGTTTTGTGATGCCAACATAAGGAGGGGTCATCTCTTGGTCACAAGTCAGGAAATATCTTTTTAACGAGTAAAATCATAAGAAGTTGAAGTAACACTTTTAATAACTTTTGGCTAATGTTTAGTTTATAGAACAGTAACATTTATTAATGCTCTTTCTGACCCTTGCATAGTGGGTAACATAAAATTATTACTACACATATTTGTTAACCGTTAACTAATGGTTGATTAAACATTATTTCAGCATAATTATTAATTTATTAATACTCTTTGTGACTCCTTGTTAAGTGGAGAACGTGTATTTCTTAGGCAAATGTCACCCTTCTCTGCTGTAACCTTTAACATTACTACTAAACACATTAGTGAAGTGTTAACTAAGGGTTAATCAAGCATTACTTAACTATAATTAACCATTTATGAATTTTTTTTGTTCTTATTTAGAGACGCTTTAGTAAATTAGTTCTAAACACATTAACTAATGGTTAATTAAGCATGACTAATGATTAGGGAAATATAAACAAACCATTATTAATGCTTTTTATTGTCAAGTGGGGGGGCAAGAATGCCAGAAGTGAACACGATTAGACACAGTAAACACATTCCAGTTAATGAAGCATCACCAACAGACAGGGCAACATAAACTCACCATGATTAACATAGGCTTACCGTGAAGTGTTGCTGGCTTTGCTTAAATGGTTACATTTTTCACTTTTTGATGTCATCAATGTTCACTATCATGATTGTTTTGTGATGTTTAAGTCAAATACTAAACATGTTTTCCACAATAGGATCACATTCATTTCGTATGCTTGACATGAGCATTGAAATCACACTAAACACGCGTAGCTAAAAATATATATTCTACACATAAACAACTTCCGTTCATTCACGGTGGGCAAGACAGTCTGTAAGCACAGACAATGTAACGAATGTTATATCTTCTCTCATAATTGAGGTTTTTATTCTGCCATACTCAAATATATTCTTGACACTTCTTTCAACTTCTTCACACACACACACACGCACATGCACACACACACACACGGACGATAGAAGTTGAGGTAAAAGGAAACACTAAGGTCAGCGATGGTCTGGGACCTCTGCACAGCCATCTTGTTTTCAGAGGACATAAATCACATGAAATCCACCGGTTCCTCTTGTCTTCAAAGGCTTTTGTTTTACAGCCTCGGCACAGAGGTTATCAGCAGGGCAGCAGCAATAGTTGTGTATAATAGACCTACTTACACAGGCCGATAAGATGCATTGAGAGTCACTCAGTGGCTGTCAGTAAAACGACAAGAGACTCAGGGTGTTTTTTCAGGCTTTGAATTATATCACATCAATGTGGCAGTGTCACCATTTTTCGGTGTAGACTCATTGGCCAACATACTGCATTGAAGAATTGTTTGGGTTCCTGTCTGTGGGTTCCTACGACTGACCCTGTCTGGGTGATTAAATAGGTTTCAGCGCCATCCTCCTCAGCCGGATCAGAAGGTTATACACACAGCAGCGTACAGTAGATATTGATGTCATCAATAAAAGTGTCTTGGACTTATGTCAGCTGACTAGACGCTCCAAGGTTAAGCGGTGTTAAGCAGACCTTCTCCTCCTCGTTAGACACTCTTTGTCTCAGTGTCAATCACGCCATATGTCAGCCTCTTTTATGTTTGCTTGTTCACTCACAAGTTTTCTTGCTCCCACTGCTGTAATCCTCACACAGCCCACACACACACACACGCACTGTAACACACACATGTAATCGTAGGTCACCCTCACGGTATTGCGCTTGTTGAACCAAGGAGTGCCAATGGGGAAGGAGGGGTTGTGTTAGGGGCATCGGCTATCACTAATCACTAACACTATGGCTAACGGTAGCGCTGTGGAAGCAGTAGCCTAGCAGCCGTGTGATCTCCAGCTAACCTTGCCCACGGGCCTCTTTTGTCTGCACGCCGCACACGGCTGGCTCCATCCTCTCTCTGTTATTGAGCGGGTTGAGGGAGGGGGGTTAAATCAATGGCGAATTGCTGGCACTGTTCTCAGGACAGTGACCGAAGCCCAGTCTGTTGGCCCCCTTTGCCTCCCTTCCTCTGAGCTCTCCCCCCTCTTTCTCCTGCCTCCCTCAACTGGTCCTCCACCCCTCAGTCACCACCACCACCACCCCCCCAACCCCTCCTGTCTGATTGACACTTGAAAGGTGGCCGAGGATGGGGCCGGAGGCGATGTTCCACGCTCTGGAACCCTCCGTGCAGGGGAACAGCTGGTGACATCTGCAGAGAGGCCCACAAAAGGCAGTTGAAAGCGTGCGATCGCGCCCGGTTCTTCTCTTCTTCCCTTGTCCCCCTCAGTCTCTCCTTCTCTGTCTCTCACCCTCTGTCTCTGTAACCCCGCTCTCCCTGCTCGTTCTTTCTCTTTCATTTGCTGTGCTCCTCTCCCCCGCTCTCTCTCTCTGCCTCAGATGTCCCCTCTATCTCCTAAGAGCCGTCGCTTTTGTCTAAAGCAGAGATACAGGCACCCAAGTGCCTTTGAAACGCATGCTTTAAACTTGAAGAGCTTACGCTGGAGCATGTGTGTCTGAGCGCAAAGACAGGGAGGGGCAGAGAGGAAAAAAGGTGGGGGACAGAAAGTAAACGCCTGTATGTTGTAGAATAACAAAACAGAAACACTTTTCTCTCTGTGAAACACACTCCCTCCAGTCATGTCATTTATTTATCTGTCTGCTTCTTCACTGAGAATCATCCAGCGTCTCTGTGTTTGATCTTCTTACATGGAAAACTATCGGCTGTATTGATATCCATGCGCACACGTCCAGTTAAAAGCTGCCTTTTAAGAGGGCCCATTGTCCCTGTTCAATGGCATTACCCCGGCTCAGCTCACAGTGAGTGCTTGGGAAGCGGAAGGGGGTATCGACTCCCGTTAAAAGAATCCAAACGCGTTCACTGACGAGACACACATCGCCCACAGGAATGTCAAACTTCCGACCCGTTCCCCCTCTACCCCCCACTATCATTCCCTCTCATCACTCCATTTTTCTGTCCTCGTGTCAAAGGCTAACACTGTGCTGTCGTCCTCTGTATTTGACAGTTTTCTCTTTCGTGTAAACTTTTGTTCAAATATTGCGGAGTGGCTGTGATACGCATCGTTTCAATAAACACATTTGGAACATTATTGCACTTCCGCAGCCGGCCACACCTGCAGCCTCTTCCCATCTCTGTTGCCTCTCCTCTTCCTCTAAGAACGCTGAGTAGAGGTCAAAAGGTTGGCCTGCTCCAGGTCCCGTCCTGGCATCAATATTTCAGAGCTGTGTGAATCCCTCCTTTCAGGGAGCAGGTCTTGCTGACTGAAGGTATCTTCAGAACCCAAGGGCCGGCTGATGGATGAGCACAAAGCACCCGTCAAGCTCTGAGCAGCGCCGCAGCCTGCACTGTTTGTGTTATATGTGTGTGTGTTTGTGTGCATGTGAGCGTGTGCTGTGTGAGTATAAGTGGGAGGATCGGGCAGCTCCCCCGCGGTCTCCTTTGTTGGGCTAACCTCCGGTTTGAATGGAGCGGGAGCTGTGAGTGACAGAGAAAAGTGTAGCTGGCGGTAAAGTGAGATATTGACCTCTCAATCGCCATGGAGGGTGAGCGAGGGGACTAAATCGGTCAGCAGTTTTGTATGAAAGTGTACTATGCACCTGAAAGTTTCAAAGAATCAGTTTAGATTTTTTGAATAGGCACTTGTGCTTTTACGCTTTTTGGATGTAAACTGTTTGCCGTCAGGTGAAAGCGACAGAGCGTCCATGCAGGAGCGCCGTGCGGTTATCCGGCTGAGCTGCTCAGTAACATGAAACAAGATTCCCCCCTATGATAATATTCAGTTTCAGCTCTGCTGGCGTGTCCTGTCTGCCCCCGTCCAGAGCCCCTCCAAGACAAAGAGGGAAGGAGCCTGGCAGGGGAACAGTAGCTTCTTGTTATTATGACATGTGGTAACATGAACTCCTTGGAAGACTTCTCCTGTCATCCCGGCCTGAGGTCCTCTTTATTCCACAGGCAGGGGATGTGGAGGTCACGACCTCCTGGACAGATTATGTTGGAACATGCGGCGCTGTGTTGAAACTGACTTGAATGCATTTATTGGCTAAACCGGTGACGGGCCTTTGTGCAGACTCCCTTGGGACGCTGAATACAGATTAGTCCATGGATTGCCTATTCATATCAAATTGTGCTCAGCCGGAGTTTTATCTTGTGCTACTCAAGGTCTCAACATTAGCTTGAGGAGATAAAAAGGATGAACAAACACTTTTGGTCTTTTTTTTTTTTTCAAAATAAATGTAAGAAGCCACACCTGTAGGAACCTAAAAAGTGTTCTCACACCTTTATAAATGCTGGAAGTTCTCCATGAGTCCCTTACATTTATCAAGGGATAATACTCTGCAACAGTTCCTGCTGTGTTACTCAATATTTTTCAATGCAAAAGCGATACAAAATACACTAGCACCATATACAAATATAACAGATCTAAGGTTCCTGTAATTGCAAATGTTCTGACTGTCCTATGCATGAATGTCCAGAATTTTTCCGGAACGTCATAATATTCTCCTTCTATTTTTGAAAGAGCTGTTGGAATGTTGCAAGCCCACATCCCTTACACCAAATTTATTAATTAATTTATTCAGAAGGTTCTGTAGATGTTAATTTAAATCTGGGGAACGTTTGCCTCCTAAAAAGTTGTTTATGGAACCTATAGAGAACGATTTGGAGTTGTTTCTTTTACATCCTGGACAAATGCTCCAAAATTAAAAGTTCTCTCAAAGTCGAGTTGGGAACTTCAAACTGCAGGACTTTCATGAAAAGATATTTTGTGAAGGAGCAGGATGTTCTTTACCTTAAGGGAACCTTTGGAGAACATTACGTTCCTCGAAAATGTCCCCTCAGCGTGGCTTATTGCTTACACACCGTGACTCTTGGCACCTGTTGCTGTCTTTTTCACTCATATTTGTGTCATTTGTTGTTGTTTCACATTAAAAATCCCGAAAGCTTGAACCAGCGCTAACAAACAAAATCAAAACCAAAGCATTTATTCAGATGTCCAGTAAATATGTGATAATGACTTTTGACTGTGTACCTCCGCAGTCCTTGAAAACATATGACACTGTGTGTATTTTTTTTGTCCTACAGGTCAGTGTGTTTGACAAAATGTGCCAGTTACACTTGGCCTCTGACAGAACCCTGCTATTTTTAAAGTCTTGTTTGTTGCACTATTAATATTCTCACTCTGTAGTCCCTGGCAGGGTTCAAAGGCGCACGCCACGGTGTAGGAGATGACAAGTCTGCTGCGGCACTGAGCGAGCCAAAAAAGTGACAGCAACGTGGCCACTCTCTCTTGTTAACGAAATAAATAAATGTGGTCTGAAAAGCCAATAAGCGGCGGGCGGGAAGCGGAGCCAAGGATTGCTGCGTCAAAAACAACCGCTTCAGCCATTAATCTCTCTAACTCTCTCAACCCGCTTCTCACTTTCTCTCTCTCCCTCCTCTGAGAGAATTACCGCCATAGATGTATAATTCACAGTGGTTTGGCTTTAGAAGGCAGCGGTTTTGTTGGAAAACATGGTGACAGCCAAGTTAGCGCAACCTCTCATTCCACTCAGCCACCTGTTCACTGGGGAGGGGGCAGAGTGGGACACTTGATTTATATTTCATCTTCCCTCCCAGTCTAATGACTTTGTTGCACAGTCAGAGCTGGAATTTGTCTCATGTGTTAAAGATGACAACTTAAAGGAATCCTGACATGATTGAGCACTTAAGTAGACACTTTTGCTTGTAGTTTAGATTGCTTGTTTCAACTTTGACTTGTCAGCTTTTAATTCCCAAGATCGACTCATCATTTCACATCCAATCAGTGTCATTAAGTTTAAAAGAATAGCAAAACTTGTATGAATATGTATTTGGCAGCCTTCCCGAGTTCTCTCCTAATTTTTCTTTCGATCAATAGTATTCCTTCATTGGAGTTAGTTTTTGGATACCTGCATCAGTGTGGGTGTACACGTGCGTGCCCATGTCAGTGCCATTTATTAGCATGACTTGATTTTTGGAGGTGAGGAGGAATAACAAGTTAGAGCTTTGGCAGCCGCATGCTCTCGCCCATCTGCGCGGCCCCCGCATCAGTCTCAGGGTTTCCTCGCCGATGATGAGGGCTGTCAGGGGCTTTTTAACCTCCTAACTGCTGCTCCCCACCGGCCCTAATCACACATTAATGACATCAGGAGGACCCCGGGGCTGGCAGCATTGCTGCCTGCGCAGACAGAGTACTGATGAAGAGGGCAATTACCGACCAGCAAATAGCATAACCTCCACTGATCTGTACAGAGGTTATGGGCTATTAGTGAGCAGGTTACACACACAAGATACAGCAGCGGCTCAAGGAAGGATCTGGTGCTGAGAGTAATTGGGGAGTTGCGTGTGTCTGTGAGTTGGTGAGGAAGGGGGTTCATACGTTGATAGGGGAGAGGTTTTATTAATCTCATCCAAAACTAGTTCACTGTGGCCATCTTTTGTATCTCTTTCTAGATCTGAGGCTTCACCTTTGAGTGTGTGATTACTGATTACTATGCATAAGGAGTTGATCTGTGAAGCATCTCTGACTGGTATTCATATTTTATCAAAATGTCTTTGATTTCTACCAGACACAACACGCACACGCACACACACACACACACACACACACACACACACACACACACACACACACAGGTCTGCATACACTTGCCCCTTCACACACTCAGGCTACGCTCTCAGTCGTGTCCGTTTCCTCGCTTGGTGATGAGTGAGAGTGTTTGTATGAAATATTAACAGGCCATTTGCTCCTCTGCTCCTCTGTTTGAGAGCTGGATGTTGGCCCTGTGTCTCCAGTCCCTCTTTGAGGCCATCTGGTGGGTATAGGCACCAGGGAGTTTTCCGGGAGGGGGCCCTGTCACCCAAACAGGCTAGCCCAGAAAGCAGTAGCGCCCTAGGGATCGATACACCCGACCTGCTGGGTGACGGAGCATCAAAGCCTCCCAACCTGCCAGATCACTGTACATACGACAAGGGCCACTGATATGTAAACGCTACCGCTCAGCATCAGACCCTTTGGGGAGCCGCCACAGTCTTTGCACCACTTCTAAAGGATTGTTTTGAGTGCAGTTTATGTGCTATTTATGTCTGCCTTTGTAGGACAGCGTTTCCCCTTCGTCGAAACGCCCACCATCCCTTTGGACAGGCTTTCATTTAAAGCCCCCTTGTTGGAAAACCACTTAGATGCTTTGTGTCTCTCCTAAAAGACACTCCTAAAGATGAACTTGAAATCAAGACATCATTCAAGAATTATAACACTGATAAACCGAAAACTGACCAATCACAACCCTGAATTGGAACGTTGTCTCTCTCTCCCTTTGAATGATAATAATTGCCACTGTGTTTTCTTCCCATCTAGTAATTGCAGCTTTTCAAGAGACCCTTTCCTTTCATGGCATCAATCAAAAACACTTTGGGACAACTGTGTGTGTGTGTGTGTGTGTGTGTGTGTGTGTGTGTGTGTGTGTGTGTGTGTGTGTGTGTGTTGACATTTGATGTCCTTGTTTTAGGTAATGGATTTGTCCCTGGCAGAGAGAGGGGCTGGGCCAGAGGCAGTCTTATGGGGCCCCTGGGTTAAGGAAGCTGCATTAGCCGACTGCTAACTGATTACTGATCAGACAGCTGGTGCACACACACACAAACACGGGCATGCCTGCGCACATACATATGTGCAAACACGTACATACATGCACTCACAACTGTGCTATTACTGTAATTAAATGCTTCTGCAATGAAGATGCACTGAATGGTCAGAAAAAGCCCATAGGAAGTGATAGTATAAGGGTTTAAGAAGCTCTTTTGATAATTCTTCATGTTGGAATCATATTTTCCTTTTTTTTAAAAGAAGTCATTGCATATTTTAACAGGCTTTTGAGATGTTGCATGACATAAATGAAATCCCTGCAGGAGAATGTGTCAAAGATCTGTAGTGTACATTCCAGAGCAACACTGGTTACCTCTCAGGCAAAAAAACACATACAAAATTTGTTTTATTCATGTATGCAAACACATCCTCACACTGTTTCTCAAGCCACACACACACACACACCCTCACACACACCACATCTTGGCCGTTCACTGGTTGGCCAGTGTTTACCAGGAAAGCTGCTGCCATGAGTGTCCATGTGTGACGCTGGCAGCACCTGGGGCCTCACAATAAAAATACAGCCATCATCAGAGAGGTCTTATTCACAGACCAACACACTGTTAGCGTTCAAACACAGACGAGCCTGATATGATCCACTGGCCCCGAGTTCAAACAGCATTTGATCTCTGCTGTACCCGCGATAAAAAAGGACTTGATGTCACAATGGAGGAAGGCAGGTGGACACAAATGTAGAAATCAGTAGCGTCCAGGTAATAGATTGAGATTTTTTTGTAGAGAAAACAAAGAACAAAACAGGAATCCAGGTTTGATGCAGGCAGCTCAATGGACAGACAGATTTATAGAGGACCCCACGCCTGAGCCAACACCCTATATGCTGTCATGAGCATTTACACTTGTGCGCTAGTGTCACGCTGAAATCCCATAACCAGAACATTGGCTACCGATGACTTCTGTGTTCCATAGTGACGAGTTTACTTCAGAGCAAACAACTGAACAAATATCTGTGACACTGGAACAAGGAGATGATGCGTAAGAGGAATTGGGATGCTATAAAATAGACCGCTGTTACAGTCTGTGTTGCCAAAACATGTCTAGGGAGGTGCACAGCGTACAGTACCTTGCCATACCCAGCTAACCTTGCTTCACCAGGCTTCATCCCCCCAGGTGAGGAAACGCCTGTTATTCATGTGCTTCATCTTTTGTTTTTCTGGTTTAAATCGATAGCCTGCCTGTGCAAATGATGTGTATCTGGTGGTGGGTTGGCCTTAGTTCCTGTCTTGTCCAGATCCACAGTGTAGATATGACACAAAAATACAAATTTCAGAAATGGGATTACAGGAAAAAATAATACTAATGATGCCTAGAAACAAGTGACACAGAGCAGAAAAGGAGCTGATTGGACAAAAAGGACAGGGTGGGGTGGAAAAAACTTATTTAAAATACAAAGTGATCAAACAAATGAGGGAAAGCCAATGAGGGAATGAGTTAAGAAATAAATGCATACATAAATGACTCTTAAGTGACAACCTGTTATCTGTAAACTGTGTTTATAAAAATTTCTCCGGCATTAAATCTGATGTCACAGTGATTTTTGAGTTAGAAAAAGGCTTTATCCTTTAAGGAGGTTTCATGTTACTGCACATGTCAACTACATTAAAGAGTCTGCGGAGTCAAAGCACTAATGTCACAAATGGCTCATGGATGTGTGACACACCAGAGAAGAATAGATTTGATAGTGTGTTAATGGACAATTTTAGTGTCGGATTACATCCCATGGGAGCGGCGATGCTGTACAGTGGATGCTCACAAGGCACAAAGGCTCTCTCGCGCTCTCTCTCTCTTTCTCTTTCTCTCTCTCCTCTCTTTCTCACTCACTCACTCTCACACACACACACACACACACACACAAAATTTGACATAATACAGCATAACTTGGTTACTTCTTAAAGATTCTGATTTGAGAATGAGTGTTAGCAGAGATTTAAGTGTGTGTGTGTGTGTGTGTGTCTGTGTGTGTGTATGTGTGTGTGTGTGTGCGCGCGCCCTACAGTATGTAATGGTTAAATAAGGCAGATTGAGGTGTTAACATCATTATTGCACATTTCCTCCCATGAAATACAGTATTGTTTCCTCTGTTGCCATCACAATGGGAATACCATAATCCCAGATTAAAAAGGACACACAGGCGCACAATGAGCCTTTTGTGTTAGTCTTTTTGCATGCGTGTGTGTGTGTGTGTCCCTGTGTGTGTGTTTGTGTTTGTGTGTGTGTGTGTATGTGAAAGCATTATTGTTTACTGTACATCTTAAACACCTGCAGTAGGGGGAGGAATGTTCTCATGCGTATAGGCTCCTGTGTGATGTGCTGCTCTCTATTCATGTTGCAGCAGAAGGGTCACATGGCATTTTCATAAACTGATTTGTGACATGAGAGCTGAAAGTGATCATATTGTCCCACTGAGTTTGGACACTCCCATTTAATAACCTCAATGTTAAGGAATACAAAGCAGATTTATCATCATATCCTGTCTGCTCCGGATGATGGGGACTTAATTTAACCAGGCCCATATGGGGTCTCCCTGGCCTTTTTGCAAGGGCTAAGGCCCCCCTCTAACACTCTTATAGTTCTTGGTCAGTCATGCAAGAGAATCTGTGGGTCACAGAGCCGGCAGCTCACAAGTTGCTCACTGTGACAGATGTCCTCTGGAAGATTTCTGCACCCCCCCCCCCCATCCACCCATCCACCCTCGCCACCTCTGTCATCCAACCATCCAACTCAGCTACTGCTTCTAAGCTGAGCGGGGAGAGGTGATCCCAGCCTGCTTAACCTACTTCCCAAGACCTTCCTCTTAACATCGGTGCATGTGTTTTCACGCATCAGGATAAACAAACGACATTGTTTGAATAAAGTGTTTCAGTAGATTAAATGGTGCAGAACAGCCTGCTGAAGCACATGCTAACACGATGCCCCACGTCAAGGAGATGTTAACTTCTTTAGCATATTGGACTCACCGATGATTGCAAGCAGGCCGTAAATGGCGAATATTCTCCATTGGGTGGTTGAACTGGGGCTCCACACCCTCATGCTGCTACAATATCTCACGATTGCAGAGTGATGAGCTCTTGCTACATACAGTAGCTGCAGCTTCTAGAAGTAGCGGTGCAGACCTCTGGTGCAGCTCAGGAGAAAGATCAGTAACATTAGCGCCAGGCTCTTTTGTCTTAGTGCCGCCTCGAGGAACAAAGTAGTGGAAGGAGACAAGGTGGGCCTGCACTAGCTTGTACAGTACAAGAAAACTAGATTTATTGAGAAAACTTGTGTATTGTTCACAAACTGCCATTACAAGAAGATTCTCAACCCGTGACTAGAGACCCTTTCCTCTGTTTTCTCTCCTCAAACTTAAAACAGATGGACACAAACAGATGGACACAAACCGGATGGAAGGACGATGATTGCTGAAGCTGCTTTGCAGCATCGAGTGCAACCAGACTAAGGTGATCACCCTTACCCTGTCTAGCAGACACAACTGTGTCCCAACACTGTTCACATCTGTCCTTCTCACAGCTGCAAGGCCCGCAGCAGCGCTACAGACTACTCGCAGCACCGATGTGTTGCTGGAGCTGTTTTGTTGACTTGCTCATTTGATGAGTTACATTTTGTCCTTTTCTGTCTGTTTTTTTTTTTTTTTTTTTTGCAATCAGGAGTCTGCACATGGTGTTTTATTTTGAAAATTACGCCATTTGTTTGGGGACTTCCGGTCTGGCTTGATCTGCTCTTGACAGAGAGTGCCTTCCATCTTCAGGGATGCACCGCTATGCTTCTTGTGGAAACCCAGGCATTGTCTACGTTGGCCACGAGTAAATGCAGCGCAGCAGTGTCTGGTGGAAATCACGTGGGTGATGGTGAGCTGATCGGCCACAGGAGATGAACCAGGTGAACACGAGAAGCCATGTCCCCTGAACACACCCAAAAACATTCAGGAGGCACACGGGAAGAAGTTCTTCCAAAAAAACTCATGACAGTCATTACATTGTCGCTCTTGACAGAAGTTTGCAAAACATATTTTACAATCCTTGGTTATCCTGAAGTGTCGGTGCTGTTAACCCTGAACCCTACACCCTCCGAGATGAAGCTTGAGTGATCTGAGTGATGGGACATTTATGCTTGGCTTGTTGGTGTTTTTTTGTGAATAGATTAGAACTGCGATAGTCTCCACTCGGAGACTATACAGCCAACCATCACAATAGTGGATTAGAGGCCGAGCAGTAACTAACTCTGCGCCATTTGCAGCGATAAAGATCAATCAGTCAGATGAAGGGGGGGGGGGGTCTTTAGATGTAGAGAAATTAAACATAGGGAGGAGGCAGCAGCAGCAAAGGGCGGAGGGACTCTCTTAAATAAAGAGAAATTAAACAGATGAAGGGGATGGTATCTTTAAATACTGCTCAGCCACTGTTCTGCCTCCCTCATCCTTTAATGTAATGAGAAGAGGCAGAATAAAAGGTTTGAACCGAGGATGAAAAGGTGATGGTGGTTTTTTTTATTTTATTCTTCTTTTTTTCCCCCTGAGTGGTGAAAGCCTTATCCTAATGTAGATTGGATGTTAAATCTGAAACACAGAAGAGTGAAGCTTTAGAGTACGTTCACCTCATTTCACTTGGACTGACGGAGGGTGGGTGGTGGTGGGGGGGTGTAGGATGTTCTGGATGAAGACAGAAAGAAAAAGAGAGAAGGGGTCCCTGTGTGGGAGTAGTGTGTTATCACAAAATTGTGTGTATCACAATGTCTCTTAGCTTCTCCTGTACTGAGTTTGAGCATAAATACCATTTGTTGGTCAAGCGGGTCATTAATGAGTGGCAGAGAAGAAAAAAATCTGTGTGTGTGTGTGTGTGTGTGTGTGTGTGTGTGCGTGTGTGTGTGTATCTGAATGTGCGTGAGTGTGTGTGTTCTCTGTAATAATAATCCCTCTGAAATCCAGATTTCTCAATCCGGTAGCTCAAGCTGACACTTTAAATAAAATCATTCTAATCCCACATGGTAAGAGAAATGAAAATGAGGAGATTAACATGAATGAGGAGGAGGACGACGAGGAGGGGGGGGTTGGCGTCACTGCCTTTCCCCTCCCATCTCTGTCACCTGCCTCACTTCCTCACTTTCTCTCTCTTCTTTGAACCCCTTCGTCCGTGGAGATTGTCCTCTAGGGGTGAGAGACTAGAGTTTTTCACTTTTGGGGTGTTTTTTCTTGGTGTGTGTGTGTGTGTGTGTGTGTGTGTGTCTGTGTCTGTGTCTGTGTGTCTGTGTCTGTGTCTGTGTGTCTGTGTCTGTGTCTGTGTGTCTGTGTCTGTGTCTGTGTGTTATACCAGGGGAATACAATACCGTAATTAGATGCTGGCAAGCCACTGAGCTAATCAAATGACGGGGAATGATCTCCCTTCTTTAAAAGAAAAACAAAAACTCGCACATTCATTCACTTATAAATTCATGTACTACTTAAATTATTTCCTCTTAATCAAACAGTTATGATACATGTTTGTAGGCAGAAAGCCGCTAAGGAGACATGAGGTGGGCAGCCATAGTCTCAGGGAGTGTTGGTTACATTCAGCTTCATCCAGGACAGAAACACCTCTGAGTGTTTTTGCCTTCCAAGAAATGAAAAGGCCTTTTTGCATTTATTGTCTACAGCAGACACAAGATGGGCTTTAAAGCTCATGTTTGACAAAGATAAAACTGGGACAGCTCGTTTTACAGCAAAGAGGGTGTCATGTCCACCACCGCAGAACCAACTACAAGCTTGTTAATGTCTATGTTTCCACCTGTAGCTCTGAGAACTCATGCATATCTGGACTCTGTAAGTTCACATCTAAGCCTGTAAGTGCTGCACCGGATCTGTTGCACCGGCGGCGGTGACATCATTCTCCCTCTCCAGCTTCTGGGTTGAATTTCTGGGTGATGTTCAAGCTTGCAGGTACTTCTTTAAATTTGTAGCATAGAATTTTAGTACAATTTCTGTGTCACAATCATGTTTTTGTCCCTTTTGCAACAAATCACATCTTCTTTTGTTGTTTTCTGTCTTCTCTGCTGTTTACGCTGCTGCGAATACGCACCAACCTTTGACCTCTGACCTCTGACTTCCATCCAGGTACCACCACCACCAAGTGGAGAGGAGCAGAAACTGAGTTTTTCCAATACTGAAGCATTACATATTTGAAAACTATGTAAAATAGATATTTCTTGAATTGCAAATCTGATGTGAAATGAAAAAGTGCTCACCCAAAATGCTGATGACCCCCTTTCACTCTCAGTGGATACTGGTCTGAGGGCTGGTTTGCTTTGCTCCACCGTGTTGCAAAAATAACAGAAAAACAGCATAAATTGAGGGAAACAGCTAAAATGACTTCAAATAGCAGGAGCAGAAGCATAACCTTGGATGGTTCGATGAGTATGAAAATGATTCTATTTTACGGTCTTCGCGGTAGCTGGATCTCAACCCAAGTGACCAAATGACTGGATACTTTTCGAAGAACAACACACAGTCCCTCCCTTCTTTCATTATTCATTCATTTGGATTCAACAAAACTGAAAGTTACTTTTTAGATTGACGTGGCAAACTTGGCAAAAAGTTGCCAACTCGCTCATCCCAGCAGTTAAACAGCTGTCGTTCATTTGGTGTCGTATTTCACCTCCTGATGAATGTGATTCCAATATTATATATTATATATTCTTTGATTCAGTAGTTTTAAATTAATTAAATTGTTTAAAAAAAAATCGGATTTCGGAGTTAATATAGGGAGCCAGCATTTCCTCAGACAACTCGGAGACATGCGACTGTTCTAGATCGCAACGCGTGTGCTGCTGATGCATAACGAAATAGATGTTGGCGTAACCTTTTCACCCCATCACCCAAAAAATAAAAAAAGCACAGCAAAAGCTCCGTTTGGGTAGCAAACACTTGATAATCACTGTTTTTACTGCTTAATCCAGCTCTTGTCCTCATCCTTCCTGCTTGCTCCTCTCTTTCTATCTCTCCATCTCTGTTGACCTTCCTCCGCTCTCTTTCTCTCTCTCTCGCTCTGTCACCTCATCTTCATCTTCTCATTTAGACGTGCGTTTCTCTCCTCCACTTTTTATTAACCCTCTGCCACACACAACACACACGCACTTTTTCGCCATATGATGCATTTACCCTCTCTATTTTTGACTCCCTTCATCCATCTCTTATCTTTTTTTCTTCTTTTCTCCTCCCATCTCCGCCGACATCCCTTCCTTTTAAAGGATAATCTTCAACTAAGTGGACAGCACTTCACTCTCTCTCATTCCCTCTTAAGTGAGCATCGGATAAGCTCAGATTCTCTGTCGAAGCCCCATGTGTGGGGGGGTGGGTGATCGAGCCCAGCATGGATGTCCTAAAGTGGGTCAAGACAAGGCCAGTGCCTGGGTCCTGTGGGGATGATGATGATGATGGGACCAGTGGCATGGAGAAGAGGCTGATTGCCAGATAAAGTTGGAGAGAGATCACTGGAACAGATGGACATCATCTCTCTCCGCCTATGTGTCGATCTATCTCGAGCCCCTTCAAGGCTGCATGACCTCCACTTTGCAATAAAAGATGAAAAAACAAAAAGAAAGCAGAAAAAATAAAATAAAGCTGAGATAGAAAAGACATCCTTGGCTATTAGAATGATCTGTTGTTGTTGTTTTTTTTTCTGTCAGGACACACAAAAGAAGAAGAAAAGATGCATCTATGTGGGCTAAAGGACGTGACACTGGTATGACACAGGATGCACACACACACGCACACACGCACATACAGGTTATGCTGAATGTACAAGATTCACCATGCCTCCTTACTTGAAAGAAAAGAAACCCTGAGTCAGGCTGCACGCACACACACAAACACAAACACGCACACACACATCTTTTTTCCCCCTTCTCTCTGTGTCCTCTTTACGGGTCACTGGGTGAATAAAGCCGCTGTCACTTTCCTCTGGGAGGCGTCGGTGACAGCCACGCTGACCACGATAAACTTCCATACAGGAAGAGGAGATTCCTGCAAGGAAAAGGCCACGAGGATCAGGAGTGGCCCCGGGCGTCACTTGTCCTCTGGCTTAGCTAAAGACACTGAAAAGAGCAGTGTGTGTGTGCGTGTGCGTGCGTGTGTATGTGTGTGTGTAGTAATGCGTGAAGGAAGTTGGGGTTGGCAGGGCCATCACTATGCCACTTAGTCAGAATAACTGAACAGTAATATAATCACTTTGTGAGTCTAACGAGACTGTCTAATTATAGTAGACATCACATGGATATAAGTCAAGTCAGAATAAAAATAGATTTGGATCAAGCTTTCCTGACATTACAGCATTTACAGTAATGACAAGACTTCTCCGCAAAAGATTAAATGTGTATACAAATACAACTACAAAATAAGTATCTGTCCCTGTTAAACCCTTAAAAGAAGGACTTCAGTATAGTTACAGTTCTTTATCCTATAAATATTAAACTTCCAAGATTACTTTCCACCACTGTGTCCGGATCACCATAGACCAGAATACATCACCTCAACAATCTCATCAAAATATGCTCAGATTGTTCAGGATTCAATCAACAGATCCAGAGAATGATCGAGAGTATTTCCAGAATCTGTACTTTCTTCCCTCAAGCTGTTCAACCTTTACTCAAGGAATTTAACTGAAATTCATCCTTGACGTATCCAGAAAAATGCCGCTAACAGCTTTATCCTACCAGTGTCCTGGGACAGTTTTCAGGATGCAGGATCTACAATTTGATCCAGATCACTTTCGAAAGTGAATTAGCTGTCCCTTGTGACATCACTTATCTTTCTACCAAATTGGATCAAAATCTGTCCTCTAGTTTTTGGGATATCCTGCGAATAAACCAAGAGATCCGCCCAGGAATTTAACAGCTTCTCCCTGGATCCATACTACACCCCTCTACCAAATTTAGAGAAAATTCACCTCATAGATTTTACTTAAACCTGCAAACAGACAGAAAGACAAACAAATGACAACATTCTTTTTTCATGGCGCCTTTCATACAAAAGTCAAGTTGCTTTTGTATTTCAGCACACAAAATGCATGCAAACATATACATAAGTAGAAAGAAGGTAAATTCCATAATGTAGGTGTGTAGCAGATGAAAGCAGCCTTCATATATTTAAGGATACTTAACTTTTTGTGAATTTTATTCATAGAAGTGATGACTAAGGATTTTTGCACTTTTCAAATGACTCTAAACACACCAGCACCTGTAAAGCCCACTTCCTGAACAGAAAGCCTCAGGTAATATTCCCCTTCCTCACACAAATCCCACAGGTATTTTTGCTGCTCACCACCTCCAGACAGAAGCAGTCGATCTCCGAACATTTACAGGAGGACAGTACAGGGGGACATTATTCTTAGAGCAGTTATTCATACCGACAGAACAAAAGAAATAACATCCTATTATGGCGCTCCGCGAACGCTGGATCTGTACCGGCACAGGTGCTTGAGGGGCTCATTTATAGTCAGGTTAGGCCATGGTGAAGGCATGGAGCTATGGTGCGGCATTTATACACACACACACACACACACACACACACGCAACTGAGTGAAAGAAGCTGCTTATGGGTGTACAAAGAGGAGATTACTGTCTCTTCTGAGAACTGCTGTGTATATGTGTGTGTGTGTGTGTGTGTGTGTGTGTGTGTGTGTGTGTGTGTGTGTGTGTGTGTGTGTGTGCATATGTGTGTTTGTGTATCCGACTTCACTGACCTGTGCTGATCAGTAAATATTTCCCTTTGACTGTATTTTATGGTAATGAATGCATCATATGATTGCTCATGCGTGTGTGTGTGTGTGTGTGTGTGTGTGTGTGTGTGTGTGTGTGTCTCAGTAAGAGCATAACTGGGAGATGTATGACAATGATGCCACAAATAGGCACATGCCTCTCTATTCTTGTCCCCTCAAGGCTCCTCTGGTGTTCTGGTGGATGTACCCGGGGGGGTTAGGGGGTGATTTGGACCAGGGTGTGTGTGTGGGTGTGTGTTTGTGTGTGTGTGTGTGTGTGTGTCCTCACTAAAGAAGCGGTTTTGTTCCAAAATCCAAATTCTGACATCTATAAAACATATCCCTGAACTCTAAAACAAAATGGTTTTTCAAATTAAAAGACACTGTTGCATATCACTGAATTTACTGGCAATCCTGAGCACTTTTTTTTTTACCTAGAAATTAAATTTTTAGAGGAATTAATCATCTGAATGGTCCTATGCCAAGTAACACACAACAGGGTTTTCTTTTCCAAAGTGTCTATAATAAGACATTCTAGGGGAATGCCAAGAACCGAACGCTGGGCTGGATTGTTTGTGTAGCGTCTCCCTCTGAAGCAGTAAAAATCAGGGGAAATAATCACCAGATAACCCGGCACTTCACACATTCTTTATTCTTTGTTCACCTTTATGTCTCCACTGGGTGGTGTGGGTATTTAATGCACTATTATCAGCCTGTGCACTTGGCTCCTATATGGCCAGGCAGTAAAAACCCCTCTCCCTTTCTTTCCAGAAATATTATACTTCCTCTAGAGGGGGTCATGAAGGAAAGAGCGCCTTCGAAGCCAAATTCGGCACACCCTAAGGTAAGGAGAGTATAGGGACCTGATTGGCCCAGAGCACCTGAACCAAGTCGGCACACGACAGGATGAGGGTGTCGGCATCCTCCTGTTAAATGCTTGCTTCCTGCTGTTTTGCTGTTCTTTTCTTTCTCTCTCTCTCTCTCTCTCTCTCTCTCTCCTCTTTTATCTTTCACTCTCATCCCGTTCTTCAGGCAGGAAGTCATTGGAATGGAAAAGAGTGAGATGATGATGGAGGGGAGGATGGAGGATGAGAGGAGGTGGGGTGGGTTGTGCGTGTTCTTCCAAACAAGCAGCACCCTGCCCAAACAGCTAATAATCCTAAAGATAGATAGATAGAGAGGGTTTGAGGAGGAGAAGGGATGGAGTTGGGGGGGGGGGTCCTTCTCTAGGGTCGTGCTCAGAGGGCATCGGGCAGCACGAGAGGCAGGATGTTATGGTTTATTCAGCCCAGGAGTGGGGGCGATGTGGACAAGGTGCGCCTTGCCCTCAGCACCAACATCAGTGTGATTTATAGCGGCGCTGGCAGACGCCTGCGTCCACGGGGAAGTCTTTGAAATTGGTGTGTGTGTGTGTATGTGTGTGTACATTTACATGGCTTGTGCTCATGGCTATTGTATATGTCTTTGTATCTCTTTTTTTTTTAACTTGTGTTTTAAGTGTATGTGTGTCCATGAGTGCTGTAGTTTTTGACCTGTGGTTGGAGTGAGCTCCTGTGAGGCCCAACAGAGGAGAGATGGTCAAGCTTCTCAGATTAATTACAAGTTCCACACACGCATATAGAAAAGACCATGAAATAGCACAGAAAACAGATGGACCAACCAATTTTTGTTACTTCGACTGAAATTGTACTTTTCGGAGTCTGACTTAGACAACACATTTGGTCGTGTGTATGCTTCAGTCAGTCCCGGAGAGGCTAAGGTATTCCTCTGCCGCATGTAATGTCAAACAGCGCACAGTCGAGGAGGCATCAGCCTGGTGGGCGCATGGGCGGAAACAACATATTTCTAGATAGATTAGGAGATTAACTTTATGCTATTCCTGTTTCTTTAATTGCCTTTAAATTTAAGTCCACCATTCAACAGGAATGCCCCTTGCTAGCTTCCCAACATGCTTTAAGTGACGCTGAAGGTGAACCAGAGGAGTTTTTCCGTAGAGACAATCTTAAATCTATTAGCTTTGAGTGAAAAATTAGCCTCAGGGAACAAGTGTCGGTATTTGCAGGTTGCAGCGTAGCCGGTGGTTACCCGGTCATCGACCTCCTATTTCTGTCTGCTGCTCACTGTTTATAGCCTGTATGGCAACTTGAGACATTTTCATGGAGTTGAAAGATGATGGATACTAGCTGATTGTTTCAAAAGTAAATGGCTTACACTGAGTTAACAGTTTAAAACCACTACAACGGCTCTGTTAAATCCTAAGACTACGGGCATTTTACTGACCTTGCATTTCCGCCAATGTGTAGCATCTCTTTTGCTTCCCACTGGGTCTGAAACCCATTCAAACCTGACTGGTCAAAGCTACTCAAACCAGAAGCTTCCCTCCTCTGCCATTTTCTCCCTTGCCTACAGATTCTGTATTATATCCAGAATCTATCAACCAGCAGTAAACAGGCATACTGCCACCTATTTCGGAGGTATACTTTTGTCAAAAACATGTTTCTTCCCCACTTCTTGTACACGTATGACGACAACGAATGTAGTCCAATTAAGTGGCCTAATCCAGCTGTCACGATGGCTTCATTTTAACCGTAGAATTTCCTTCGTATTCCTACGGATACGGTACAGTGGCGCATTCTGATTCAAGCAGCTCATCAGTTGCACTGCCTGCAAATAAAGGAAGTTCTACGGTTAAAGACTGTAGAGCCAAGAGAAAAGGCCGTGTGACAGAAAACATTAAGCTAACAATGTTGATTTTTTTTTTTTTTTAGGTTGTCCTTTATTTAGTTGGATAAAACATGTTTTCAGCACATCCTGTCCACAGCACTACAACAGTGAGCTACAGAGCTGCCGGCCCTGCTACAACCCCACTTCAAACAATCCAAACTATCCCTTTAAGGTCATTCGAAAATTCTGTTTCCATGGCAGCATCTTCTTTGCAGTATTTCCCTAAACGGGTTACTACATTACAGATAAGAACTAGAGATTTCATTTTCAATTAACAAGTAGCAGAACAACAGCCTCCACCATCTATGTCTGCATCTCTGTCTGTGCAGGCAAATAATAACAATGTTTGCCTCCTCCTGACCTCCCCTCGGGCAGCCCAATCTTCTCTGGTGTGAAAGGTCACCGAAAGGTCAAGAGAGGTCACCAGCAGCGAAGGGCCACTCTGGTGTGGAGGCCCTGCTGCAGCCCTCATTGGGGTGGTCAGAGGTTACAAAGATACATAAACCAGACAAGAGGGTGCCAACAGGTACAAGATGTGTGAACGGCTGAAATATGAGAGCCGACTGTTGCAGAGAGCCACACTTAGAGCCCATGTGTGCTACGAGAGCCTCTCTACATGTCACTTCATACCCTATAGAAAGCCTCTTTATAGTATTTAGGGAAGTGTACTGATCCCTAATTACCCTTAATTGTCACAGCTTTGTGTGTGTGTGTCTGTTAACCAACCATATAGTCATAGAAGCCATTAAAAACTCATTAACATGCATTTTATTTGAAGCCCCCTACCCCCCTCCATACACCCCTAATGTATTTTCCGTGACTTTTTCTCCCCCCCCCATTCAGATTTAATTTAACAGCCATTCTTTGATTTTATGACTTGCCTCTGTTATTGTAGGATATCTTCTCCCTTTCTTGTAATTTTATTTTATGACATGGAGTCAACGGAGAACAATACGCCCCTGAGGGAGCACCACTTAGCCCACCTCCACGCCAACAAATATAATTACCGGCGATCAGAAGAGTGAAAACAGACCGCCGCTTATCTACCGCAGCCTGCGTTTTTCTTTTTTTTTTTTATCTTTTAAAGGTCCCACCGCTGAATGATGCAGTGGAAATAGTGGGCTTTCTGCCACTTGATCCACATTGTGACAGGAAAACACTTCAGAAGTTCTAAGAGGGCCTCATTCATGAAATGTTCTTAAACATTTATTTGTTCTTACAAAGTATTGGATTTTTTTTTTTTTTTTAATTTGACCCTCAATTTTTTCTTGTTTGTAACTTCTTGCTATAGAGGTACCAAATGGAAGTCAGGAGCAAGGAGTTATAGATATCCATCAGGCTTTGCTTCCTGTCTGTGAGAATTCGGGAGATAAAAAAAAATCCATGAATGTGTAAGAAGACATTTGTGCGTGAGAACGTTGGTTGTATCAGGCTCCGCGCTGGCTCGCTAATGCATTGTCCTGAGGAATTGTCATCGAATTTGCACAAAAATCCACTGGGACTCAAGAATGACTGTGAAAAATATTTCAGGTCAAGGACAAAGTTCATGGTCACTGTCATCTCCCGTGCACACAAAACCTCAGGGACGCCTCGAGGAAATTTCTTCAAATTTGGCACCAATGTTCACTAAGATTCTTAGACAAAAGTCGAAGCGGAACGTGACCGTCGGCTCTCACGAACGTGATATCTCAGGAACGTCGTAAAGACATGTTTTCAAATTTGGCCCCAATGCCCACTGGGATTCATGGATGAACCTCAGTGACGTCGGCGGTCTAAATCCAAGGTCGTGGTCATCTCACATGAATGTGATATATCTGGTAGGCCTTGAAGGAATTTCTCCAAGTTTGTTACAAACGTCCACCGGAACCAAAAGATGGCATGAAAAGATTTTGTGGTCAAATTTCAAGGTAAACATGTTAAAATACATCAATATTTCTTTCTTTTCTTCTTCTTTTTTTTTTAAAGGAAAATATTCAGCCTAAGAGCGGCCACGTTAAATTGTCACATTATTGAACAGAGTTTGGCGTGGGTGTAAGCTCACCCTCCACCAACTGTGACCGCGGCCTCGCCGTGAGTGAAACAAGCCAGAAGTAAACATCTAAAGTCCTTTCGTGTTTACCAAGTAAAGTCCTCTGCTCCATGTTGACAGGTGAGAGTTCATAGGAGCAAAGTTGGTCCCCTCCCTCCCGATGGGGCTGCAAGCCTGAGTGTGTAACCCCCAAGAAATAGTGAGTGTGTCAAACAGAGGGAGAGATAAACAGGGAGAGATGCTGAGGGGGGTGTTTGACTTTGAGCGCGTATAAGCCCTTATTTCATGGTGCCATTGTTTGTTTTAAGGACGTCAGGCTTAATACAGTTCCGGGCGATTTCCCAGCATGTCTGTGCGCTCAAGCACCTCCAAGGCGCTCAGTGAGTGTGTGTGTGTGTGTGTGTGTGTGTGTGTGTGTGTGTGTGTGTGTGTGTGTGTGTGTGTGTGTGTGTGTCGGGCAGACATTTTTTTAAAAGCTTGTTGGTAAGAAAGTACTGAGTTGTTTTCTGCTGAAGAAATAGATAATTTCGAGGATTTTGATGGCAAAGACTAATGACTGTAGTTTTAATGAGTTTGACTGCAGCCACATTCCCATCAGCCTCGCTGAGCAGCATTCTTTTAATTGCCTATTATTTCCACTGGGGTCAGACATGAAGCTTTATTTAATGTCGGAGGAGCGAACAGCCCAAACAGTCCTCTCTTATGTACATATGTGTTGTCATGTTTAACAGCAGCGTTACAAATCCTTATAGTTTCCATTTCTTATTATTAGATTTGCCTTTGAGTTCATCAGTGTTTGGAACGTGCATGTTCTCATCTTTTACTGGCAACTTCGAAACATCTCACACACACACACACACACACATGCAAATAAAGCAGGTTTGAATTTGAATGTTCGCAGTACTGAATAGAAGGCCATAGACATGACCAATCTCTCTCCCTCTCTCTCTCTCTCGCTCTCTCTCTCTCTCTCACACACACACTCTCTCACACACACTCACTCTCTCTCTCTCTCTCTCTCACACACACACACACACACACACACACACACACACACACACACACACACACACATAATCACCGCTACTTGTAGCTTAGACAGAGAGATGTGGGTCATGGAGGGCTGCACTCTGGCAGCTATCACAGCCAAGAAATAATATTAACATATATATGTAAATTGCTGTTATTTCACTACGGCACAAGGACAAATTAGTCTCACATTATGTCAAACACGTTTCTGCCTCTAAATGGGTTTAGCCAACAAAAACAAGTGATATATATAAATATTTTTCCTTCCACATCCTCATCTTCATCATAGAAAACTGAATATATTAAGTGATGGACATGAGGCCCGGTGAGGACTTCTAGGCGATGAGAGTCAGACGCCTACTCACTTATTACAGCCGGACAAATCATCCTCTCCTCTCCTCCCTCTCTCCTCTCTCTCTCTCCTCTCTTCTCCCCTAAACCACCTTTTTATTCAGGGACCCGGAGACCTCTCCGGAACAAAACAGCTTTTAGCGCTACCATTTCTCTTTACTTGCGTTTTCCTCGCAAATAGCGTCTCTCTCTCTCTCTCTCTCTCTCGCTCTCTCTCTCTAAATTGTGTCTTTGAAAAGAAAACCGCGCTGTTGTAGAAGCTCATCAAGTCATTATTTGGTTAGGACCATTTGGCCACTGTTTGCTGATGATCAAGAAATGTGTTCCTTTCTCTAATAAAAAACGTTTTTTCAACAATAATTCACGTCATTTGAAATTTAGCAAAACTCCGTTTGTTTGTGTCTTTTGGTTGTTTTGGGTTTTTTTCCCCCTCTCTTCAAATTTATAGTCTAAATTAGCTGAAAGGCCCAATAGTCTATTATTATTGATAATTATAATAATTATGAAAAGAAGAGGAAGAGGTAAAATATAATCAATAGTTGCGATGACCCGCGGTTGATCCAGATTATCCAGAGGAGAATGAGGCTACTGGCTCCCCTCCAATCCGACATACCATCAGCAGCTACTTCATTGTGGTCAGAATGCGATAAAAACCTACCTTTATAACACCTCTGGGAGAAATATTCTTTTCACAGCCTCCCTCTTCAGAATTTGGGACCAAAATCTAATAAATATGTCAATCATTTCAGCTATCAGCGCGCATAGCCAGAGCGCACTATCAGTCTTGGGCATCGAGATGTGCCCTGCTCGACAACCCCACACCCCCACCACCACCACCACCACCAGCACCACCCGCCTAAAAAGAGGGAGGAAAGTCAGTTTGAAATAAATAGTTGATCCACCTGGAAAGGGCCGCGATAAGAGCAACCGGTGTTAACCAACACGTTTCCTACACCCCATCCGAGTCTTCCTTTTCCAAACACGCGTTTCTTTAATGTCCCGGCCTGTTTTTCCAGCCTGTGTGCGCACCGACAGCGCCCAGGGGAGCCGAGGCCAAATCAGCCACAGGCCAGTTGGAGAGCGCGGGGTGGGGGGGTGGTGGTGGTGGTGGTTGTGGTAGCGGTGGTGGGTGTGTGGATGGGAGGGGGGCAGGGAGAGGGGGATGGGTTGTGGGGTGCCCGGGACACCTGCTTTGGAAAAGACACTCCAGACACAAAACTTTGCTGACTTGGTTGCAATTTGCTCGCCCTAAAAACACACACTTGCTTGCGACATGGAAAAGAGACTCGCCTTTTCCTTTCTGGCACCTGATTGAGGGGAATATGGAAAATAAGATTTCTCGTTAAGTACTTTAGGATCCTGTTTGTTCAGCAGATGAAAAAAAGAAGATTATGCGCGCAACGCACGATAACCACAATTTATGTAAAAAAAAAAATCAACTGGCTGCAAAGGTAGATTAATAATAATAATAATAATAATAATAATAATAATACATTTAAAATAATTTTCAACGGGCTTCTAATCTGAGGTAGATGTTATCTGTATTTGCAGGAATCCAGCCACAAAAAAAATGATCCAAAATTATCCTTAGAGTCAAAAGAGGGAGGAGAGAGTGGGGAAAAAAAACTGCATGAAGATTAATTTTAGTGCCACAAAAATGAAACATTCCTCACACATTTTCAGAAACAATTCCTGTACATCACCTGTTGTTCAAGGTTGAGAATTTAGACATTCGTAAAGCTCCGAAAATGCAAAAAAAAACAAAAAAAAACCAACACCAAAAAACAACAACAACGACAAAAACCAACAACAACAAAAAAAAAAGACAATTCGCAGTGAGCAAAGCAGCGGTCACGGTTTCTCCTCAGAGGCGTCAGGCAGGTTTCTCGCTGGAGAGGATCAGATGTCAGTGTTACAGGTGGGGATATTTCAAAAAAGGAGAAGGAAAAAAAACGAATACATTCTCCAACCTCTTTCGATTTGCGAATAAGAGAAGCTTGACGCTTTTACTTAAAGTTTCTAGACGCATTAAATAATCTTTTTTTGGGGGTCTTCTTCTTCTTCTTTTTTTTTTTTAGCGCAGGGCTGCATAGTTTCATTTTAGCGGCAGGCTGCTGAATCCGAGTTTCATGATCATATTCGCGCGTTTCACGAAGAGAGACGATAACTCTCCTCACACGTTCGCCTCCCTTTTCATTTAAAATAAATAAATTAATACAAATTCCGAATCAAAGCCTCGTATTCGTAAATCAAACTTTACTCTAACCAACCAGAAATTAAAATATCTCTACATGCCACTTTGAACCTCCAATACCCAAGTGACTCCCCGGATTAAGCCCCCCTTTAGTCCGAATATGTGCCAGAAAATACACGTTACTGTTGAGAAGGAGGGGGAAAAGTCCCACTACAGAGTTCAATTTGAATTAAATGGATTTATTAACGCAGTGATAAATATGATCCGAACATGCATTAACAGCTCCTCCAAAGAGATTAATTTGTGTTTTCACTGCAAAACGTTACGAAGAGATCGCTACAAACATTTGTTCTCTATTGGATTCGTATATTTAAAAAAAAAAAAGTTTGCTTTTTGTCATCAAATGCTCTTTAAAACTTAGGAATAGTTTTAATAAATTCTTCGGATCCGGCCTCTTTCCCGTTTATTACTGTCACTTTCCCGTGTGAGAACGCGCAGCATGAGAGGAGTGTGTGTTTTATGTGTCAGAGTGACTCTTACTCTTCGGTGAAACTGGAAGAAAAATGATTTGTAAAACAGCAGTAATTCCTTTTGTCCTACAGCGCTCTCTCTCTCTCTCTCTCTCTCTCTCTCTCTCTCTCTCTCTCTCTCTCTCTCTTCTGCTCAAGTCCCACATCCTCTGGTCAAGTTCAGTGCGTTGTTCTGGGAGCCGGACGGACGCTTCTTATTGGTAGGTTGCGACGGTTACATCACGCCGCTCGTGACGCGCACGTCTTCCTGTTTCCTTCAGCCGCGTCTTAAAGTGAATCTTTTAGTGGCGGAGGAGCGCTCCAGCATCCAGTCCTCTCCATCCAGCGCGCCTCCGAGACGCACACACTCTCTCTCTTTCTCTCTCTCTCTCTCTATCGCTCTCTCTCTTCCTCTCGCCCTCGCTCTTTCTCTCACTCTCTTGCACTCCCTCTAGGTCTCTCACTCTTTTAGTTCAAGCAGAGGATAGAGGGAGAGACCCGGCGAGTAGCTCGTCTCATCTTCTAGAGGTTTTTCGCTCGACTTTTTTTTTTTTTAATTCCAGCTCGGAGACACTCTTTCTCTTTTCTGACTCTCAGCATCCAGACATCTGCCGCGCTGATTTATGCGTGTATTCCTTTTTTTTTTATATATATTTTTGTTTTGGTCGCCGTCAGGTTGTCCCCCCCCCCCTCCCTCTTCATCTGCAGGGTAAGTAACCTTGTCCTCGGATACCTCCCTCTCTTGTTCAGCCTCGCCTGCGCGTGGTGGTTGGAAAAATAATAATGAAAATAATAAACAAATCATAAATGGAGGGTGTGGGTGTGTGTGTGTGTGGGGGGGGGGGACGTATTCTAGCGATCCGCAGCTGTTCAGACATTATTGGCTGTGGGGTTTTGTTTGTTGTTTTTTTTTTTTTTTTGCGCCCCTCTTCGCGATGAGTGAGCAGACAGGCTCCCGTATTTTTTGTTGCGAGGATGATTTGTGGACGGTAGCCCACCTTCCTCATCACAGCGGAGATCGAGTTGATTTGCAACTTTGTGAAGTAAGTTTAGGGAGTCTGCGTGCGTGCGTGCCTGCGCACGCGCGCGCGCGCGCGTGTGTGTGTGTGAGAGAGTGAGTGAGTGTTAAAGCGGCAGAAAAGTGCAGTGACGAGTTGGATATTTAGATGGATATCAGTTTTTGTTTTCTCGCCTCAAATCCTTAAATTCACTCCCTCAGTCTCTTTGTCCTGTAAATCACACCGAGGCTTTTTTGGTAGATGTTTTATGTCGGCAACACTTAATAAAGAACCGTTTGTGTTGTCGGACCATCAGCTCGTTGCATTTCATTTCTTTACCGTTGTCGCAAAAGTAACAACCAGGTGTCCCAAGGAGGGATTTAGGTTTAGACTAACTCAAGTTCCGGTGCAGCCTATTGTTTGTTTCAGGCCCGAGTTTAACCCCTAAAGTTGTTGATATGTTTTTGTCGTATCAAGTAAACGTTTAAAAAATAATTGATACTCCAGTTTTGTTTTGTTTTTGTTTGTTTGTTTTTTAAAAAGGAGAGAAAATACAGGCAAAAGTCTGTTGTTGTTAATGTTTATTCATATCCATAGTTCCTTGGAATTGTTGAGGAGGTTTTTTTCTTAGAGAGAGAGAGAGAGAGGGAGAGAGGAGAGAGAGAGAGTACGCATGGGCAATGGGAGACAGGTGCGCCGTCGGAAAAGACAGGTGGTGGTGGTGGTGACTATTTCAAGCTCATTGTTAAGATCCTCGGGATCAAGTCAGGTTTTTTTTCCCTCCTCCTCCTCCTTCTTCTACTTCTTCTTCTTCGAGATGTATCACCTCCTGACTCAACTGTTGGATCTGGCTGTCAAGACGTGTGCCAAAGTCGTTTATCAAAGGGTTTTTATTCTAGAAAGCTGCTCTTTCTTCTCTCTGATGGTTTAAAGTGGGAGATACTTCATCTTACGTCATATGAATCTGTGTTTTAATGATTAAATCTTGTCAATTTACAAATTTTAGAGCGTTCACATATGTGCTGCATCACCAAACTGCCACGGCAAAAGTTATGTGTGTGTGTGTGTGTGTGTGTGTGTGCGTGCGCGTGTGAATTAAGTGTGTATGTGCATTTTTATAAGGATATAAATTGTACAACTGAAGTTTTTTTTTGAATGACTTTTCAACTGCATTTGTAAAATAAAGATTCAACATATTTTTCGTGTTAAAACAAGAAAATTAGGAGTTCAAGAAAATGCCAAAGACTTCAAATGAAGTGGCTTTGAAAGATTTTGATATTTTAGTTCTCAATAACAATGTCTATCCAAATTATGCTTGGAATCTTAATCCGTCATTTGTAATAATTGTTTCTAAACTAGACATTTTGTAAAGTTGAAGCGAGTCTTTAAATCAATTTCAATCTGTATTTGCAGGCACCTGTAAAATTTACACCAGTGATAGACAACAGCCTTTTTGCTATTTTATTATTTTTGTTTGATGCTGCTGTCATATTTTATGGCTTCATATAAAAAGAAACTACAACATGTTGCACCACGTTTGCCTTTTACGCTGAAACTTGCCGAATTTCTAAATGCTCTAAATTAAGAGATATTTTCGCATTTTAAATAGAGGTTAACATTTGCAATTGTCATCGCATTTAAGTCTGGACGCAGATCATATGGCTCTGACAATAAGACACAGCCATTGCTGCTTACATAGCATTATTGATGCAGGCCTGTACTGACAAAACAGTTTGCTTTCAGGGAGGCATTTGGGTATTTGTAAGAGCGCTTTAAGTTGCTCCTTGCCAGAGTTGACCCCTCTGACCTATCCATTTGAGCAGAATTAACTGCCCTTGCCAGATGAAAAGGCAAACAAAAAACACAGAAGTGAGCTCATGCTGGCACCAAAATCAATTGGCCTATTTTGTGTTTCTTTTATGTGAAATTCTAAACTGTGATGGCCGTATCGATTAATGTGAACCCAAACGTGCATTCTGAAACCGCGCTATTACATCTAAACTTGAATTTTTTTTTAAGCGATTGAATTGACCAGATTACAGTTTATTGAAGGCTCTTTAATGATTGCTGATAATGAATATTTCATGCCTCCCTTTATACGCCGCTTTTTTTTGATAAACATAATCTTAACCCTATTTTTAAATTTTATTTCTCAAAGTAAAAAGCGACTATGTCGGCTCATGACGCACAAACGTGGAAATGAGGACAAGTACTTAAGTAATTATTATAATTTTATGCAGCTTTGTGTTCCGTGGGAACTGGTTCAGTGTCGCGCGGCGTGTAACAGGGGACAGGATAAAATGTAGGACTTTGCCCTGGAATGTCGAGGGAAGGCCTAATTCTGAACCCATCTCACTCGCCTCCCAGATCCCTCTGTCTCTGTCTTCGCTGTCTAAATGCTATCATGAACATCCCTTTTGGTGTTGCAGCGTATAATTAAGAGTTGACTGTTTACTGGAGACAAAACCTTCCATGTTACATCCATGTACTTGTCTTAACTAGGACAATTTTTTTTTTTGTTTATTCTGAAACTTTAAAGTCTGTATTTACTTTAGTTTTTGATTTTAAACCGAAATGGTTTACATTCCAAAAATATGATTCCTTTTTATGCATCTGTGACCACCCCCCACCCCCACCCCCACCCCCACCCCCAAACACAGGTACACAGAGGCTTTGCTCCTAGAGGACTGGCTTGGCAGGATATGGCCCAATAGCAGCAACCCGTGATGCCGGACCATGACAGCGACTCCCTCCTGAACAGACAGACCAAGCGAAGACGTGTGGACATTGGTGTTAAGAGGACCGTGGGCGGCACAGCCTCCTCCACAGCAACAGCAACCACTGATAATATTGCCCGCGCCAAAGCAGCCATTTTCAGTGCCATGAACTCTCTGAGCTCTCACTCTCACCACGGACCAGACACCGACTCCATGGAGTGCTCTGTAGTGCAGCCACATGGTGGGCCTGGCGTTGTATCAGCTAGTGACAGTGAGTCCAAGTCCAATGTACTCCGAAAGCTACTGAAGCGGGCCAACTCATACGAGGACACCATGATGCCCTTTCCTGGCACCACCATTATCTCCCAGCTTCTCAAGAATAACATGGCTAAAAATGCCGGAGGACCTGATAGAGGAGAAAGAGTGGACAGGGGTGAGAGGGGAGATGTAGGTTTCCCTGGCTCAGGGCTCTCCAATGCAAGCTCAGATGCTCCCCAGGAAGATGCCTGCAGTAATTCCTCCCAAGACAGTACCCCTCAGGAATGTTTGTCACCATTTGGCCGTCCTCCTGGCCTGGGCACTTTTGACATTGAACGCCTCAATGATGAACATCTACGTGCCAAACGAGCCCGTGTAGAAAACATTATTCGCGGTATGAGCCATTCGCCTAGTGTGGTTGTACCTGCTGCTTCCCGCCATGAGCGTGACCACGAGATGGATGGGGAACGGGAGATGGATCTAGACTGCGCACCTCCTCAGTCTCAGCAGCAGGCTCCCAGTAGCCCTCGAGGAGGCGAGGTGTGCAGTAGCAGCAGTAGCAGCCGAGAGAACAAGCGTAAGCAGCGTCTGCCTCAGCAGCAACAGCAGAGCTTCACCCAGCTGGTGTGCCAGAGGAAGGAACAGAAATTGGAAGAACGACGACAGCTGAAGCTGCAACTGGAGGACATGCAGAAGCAGCTACGCCAGCTTCAGGAGAAGTTCTTTCAAATCTATGACTCAACTGACGACTCAGAACACAATGACCTCCACAATGACCTCCATAATGACATAGGAAACATGTCCGAGGACAGTCCAGCTAGGTCCGACAACGGTGGTGACGACAGGGGTGGAGATGACTTGCGCTCTGACAATGAAATGTCTGAACTGGACCCAGGCCATTTCCTGGACAGGGCACGGGCATTGCTTCAAGAGCAGGCTCTGCTGGGCGACGGAGAGAAGCCAAGAAGAGAGGGGCTCGGGCGGAGCAAAGGACAGGGAGGTCCAGGAGCCTCCATGCATGCTGAAGGCAAACAGCTGGCAGAAACACTGAAGCAGGAACTCAACTCAGCTATGACCCAGGTGGTGGACACAGTGGTTAAGGTGTTTGCCAAGCCTCCGCGCCCCACACCCCAGCAGGCCTTTCCCACACTTTCCCTACCTCCTGAAAGGTTCCCCACTGCTGTGAACGGAGACAACCCCAACTTCCACACCGCCAACCAGAGGCTGCAGTGCTTCGGTGATGTCATCATTCCCAATCCACTAGACTCCTTTGCTGGCATGCCTGGAATTCCAGGTGCCACGAACGACCAAACTGAGGCGCTGCCTTTAGTTGTGAGGAAGACTCCCAGTGACCACCACCACCAGTCCACAGCTGTGGGTGCCCATGGGGGTCACCACCACCCCTCTCTTCATCCCTCCTCACTCTCGGCCTCTATGGGCTTCAGCCCTCCATCCTTCAGACACCCTTTTCCCCTGCCTCTCATGGGTTACCCTTTCCAGAGTCCCCTGGGTGCACCCACAGGTGGTTACACAGGCAAGGAGCGCTCCTCACCAGACTCCATGGACCTGTCCCGGGAGACCACAAGCCTGAGGACCAAGATGGCATCAGGTCACCACCTGGGGCACCACCATCGCTCCTGTTCACCAGCACACCCTGGCAGCACAGCCGAGGGACTCTCCCTGTCCCTCATCAAGTCAGAGTGCAGCGATCTCCAGGACATGGCGGACATCTCCCCTTACTCAGGCAGCAATGTATCCTTTAAAAAGTTTGATCGGTGAGTTTGTGTTCTGAGGAGATTGAAGGAAAGTGTGGTACAGATCTGACCAGTTCATGCTCTCCTTGCCAGGATTTTGTTGCTCTTTGTATGGACAGGTACAAATCTGGACCTCAAAGAGTTAAAAAGTAAATCTTCCTGAGACTAGCCTAAGAAAATTTTTGTGATGAATCACTTTTCCTCCCACTGCTGTTCTCATCTCCATTGCACTGCATTGTTGTATTTATTTTTACACCCATACCTCTCCTTCTAACAGCCTTTCTTCCATCTTCAATCGTAAGTGCTTTAAAAGCTCTCTTGTCTCATATCACTTACTCAGAAAGATTAGGTCCCCACGACATTTTCTGCCCCAATTCCTTTTAAAAAAAAAAAAATGGCCTGAAAGAACAAGGAGTTGGATAGCATCCTGGCACACAATAGTCTTATATAGCCTCCCTTATAGTTTAACCCCAGCTTGCCCCAATCATGCCCTGTAGATAAAGAGGCCGTCCCCTATGGGAGGCTCAAGTTGTATCCCCCACGGACTCGGGACTAATAGCTTTGACTCCCTTCTCTGTTTTCCCCATACCTCCATAGTCTTCCAATGCTGTTTATGAAAGTTTGATTTGCGTCCTTAGAGAGGCTTCAAGTCATTAACATCCATCACATGCTAAAGAAATACCTCCTACCAGCTGTACTGAGGATATTTAAGATGTCTCATTTTTGTTAGCACCTGAGCACAGGGCGTTCTGTGCGTATGTGTCATTGCATGTGTCACAAAAGGTTCGCCTGAGGACTCAGTAAAGATGTATATTTATGATTGCTTGTGTTTTCTCTTGTGTTCCTCTTATCATCCATTCGCTGTTGTAAAAAGCCCACAATCATTGTCATTTCTTTTTTCTTTTTTTTTTTTCATTTCATAAAGATCTGTCAACAGCCCGGGGGGCCCTTCGGCTGTTGCTTGGCAGCCGAATACTTCTTTTTTTGTTTTCCCTCCCTGCGAACCCCCCCCCCCCTCCCTCCTCCCTGTCTTTTCTTTGAAGCGGACGTTAACAGGTGTTTGCAGCGAGCTGTTTATCTTTCATTACCTCGCCTTGTCTTGTCTTCTGACCCAAGGGTGAACGCTTTCCAGAGATCCATAATCCTTTGCTTCTACAGGCTCCCGATGGAGGGATGAAAAGAGAAAAGGGAGAGAGAGACATACAGAGATGGAGAGAAAGTAGAAAACAATCAAACAATAACCGCATATGCCAGATGCTGTGGCTTTCATTGTACCATTTTTAAATTCTGGGTATTAACTGATGTTCTACCATAAATGGAAAGAAAAGGCAGAACAATATGTCCTCATTTGTCACTTTTTTCCCCCTTTTGTATTTCAGCAGTTTATTTCACAGGTTTCGATAGTTGTAGCTGGTTCCATTAATTGTAGAATTTTTAATATTCCCTAGTTTTCAAACCCTCAGAGGTCAGAGACAGCTTGTCAGACATTTTGTGAGGTGTGTTCAAGTTCACCAGCTTACGGCGCCGTCGAGGAGCAGATGGCCGCTATCACTTCCCTCATTTGTTCTCAGTCCGACTCCAAATATTCTTGTCCCTACACCTGGAATTGGGAAGTAGAGCGGCTATTTTCCTCTCATTACTTTGGGCTTTGGAGAAGTGTTGTGAGAATGATCATGTCTTGTCAGATGTGGCAGACGAACAGCGGGCCAGCTGGTGTGAGTGCACCATCATGACAAAATAATAGCCTCACACGCCACCCCTAAGTCCAATCACAATTACATTTGCAAGCTGTGAGGGAATTAGAGATGAAAATGTCTCATCAGGAGATGTGGAGCTTCTTAATTGTCAACTGAAGGGAGGTGAAATTGTGTTTATGCCTGTTAACAGTGAAGTTTTAGAAAGATTATTTTAATTCCAATAATAAGGCGATGCTAGAACTAATTTGAGAAAAAAAGCAAAAACAAATTTAAGTGTATATGCTTTCACGGCAAAAATACACCATCCCACCTTGTCTCAAAGAGCCCTGTTTTTCTCCATCTCTCCCTCTTTCTGTCTGAGGATCCATTGTATCCCCTCCACTTGGAGCAGATGGTGTGGTGTGGAGAGTGAAGTGCTGCTCTTTTGGCCAGGCCTGACAGAGTAACACCAGTCTGCCAGGGTTTCCCCCACAAGACCCTCGCTGCGTATACAACTACCTCTCCTGCTCTCCCCACTCTCTCTCTTTCTCTCTCTCTCTGTCTCTCACTGAATCAGACAAAGTAGACAGGGTCTTTAAGGAGCCAACCCAGCGTGGTTCAGCATTTGCTGGCTTTGCTGTGTAACCCTGAGGCCAAGGGCAATCCAATCTAGCAGCTGATGCCTTCTTCCCACTCTATGGTTACAGCTACATCTGGACACTTGACTGATTTTAACGATCACAGCCGTCCCCGTAGATCATAAATAATGTCAAGCAATGTATTTTGTGCGTTCAAGTGTAAATGCTGCTCGTGAAAACTTAGCGCCGTGTCTTTGGGTGTGATCTCAAACACAGTCTTGATGAAAAATCCTTGTTGAAACAGCCTGTTTTAACATGCAGCCCCCCACCCCCCCACCCCATTCTCATTCCCTCTTTTCCATGTCTTATCCTCCAGATTGATATTATCAGATGCATTATACGGACGTTAATTCACCATGGAAATGGCTTGGGCCGTTCGGTGGCGCAGATGTGTTTCAGTCCCCCCCATTACTACCACCCTCCCCAATCTCTGGCTGAGTCCAAAGCATCAGAGCCCCTCTTCTTCTTCTCCTCCGCCTTGTTTTGCTCCTCCAAGGGTTTGGCAGCAGCAGAGAGACTGGGGGGGGGGATGTAAGGGGTGGAGCAGAGGGAGGAGGAGGGGGATGTAATTGAAGGTTGGAACCATGCTATCCCTCAAGGTGCCCCCACCAGCCCATCTCCATCCTGGGTGCTGGCGATCCATTAGGAAGACAAGGCCTCTGATATGTATTTGAACATGGCCGACACAAGGGTTATTGCTTGGGCCTAGAAATTGTTTTGTCACTGATACAAGCGCCAACATCAGACAGTCATATTCAGTCTTGGCTTGCGTTGTCGCCAAACCATTAGGCCTTCTTGCCCATCACTGGCGTTAACTGCTGTCTTTGTCTGTGATATGCAAATGTCCTGTTTTTTCTTCTTCCTTTTTTTTTCAAGTGCAGGGTGTAGGCAAAGGCTTTTGCTTGTTTTGACTGTGAAATGAGCCTCCTTATGTAAAAGCAGCATCTGTACTGGTGCTGGCCAGCGTTTTATTAACCGTGACACTGTCGTATCTGATATGGACAATGCTAATTGCAGGCAAATTGTCTCGCTTTGGTGCGCTGTCTTCGACATGCCCTGCAGCAACCTTGCACTCAGTCCTGAAAAAATAAGTTTGGTACCCCATCATCATCATCTTGCAGTAGTAACATAATGTATTTGAGACCTTCATTTTTTTCTTGATGAATATTTCCTTAATGTAAGCTGTTGTCAGATACAGGAGGGTCTCTCCCCCAACCATCTGAAGAAGGCAAAGCTCATGTTTTTCTACACCCGCTACCCAAGCTCCAACATGCTCAAGATGTTCTTCTCTGATGTCAAGGTGAGTCCAAACAATCCGTCTGTTAGTGTCACTTTTCTGAACATTATCGCGTCTTGACTCGACTTTGCATCAACCCTCCTAAGATTGTTATTCCTAAGCACGAGGATGGATAGCACTCCTCCGTTCTTTTCCGTCTTTTGACACATTTCATCCCTGCACTTTTATCGACACGCCTGCTTTAAAAAATAGGAAGTATGACTTATTAATTCGGACGTTCCAACTTCAGTTACCGTGAACAGTGTCTACTTGTCAGTCTTGAAACGAGGCCCTTTCCCTCGCTAAGTTATGGTTTATGCAAAAGATGAAAGAGGAGGAAGTTGAATGAGCTTACATGAGGGAGCTGAAGAGCCGATGAGTATTCTAAAGATAAAGAGTGAAATGAGTAATGGAGGGGTGGAGAGAGGGGCAGAGAGGAGGATGGAGCCTAGAGACAGAGGAGTGGTTATCTGAGCAGGTGTAGGGAGGACGGTTTTATAGAGGGGAGGGAGGGGGGGTCTGTTCAGCGAACATGGCAAGGATGAGCGTTGGCTCGGCTGGGAGTTTAATGAAGGAAATTTGGAAAACAAAGCACAATATTTAAGCTGCACAAAAAAAAAAAAACAAGAACACAATGGCCGTTGTAGTATGCTTGTTTGTTGGTGTGTTTGTTGTTGTTTTGTGTGTATGTGTGTATGTATGTGTGTGTGTGTGTGTGTGTGTGTGTGTGTGTGCGCGCCCCTCTCAGACCATACGGAGGGGTAAATGCTGTGACAGATCCAGGCCATCTTATTCAAATCAGAAGATAAAGGTTCCCTTTTCTCTCAGCTGCCCCCTCTTGGATGCTGCTGCCACCGACCATGATTTGTGGGTCATGTGACTTTCTCTCAGCAGATCACTGGTTTGGATGAAAAGGGGGCACATGTTGGCAAAGCGGTCAGGCACCTGTAAATGAAAACTCCTCGGGCTTCCAGCATCCCCCTTGATCACATATGACTTTGTTTTATTTACCGCAGCAGCGCCTACTATTAAAGGTCTGAACCACTTTGTTTGACTGACTAATCGCTGCTGAGGAGGTGGTCTCATCATGAATGGCCTAATCAGATACTTAAACAAGGTCAAGATAGTTAAGGGGATTATGAGTCACATTCGTTTGTTTTTGTTTTCAGTCAGGGGACAATGGACTCAAGTTGGTAGACATGTATGGGAATGAGACTATCTAATTAGATCCCGCCAGCGTGGCCTCTCAGCGAATGGCTGTTCTCAGACAAAAAGTCTTGAAGGCTAATCAGTTCTCGACTAATCAGGTCTTGAGTGTCAAGAATCTAATGAACGTGGGAAGTGGGTTGCCCTTACAACCGTGGGACGCTGTGGCTGTTGTTCTCCTTCGTTAAGCTCCTTTTAAGATGATTGTGACTTCTTTTTTTTTTTTGACTTTTGGTGTTGGTGAATTGTTTTGACAGATGCATCATAATACCATTGTTAGGGCTGCTAATGACGGCCCTTAGAATCATCCTGAATGCTTTGAGACATCTCATTATTATTGGTGATATTGTTTTGATGCCTGGTGAATAATTATAACAGATTAACAGATTAGATTAAGATAGTCTAAGAGAAAGGGAAAGTTGATTGTTTTGTTTTTTTGTCTTTTACTCCGTGGCCTCAATCAATTTAGGCCAGTCTTGCTGTGACAGTTCAGGAGGGTTTTCCCTCTTCTATATGTCATTCCTTCTCTTTTCTTTTTTTCGCTGATGGTGTGGCATAGTATATGTGCCTCGGTGGGGCCGGGGAGAAAGAAAAGCCAGCCGCTGGATTTGAGTCGCCGCAGTAACAAAAGCCCGCTTTCCAGGGCCGCTTTTTGTGTGCAGTCAGCCAATAGGCAGCCGGAGATTATCTCCCACAATTCACCCCTGCGAAAACAGGAAACGTTAGAAAGCCCTGATGACTGTGAAGGGGCTTACGAGAGAGAGAGAGAGAGAGAGAGAGAGAGAGAGAGAGAGAGAGAGAGAGAGAGAGAGTGAGAGAAAGAGAGAGAGAGAGAGAGAGAGAGAGAGAGAGGGAGGCCCGCACAGGCTTCTCTGTCTTTCTGCTCTCCTCTCCGGTTGTTCTGGATGTAGCTTAGCATGCTGAGGTCATCTGTGTGCTTTCTGCTCCATTGTTGACCGCTATGTCACAGACAATGTGGGAGACACACTTTGGCTTTGCATTTAAATGAACATTTTATCCAAACGAACCAAGAGGAAACTGATTTATTGAACATATTAATATATTAGCTGATACTTCTGGCAAGTGACGAAAATAGTTTAGGCCCAGCCACTTGAGTGTTTTCCTATTCTGGACTAAAGTATGTATCTGTGCATGAGCAGAGTGCATTTGTGCGTGTGTGTGTGTGTGTGTGTGTGTATGTGTGTGTGTGTGTGTGTGTGTGTGTGTGTCACTTTCTATCTTGTGCTGTTAGCGCTAAGCGCTGACCTTTCACAGGCTCTTGAGTGTGAGTGTGAGAAACACGCTCTCGCTGTCTCTCTCTCATCTGCCTCTCAGCCTGGCACACACACACACACACACACACACACACACACACACACACACCATTATACACAGGCTCAGAGTAACGCACACACATTTTCCTCACTACATCTCATGTCTGTGCTGGCTGACCCCTGCCAAGTCTGATTAAGGAGCTGCAGTGATGTGCTCCTTTGAACCGATTCCCTCCCTTTTACTCTGAACACTCTTCGTCCTTAGCTGCTATCAGGGGGTCTTGATCCCCCCACCAGCAACTTAATGAGCCAAGACTGCTGAAGGCTGCAGGGGGACTTGCTAAATTCACGGGTGTTTTGAGTGAAATTTATGTGGATATAATAGAATTTTCACCTGTATGTGCTGTAAATATTATGTGTGTGTGTGTGTGTGTGTGTGTGTGTGTGTGTGTTCAAGCCAGTCCAGTAGCACATACATCTTCTCCTGAGCTGACGGTATAATAAAGTAATCCTTGTCCAAAGTGACAAATCTATCTGTCACTCCACTGCAGTGACACCAAAGGTCTCTGGCGTGAGTGATGGTAACTATTTCAGTGGCTTTAATCTCACCGTGTAGTTTTCAACCTCATACGTGTGCACATATGCTCGGAAACATTGACACCCAATAACATCGGCTGAGGTTTAAAGCACGCCACCTGGAGAAGCGTTTTTGTGCCCTGTCACACTACGACTGTCTGCTGCATTGTGTGTGTGTGTGTGTTTAAGAATAGCCCCCGTGCAGCCAATGTATTTGTAAGTGTCAGTAGTTTGTTTGTTTGATGCTTCGATGTCATGACCCCAGCTTGCTGACTGCTCACGTTCCGACCCTCTGCCCCCTCCCACCGCAGAACACCATTGTCCGACAGCACTGACCTGCGCCCGTCCTCCTCTCCTCCCTGCATCCCCCCCCCCATCTCACCCTCCCTCATTTCCCCATTTATGCTCACCCTGCACTTTAGGGCAGCCACCATGCTACCCCCCCCCCCCCCCACCACCCCTGCCAAACAATGTCAAGCGGACTTATTCTTTTCCAGTCTGCCATTATGTCATCCACTGATCATTCCAGAAAGACTGGGGCTCACTCCTTTAGCCCCATCCCACCTTGGTCCAACTAGTTGCCTCCTGGGATTCGTCAACTTTTTCTGCTTGTTTTATTGTTCTGTCACCTCCCCCCTTCACCT